>NC_133374.1:44733503-45065849 GCF_049309525.1 Garra rufa | reverse complement strand
ATGCTAGCGACTTGCTAGTCGTGCTAAAATCATGCTAGCGACTTGCTAGTCGTGCTAAAATCATGTTAGCGACTTGCTAGTCGTGCTAAAATCATGCTAGCGACTTGCTAGTTATGCTAAAATCATGCTAGCGACTTGCTAGTCATGCTAAAATATAGCTAAAATCATTCTAGCGACTTGCTAGTTATGCTAAAATCATGTTAGCGACTTGTTAGTCGTGCTAAAATCATGCTAGCGACTTGCTAGTCATGCTAAAATAATGCTAAAGTCATTCTAGCGACTTGCTAGTCGTGCTAAAATCATGCTAGCGACTTGCTAGTCGTGCTAAAATCATGCTAGCGACTTGCTAGTCATGCTAAAATAATGCTAAAATCATTCTAGCGACTTGCTAGTCGTGCTAAAATCATGCTAGCGACTTGCTAGTCATGCTAAAATAATGCTAAAATCATGTTAGCGACTTGTTAGTCGTGCTAAAATCATGCTAGCGACTTGCTAGTCATGCTAAAATAATGCTAAAATCATTCTAGCGACTTGCTAGTCGTGCTAAAATCATGTTAGCGACTTGTTAGTCGTGCTAAAATCATGCTAGCGACTTGCTAGTCATGCTAAAATAATGCTAAAATCATGCTAGCGACTTGCTAGTCGTGCTAAAATCATGCTAGCGACTTGCTAGTCGTGCTAAAATCATGCTAGCGACTTGCTAGTCGTGCTAAAATCATGCTAGCGACTTGCTAGTTATGCTAAAATCATGCTAGCGACTTGCTAGTCGTGCTAAAATCATGCTAGCGACTTGTTAGTCGTGCTAAAATAATGCTAAAATCATTCTAGCGACTTGCTAGTCATGCTAAAATCATGCTAGCGACTTGCTAGTCATGCTAAAATCATGCTAACGACTTGCTAGTCACGCTAAAATCATGCTAAAATCATGCTAGCGAATTGTTAGTCGTGCTAAAATCATGCTAGCGACTTGCTAGTCATGCTAAAATAATGCTAAAATCATTCTAGCGACTTGCTAGTTATGCTAAAATCATGTTAGCGACTTGTTAGTCGTGCTAAAATCATGTTAGCGACTTGCTAGTCGTGCTAAAATCATGTTAGTGACTTGCTAGTCGTGCTAAAATCATGCTAGCGACTTGCTAGTCATCCTAAAATCATGCTAAAATCATGCTAGCGACTTGCTAGTCATCCTAAAATCATGCTAGCGACTTGCTAGTCATGCTAAAATCATGTTAGCGACTTGTTAGTCGTGCTAAAATCATGCTAGCGACTTGCTAGTTATGCTAAAATAATGCTAAAATCATGCTAGCGACTTGCTAGACATCCTAAAATCATGTTAGCGACTTGCTAGTCGTGCTAAAGTCATGTTAGCGACTTGCTAGTCGTGCTAAAATCATGCTAGTGACTTGCTAGTCGTGCTAAAATCATGCTAGCGACTTGCTAGTCATGCCAAAATCATGCTAGCGACTTGCTAGACATCCTAAAATCATGTTAGCGACTTGCTAGTCGTGCTAAAATCATGCTAGTGACTTGTTGGTCGTGCTAAAATCATGCTAGCGACTTGCTAGTCATGCTAAAATCATGCTAAAATCATGCTAGCGACTTGCTAGTCATGCTAAAATAATGTTAAAATCATGTTAGCGACTTTGCTAGTTGTGCTAAAATCATGCTAGCGACTTGCTAGTCATGCTAAAATCATGCTAGCGACTTGCCAGTCATGCTAAAATAATGCTAAAATCATGCTAGCGACTTGCTAGTCGTGTTAAAATCATGCTAGCGACTTGCTAGTCATGCTAAAATCATGCTAACGACTTGCTAAAATCATTCTAGCGACTTGCTAGTCATGCTAAAATAATGCTAAAATCATGGTAGCGACTTGCTAGTCGTGCTAAAATCATGCTAGCGACTTGCTAGTCATGCTAGCGACTTGCTAGTCATGCTAAAATCATGCTAGCGACTTGCTAGTCATGCTCAAATAATGCTAAAATCATGCTAGCGACTTGCTAGTCGTGCTAAAATCATGCTAGCGACTTGCTAGTCATGCTAAAATTATGCTAAAATTATGCTATCGACTTGCTAGTCATGTTAAAATAATGCTAAAATCATGCTAGCGACTTGCTAGTCGTGCTAAAATCATGCTAGCGACTTGCTAGTCATGCTAAAATTATGCTAAAATCATGCTAGCGACTTGCTAGTCATGCTAAAATAATGCTAAAATCATGTTAGCGACTTTGCTAGTCGTGCTAAAATCATGCTATCGACTTGCTAGTCATGCTAAAATCATGCTAGCGACTTGCTAGTCATGCTAAAATAATGCTAAAATCATGCTAGCGACTTGCTAGTCGTGTTAAAATCATGCTAGCGACTTGCTAGTCATGGTAAAATCATGCTAGCGACTTGCTAAAATCATTCTAGCGACTTGCTAGTCATGCTAAAATAATGCTAAAATCATGGTAGCGACTTGCTAGTCGTGCTAAAATCATGCTAGCGACTTGCTAGTCATGCTAAAATCATGCTAGCGACTTGCTAGTCATGCTAAAATCATGCTAGCGACTTGCTAGTCATGCTCAAATAATGCTAAAATCATGCTAGCGACTTGCTAGTCGTGCTAAAATCATGCTAGCGACTTGCTAGTCATGCTAAAATTATGCTAGCGACTTGCTAGTCATGCTAAAACAATGCTAAAATCATTCTAGCGACTTGCTAGTTATGCTAAAATAATGCTAAAATCATGCTAGCGACTTGCTAGTCATCCTAAAATCATGCTAGCGACTTGCTAGTCATGCTAAAATCATGCTAGCGACTTGCTAGTCATGCTAAAATAATGCTAAAATCATGCTAGTGACTTGGTGGTCGTGCTAAAATCATGCTAGCGACTTGCTAGTCATGTTAAAATAATGGTAACGACTTGCTAGTCGTGCTAAAATCATGCTAGCGACTTGCTAGTCATGCTAAAATCATGCTAGCGACTTGCTAGTCATGCTAAAATAATGCTAAAATCATGCTAGCGACTTGCTAGTCGTGTTAAAATCATGCTAGCGACTTGCTAGTCATGCTAAAATCATGCTAGCGACTTGCTAAAATCATTCTAGCGACTTGCTAGTCATGCTAAAATAATGCTAAAATAATTCTAGCGACTTGCTAGTTATGCTAAAATCATGCTAGCGACTTGCTAGTCGTGCTAAAATCATGCTAGCGACTTGCTAGTCGTGCTAAAATCATGTTAGCGACTTGCTAGTCGTGCTAAAATCATGCTAGCGACTTGCTAGTTATGCTAAAATCATGCTAGCGACTTGCTAGTCATGCTAAAATATAGCTAAAATCATTCTAGCGACTTGCTAGTTATGCTAAAATCATGTTAGCGACTTGTTAGTCGTGCTAAAATCATGCTAGCGACTTGCTAGTCATGCTAAAATAATGCTAAAGTCATTCTAGCGACTTGCTAGTCGTGCTAAAATCATGCTAGCGACTTGCTAGTCGTGCTAAAATCATGCTAGCGACTTGCTAGTCATGCTAAAATAATGCTAAAATCATTCTAGCGACTTGCTAGTCGTGCTAAAATCATGCTAGCGACTTGCTAGTCATGCTAAAATAATGCTAAAATCATGTTAGCGACTTGTTAGTCGTGCTAAAATCATGCTAGCGACTTGCTAGTCATGCTAAAATAATGCTAAAATCATTCTAGCGACTTGCTAGTCGTGCTAAAATCATGTTAGCGACTTGTTAGTCGTGCTAAAATCATGCTAGCGACTTGCTAGTCATGCTAAAATAATGCTAAAATCATGCTAGCGACTTGCTAGTCGTGCTAAAATCATGCTAGCGACTTGCTAGTCGTGCTAAAATCATGCTAGCGACTTGCTAGTCGTGCTAAAATCATGCTAGCGACTTGCTAGTTATGCTAAAATCATGCTAGCGACTAGTCATGCTAAAATAATGCTAAAATCATGCTAGCGACTTGCTAGTCGTGCTAAAATCATGCTAGCGACTTGCTAGTCGTGCTAAAATCATGTTAGCGACTTGCTAGTCGTGCTAAAATCATGCTAGCGACTTGCTAGTTATGCTAAAATCATGCTAGCGACTTGCTAGTCATGCTAAAATATAGCTAAAATCATTCTAGCGACTTGCTAGTTATGCTAAAATCATGTTAGCGACTTGTTAGTCGTGCTAAAATCATGCTAGCGACTTGCTAGTCATGCTAAAATAATGCTAAAGTCATTCTAGCGACTTGCTAGTCGTGCTAAAATCATGCTAGCGACTTGCTAGTCATGCTAAAATAATGCTAAAATCATTCTAGCGACTTGCTAGTCGTGCTAAAATCATGCTAGCGACTTGCTAGTCATGCTAAAATAATGCTAAAATCATGTTAGCGACTTGTTAGTCGTGCTAAAATCATGCTAGCGACTTGCTAGTCATGCTAAAATAATGCTAAAATCATTCTAGCGACTTGCTAGTCGTGCTAAAATCATGTTAGCGACTTGTTAGTCGTGCTAAAATCATGCTAGCGACTTGCTAGTCATGCTAAAATCATGCTAAAATCATGCTAGCGACTTGCTAGTCATGCTAAAATAATGCTAAAATCATGTTAGCGACTTTGCTAGTTGTGCTAAAATCATGCTAGCGACTTGCTAGTCATGCTAAAATCATGCTAGCGACTTGCCAGTCATGCTAAAATAATGCTAAAATCATGCTAGCGACTTGCTAGTCGTGTTAAAATCATGCTAGCGACTTGCTAGTCATGCTAAAATCATGCTAACGACTTGCTAAAATCATTCTAGCGACTTGCTAGTCATGCTAAAATAATGCTAAAATCATGGTAGCGACTTGCTAGTCGTGCTAAAATCATGCTAGCGACTTGCTAGTCATGCTAGCGACTTGCTAGTCATGCTAAAATCATGCTAGCGACTTGCTAGTCATGCTCAAATAATGCTAAAATCATGCTAGCGACTTGCTAGTCGTGCTAAAATCATGCTAGCGACTTGCTAGTCATGCTAAAATAATGCTAAAATCATGTTAGCGACTTTGCTAGTCGTGCTAAAATCATGCTATCGACTTGCTAGTCATGCTAAAATCATGCTAGCGACTTGCTAGTCATGCTAAAATAATGCTAAAATCATGCTAGCGACTTGCTAGTCGTGTTAAAATCATGCTAGCGACTTGCTAGTCATGGTAAAATCATGCTAGCGACTTGCTAAAATCATTCTAGCGACTTGCTAGTCATGCTAAAATAATGCTAAAATCATGGTAGCGACTTGCTAGTCGTGCTAAAATCATGCTAGCGACTTGCTAGTCATGCTAAAATCATGCTAGCGACTTGCTAGTCATGCTAAAATCATGCTAGCGACTTGCTAGTCATGCTCAAATAATGCTAAAATCATGCTAGCGACTTGCTAGTCGTGCTAAAATCATGCTAGCGACTTGCTAGTCATGCTAAAATTATGCTAGCGACTTGCTAGTCATGCTAAAACAATGCTAAAATCATTCTAGCGACTTGCTAGTTATGCTAAAATAATGCTAAAATCATGCTAGCGACTTGCTAGTCATCCTTAAATCATGCTAGCGACTTGCTAGTCATGCTAAAATCATGCTAGCGACTTGCTAGTCATGCTAAAATAATGCTAAAATCATGCTAGTGACTTGGTGGTCGTGCTAAAATCATGCTAGCGACTTGCTAGTCATGTTAAAATAATGGTAACGACTTGCTAGTCGTGCTAAAATCATGCTAGCGACTTGCTAGTCATGCTAAAATCATGCTAGCGACTTGCTAGTCATGCTAAAATAATGCTAAAATCATGCTAGCGACTTGCTAGTCGTGTTAAAATCATGCTAGCGACTTGCTAGTCATGCTAAAATCATGCTAGCGACTTGCTAAAATCATTCTAGCGACTTGCTAGTCATGCTAAAATAATGCTAAAATCATTCTAGCGACTTGCTAGTTATGCTAAAATCATGCTAGCGACTTGCTAGTCGTGCTAAAATCATGCTAGCGACTTGCTAGTCGTGCTAAAATCATGTTAGCGACTTGCTAGTCGTGCTAAAATCATGCTAGCGACTTGCTAGTTATGCTAAAATCATGCTAGCGACTTGCTAGTCATGCTAAAATATAGCTAAAATCATTCTAGCGACTTGCTAGTTATGCTAAAATCATGTTAGCGACTTGTTAGTCGTGCTAAAATCATGCTAGCGACTTGCTAGTCATGCTAAAATAATGCTAAAGTCATTCTAGCGACTTGCTAGTCGTGCTAAAATCATGCTAGCGACTTGCTAGTCGTGCTAAAATCATGCTAGCGACTTGCTAGTCATGCTAAAATAATGCTAAAATCATTCTAGCGACTTGCTAGTCGTGCTAAAATCATGCTAGCGACTTGCTAGTCGTGCTAAAATCATGCTAGCGACTTGCTAGTCGTGCTAAAATCATGCTAGCGACTTGCTAGTTATGCTAAAATCATGCTAGCGACTAGTCATGCTAAAATAATGCTAAAATCATGCTAGCGACTTGCTAGTCGTGCTAAAATCATGCTAGCGACTTGCTAGTCGTGCTAAAATCATGTTAGCGACTTGCTAGTCGTGCTAAAATCATGCTAGCGACTTGCTAGTTATGCTAAAATCATGCTAGCGACTTGCTAGTCATGCTAAAATATAGCTAAAATCATTCTAGCGACTTGCTAGTTATGCTAAAATCATGTTAGCGACTTGTTAGTCGTGCTAAAATCATGCTAGCGACTTGCTAGTCATGCTAAAATAATGCTAAAGTCATTCTAGCGACTTGCTAGTCGTGCTAAAATCATGCTAGCGACTTGCTAGTCATGCTAAAATAATGCTAAAATCATTCTAGCGACTTGCTAGTCGTGCTAAAATCATGCTAGCGACTTGCTAGTCATGCTAAAATAATGCTAAAATCATGTTAGCGACTTGTTAGTCGTGCTAAAATCATGCTAGCGACTTGCTAGTCATGCTAAAATAATGCTAAAATCATTCTAGCGACTTGCTAGTCGTGCTAAAATCATGTTAGCGACTTGTTAGTCGTGCTAAAATCATGCTAGCGACTTGCTAGTCATGCTAAAATCATGCTAAAATCATGCTAGCGACTTGCTAGTCATGCTAAAATAATGCTAAAATCATGTTAGCGACTTTGCTAGTTGTGCTAAAATCATGCTAGCGACTTGCTAGTCATGCTAAAATCATGCTAGCGACTTGCCAGTCATGCTAAAATAATGCTAAAATCATGCTAGCGACTTGCTAGTCGTGTTAAAATCATGCTAGCGACTTGCTAGTCATGCTAAAATCATGCTAACGACTTGCTAAAATCATTCTAGCGACTTGCTAGTCATGCTAAAATAATGCTAAAATCATGGTAGCGACTTGCTAGTCGTGCTAAAATCATGCTAGCGACTTGCTAGTCATGCTAGCGACTTGCTAGTCATGCTAAAATCATGCTAGCGACTTGCTAGTCATGCTCAAATAATGCTAAAATCATGCTAGCGACTTGCTAGTCGTGCTAAAATCATGCTAGCGACTTGCTAGTCATGCTAAAATAATGCTAAAATCATGTTAGCGACTTTGCTAGTCGTGCTAAAATCATGCTATCGACTTGCTAGTCATGCTAAAATCATGCTAGCGACTTGCTAGTCATGCTAAAATAATGCTAAAATCATGCTAGCGACTTGCTAGTCGTGTTAAAATCATGCTAGCGACTTGCTAGTCATGGTAAAATCATGCTAGCGACTTGCTAAAATCATTCTAGCGACTTGCTAGTCATGCTAAAATAATGCTAAAATCATGGTAGCGACTTGCTAGTCGTGCTAAAATCATGCTAGCGACTTGCTAGTCATGCTAAAATCATGCTAGCGACTTGCTAGTCATGCTAAAATCATGCTAGCGACTTGCTAGTCATGCTCAAATAATGCTAAAATCATGCTAGCGACTTGCTAGTCGTGCTAAAATCATGCTAGCGACTTGCTAGTCATGCTAAAATTATGCTAGCGACTTGCTAGTCATGCTAAAACAATGCTAAAATCATTCTAGCGACTTGCTAGTTATGCTAAAATAATGCTAAAATCATGCTAGCGACTTGCTAGTCATCCTTAAATCATGCTAGCGACTTGCTAGTCATGCTAAAATCATGCTAGCGACTTGCTAGTCATGCTAAAATAATGCTAAAATCATGCTAGTGACTTGGTGGTCGTGCTAAAATCATGCTAGCGACTTGCTAGTCATGTTAAAATAATGGTAACGACTTGCTAGTCGTGCTAAAATCATGCTAGCGACTTGCTAGTCATGCTAAAATCATGCTAGCGACTTGCTAGTCATGCTAAAATAATGCTAAAATCATGCTAGCGACTTGCTAGTCGTGTTAAAATCATGCTAGCGACTTGCTAGTCATGCTAAAATCATGCTAGCGACTTGCTAAAATCATTCTAGCGACTTGCTAGTCATGCTAAAATAATGCTAAAATCATTCTAGCGACTTGCTAGTTATGCTAAAATCATGCTAGCGACTTGCTAGTCGTGCTAAAATCATGCTAGCGACTTGCTAGTCGTGCTAAAATCATGTTAGCGACTTGCTAGTCGTGCTAAAATCATGCTAGCGACTTGCTAGTTATGCTAAAATCATGCTAGCGACTTGCTAGTCATGCTAAAATATAGCTAAAATCATTCTAGCGACTTGCTAGTTATGCTAAAATCATGTTAGCGACTTGTTAGTCGTGCTAAAATCATGCTAGCGACTTGCTAGTCATGCTAAAATAATGCTAAAGTCATTCTAGCGACTTGCTAGTCGTGCTAAAATCATGCTAGCGACTTGCTAGTCGTGCTAAAATCATGCTAGCGACTTGCTAGTCATGCTAAAATAATGCTAAAATCATTCTAGCGACTTGCTAGTCGTGCTAAAATCATGCTAGCGACTTGCTAGTCATGCTAAAATAATGCTAAAATCATGTTAGCGACTTGTTAGTCGTGCTAAAATCATGCTAGCGACTTGCTAGTCATGCTAAAATAATGCTAAAATCATTCTAGCGACTTGCTAGTCGTGCTAAAATCATGTTAGCGACTTGTTAGTCGTGCTAAAATCATGCTAGCGACTTGCTAGTCATGCTAAAATAATGCTAAAATCATGCTAGCGACTTGCTAGTCGTGCTAAAATCATGCTAGCGACTTGCTAGTCGTGCTAAAATCATGCTAGCGACTTGCTAGTCGTGCTAAAATCATGCTAGCGACTTGCTAGTTATGCTAAAATCATGCTAGCGACTTGCTAGTCGTGCTAAAATCATGCTAGCGACTTGTTAGTCGTGCTAAAATAATGCTAAAATCATTCTAGCGACTTGCTAGTCATGCTAAAATCATGCTAGCGACTTGCTAGTCATGCTAAAATCATGCTAACGACTTGCTAGTCACGCTAAAATCATGCTAAAATCATGCTAGCGAATTGTTAGTCGTGCTAAAATCATGCTAGCGACTTGCTAGTCATGCTAAAATAATGCTAAAATCATTCTAGCGACTTGCTAGTTATGCTAAAATCATGTTAGCGACTTGTTAGTCGTGCTAAAATCATGTTAGCGACTTGCTAGTCGTGCTAAAATCATGTTAGTGACTTGCTAGTCGTGCTAAAATCATGCTAGCGACTTGCTAGTCATCCTAAAATCATGCTAAAATCATGCTAGCGACTTGCTAGTCATCCTAAAATCATGCTAGCGACTTGCTAGTCATGCTAAAATCATGTTAGCGACTTGTTAGTCGTGCTAAAATCATGCTAGCGACTTGCTAGTTATGCTAAAATAATGCTAAAATCATGCTAGCGACTTGCTAGACATCCTAAAATCATGTTAGCGACTTGCTAGTCGTGCTAAAGTCATGTTAGCGACTTGCTAGTCGTGCTAAAATCATGCTAGTGACTTGCTAGTCGTGCTAAAATCATGCTAGCGACTTGCTAGTCATGCCAAAATCATGCTAGCGACTTGCTAGACATCCTAAAATCATGTTAGCGACTTGCTAGTCGTGCTAAAATCATGCTAGTGACTTGTTGGTCGTGCTAAAATCATGCTAGCGACTTGCTAGTCATGCTAAAATCATGCTAAAATCATGCTAGCGACTTGCTAGTCATGCTAAAATAATGTTAAAATCATGTTAGCGACTTTGCTAGTTGTGCTAAAATCATGCTAGCGACTTGCTAGTCATGCTAAAATCATGCTAGCGACTTGCCAGTCATGCTAAAATAATGCTAAAATCATGCTAGCGACTTGCTAGTCGTGTTAAAATCATGCTAGCGACTTGCTAGTCATGCTAAAATCATGCTAACGACTTGCTAAAATCATTCTAGCGACTTGCTAGTCATGCTAAAATAATGCTAAAATCATGGTAGCGACTTGCTAGTCGTGCTAAAATCATGCTAGCGACTTGCTAGTCATGCTAGCGACTTGCTAGTCATGCTAAAATCATGCTAGCGACTTGCTAGTCATGCTCAAATAATGCTAAAATCATGCTAGCGACTTGCTAGTCGTGCTAAAATCATGCTAGCGACTTGCTAGTCATGCTAAAATTATGCTAAAATTATGCTATCGACTTGCTAGTCATGTTAAAATAATGCTAAAATCATGCTAGCGACTTGCTAGTCGTGCTAAAATCATGCTAGCGACTTGCTAGTCATGCTAAAATTATGCTAAAATCATGCTAGCGACTTGCTAGTCATGCTAAAATAATGCTAAAATCATGTTAGCGACTTTGCTAGTCGTGCTAAAATCATGCTATCGACTTGCTAGTCATGCTAAAATCATGCTAGCGACTTGCTAGTCATGCTAAAATAATGCTAAAATCATGCTAGCGACTTGCTAGTCGTGTTAAAATCATGCTAGCGACTTGCTAGTCATGGTAAAATCATGCTAGCGACTTGCTAAAATCATTCTAGCGACTTGCTAGTCATGCTAAAATAATGCTAAAATCATGGTAGCGACTTGCTAGTCGTGCTAAAATCATGCTAGCGACTTGCTAGTCATGCTAAAATCATGCTAGCGACTTGCTAGTCATGCTAAAATCATGCTAGCGACTTGCTAGTCATGCTCAAATAATGCTAAAATCATGCTAGCGACTTGCTAGTCGTGCTAAAATCATGCTAGCGACTTGCTAGTCATGCTAAAATTATGCTAGCGACTTGCTAGTCATGCTAAAACAATGCTAAAATCATTCTAGCGACTTGCTAGTTATGCTAAAATAATGCTAAAATCATGCTAGCGACTTGCTAGTCATCCTAAAATCATGCTAGCGACTTGCTAGTCATGCTAAAATCATGCTAGCGACTTGCTAGTCATGCTAAAATAATGCTAAAATCATGCTAGTGACTTGGTGGTCGTGCTAAAATCATGCTAGCGACTTGCTAGTCATGTTAAAATAATGGTAACGACTTGCTAGTCGTGCTAAAATCATGCTAGCGACTTGCTAGTCATGCTAAAATCATGCTAGCGACTTGCTAGTCATGCTAAAATAATGCTAAAATCATGCTAGCGACTTGCTAGTCGTGTTAAAATCATGCTAGCGACTTGCTAGTCATGCTAAAATCATGCTAGCGACTTGCTAAAATCATTCTAGCGACTTGCTAGTCATGCTAAAATAATGCTAAAATAATTCTAGCGACTTGCTAGTTATGCTAAAATCATGCTAGCGACTTGCTAGTCGTGCTAAAATCATGCTAGCGACTTGCTAGTCGTGCTAAAATCATGTTAGCGACTTGCTAGTCGTGCTAAAATCATGCTAGCGACTTGCTAGTTATGCTAAAATCATGCTAGCGACTTGCTAGTCATGCTAAAATATAGCTAAAATCATTCTAGCGACTTGCTAGTTATGCTAAAATCATGTTAGCGACTTGTTAGTCGTGCTAAAATCATGCTAGCGACTTGCTAGTCATGCTAAAATAATGCTAAAGTCATTCTAGCGACTTGCTAGTCGTGCTAAAATCATGCTAGCGACTTGCTAGTCGTGCTAAAATCATGCTAGCGACTTGCTAGTCATGCTAAAATAATGCTAAAATCATTCTAGCGACTTGCTAGTCGTGCTAAAATCATGCTAGCGACTTGCTAGTCATGCTAAAATAATGCTAAAATCATGTTAGCGACTTGTTAGTCGTGCTAAAATCATGCTAGCGACTTGCTAGTCATGCTAAAATAATGCTAAAATCATTCTAGCGACTTGCTAGTCGTGCTAAAATCATGTTAGCGACTTGTTAGTCGTGCTAAAATCATGCTAGCGACTTGCTAGTCATGCTAAAATAATGCTAAAATCATGCTAGCGACTTGCTAGTCGTGCTAAAATCATGCTAGCGACTTGCTAGTCGTGCTAAAATCATGCTAGCGACTTGCTAGTCGTGCTAAAATCATGCTAGCGACTTGCTAGTTATGCTAAAATCATGCTAGCGACTAGTCATGCTAAAATAATGCTAAAATCATGGTAGCGACTTGCTAGTCGTGCTAAAATCATGCTAGCGACTTGCTAGTCATGCTAAAATCATGCTAGCGACTTGCTAGTCATGCTAAAATCATGCTAGCGACTTGCTAGTCATGCTCAAATAATGCTAAAATCATGCTAGCGACTTGCTAGTCGTGCTAAAATCATGCTAGCGACTTGCTAGTCATGCTAAAATTATGCTAGCGACTTGCTAGTCATGCTAAAACAATGCTAAAATCATTCTAGCGACTTGCTAGTTATGCTAAAATAATGCTAAAATCATGCTAGCGACTTGCTAGTCATCCTAAAATCATGCTAGCGACTTGCTAGTCATGCTAAAATCATGCTAGCGACTTGCTAGTCATGCTAAAATAATGCTAAAATCATGCTAGTGACTTGGTGGTCGTGCTAAAATCATGCTAGCGACTTGCTAGTCATGTTAAAATAATGGTAACGACTTGCTAGTCGTGCTAAAATCATGCTAGCGACTTGCTAGTCATGCTAAAATCATGCTAGCGACTTGCTAGTCATGCTAAAATAATGCTAAAATCATGCTAGCGACTTGCTAGTCGTGTTAAAATCATGCTAGCGACTTGCTAGTCATGCTAAAATCATGCTAGCGACTTGCTAAAATCATTCTAGCGACTTGCTAGTCATGCTAAAATAATGCTAAAATAATTCTAGCGACTTGCTAGTTATGCTAAAATCATGCTAGCGACTTGCTAGTCGTGCTAAAATCATGCTAGCGACTTGCTAGTCGTGCTAAAATCATGTTAGCGACTTGCTAGTCGTGCTAAAATCATGCTAGCGACTTGCTAGTTATGCTAAAATCATGCTAGCGACTTGCTAGTCATGCTAAAATATAGCTAAAATCATTCTAGCGACTTGCTAGTTATGCTAAAATCATGTTAGCGACTTGTTAGTCGTGCTAAAATCATGCTAGCGACTTGCTAGTCATGCTAAAATAATGCTAAAGTCATTCTAGCGACTTGCTAGTCGTGCTAAAATCATGCTAGCGACTTGCTAGTCGTGCTAAAATCATGCTAGCGACTTGCTAGTCATGCTAAAATAATGCTAAAATCATTCTAGCGACTTGCTAGTCGTGCTAAAATCATGCTAGCGACTTGCTAGTCATGCTAAAATAATGCTAAAATCATGTTAGCGACTTGTTAGTCGTGCTAAAATCATGCTAGCGACTTGCTAGTCATGCTAAAATAATGCTAAAATCATTCTAGCGACTTGCTAGTCGTGCTAAAATCATGTTAGCGACTTGTTAGTCGTGCTAAAATCATGCTAGCGACTTGCTAGTCATGCTAAAATAATGCTAAAATCATGCTAGCGACTTGCTAGTCGTGCTAAAATCATGCTAGCGACTTGCTAGTCGTGCTAAAATCATGCTAGCGACTTGCTAGTCGTGCTAAAATCATGCTAGCGACTTGCTAGTTATGCTAAAATCATGCTAGCGACTAGTCATGCTAAAATAATGCTAAAATCATGCTAGCGACTTGCTAGTCGTACTAAAATCATGCTAGCGACTTGCTAGTCGTGCTAAAATCATGTTAGCGACTTGCTAGTCGTGCTAAAATCATGCTAGCGACTTGCTAGTTATGCTAAAATCATGCTAGCGACTTGCTAGTCATGCTAAAATATAGCTAAAATCATTCTAGCGACTTGCTAGTTATGCTAAAATCATGTTAGCGACTTGTTAGTCGTGCTAAAATCATGCTAGCGACTTGCTAGTCATGCTAAAATAATGCTAAAGTCATTCTAGCGACTTGCTAGTCGTGCTAAAATCATGCTAGCGACTTGCTAGTCGTGCTAAAATCATGCTAGCGACTTGCTAGTCATGCTAAAATAATGCTAAAATCATTCTAGCGACTTGCTAGTCGTGCTAAAATCATGCTAGCGACTTGCTAGTCATGCTAAAATAATGCTAAAATCATGTTAGCGACTTGTTAGTCGTGCTAAAATCATGCTAGCGACTTGCTAGTCATGCTAAAATAATGCTAAAATCATTCTAGCGACTTGCTAGTCGTGCTAAAATCATGTTAGCGACTTGTTAGTCGTGCTAAAATCATGCTAGCGACTTGCTAGTCATGCTAAAATCATGCTAAAATCATGCTAGCGACTTGCTAGTCATGCTAAAATAATGCTAAAATCATGTTAGCGACTTTGCTAGTTGTGCTAAAATCATGCTAGCGACTTGCTAGTCATGCTAAAATCATGCTAGCGACTTGCCAGTCATGCTAAAATAATGCTAAAATCATGCTAGCGACTTGCTAGTCGTGTTAAAATCATGCTAGCGACTTGCTAGTCATGCTAAAATCATGCTAACGACTTGCTAAAATCATTCTAGCGACTTGCTAGTCATGCTAAAATAATGCTAAAATCATGGTAGCGACTTGCTAGTCGTGCTAAAATCATGCTAGCGACTTGCTAGTCATGCTAGCGACTTGCTAGTCATGCTAAAATCATGCTAGCGACTTGCTAGTCATGCTCAAATAATGCTAAAATCATGCTAGCGACTTGCTAGTCGTGCTAAAATCATGCTAGCGACTTGCTAGTCATGCTAAAATAATGCTAAAATCATGTTAGCGACTTTGCTAGTCGTGCTAAAATCATGCTATCGACTTGCTAGTCATGCTAAAATCATGCTAGCGACTTGCTAGTCATGCTAAAATAATGCTAAAATCATGCTAGCGACTTGCTAGTCGTGTTAAAATCATGCTAGCGACTTGCTAGTCATGGTAAAATCATGCTAGCGACTTGCTAAAATCATTCTAGCGACTTGCTAGTCATGCTAAAATAATGCTAAAATCATGGTAGCGACTTGCTAGTCGTGCTAAAATCATGCTAGCGACTTGCTAGTCATGCTAAAATCATGCTAGCGACTTGCTAGTCATGCTAAAATCATGCTAGCGACTTGCTAGTCATGCTCAAATAATGCTAAAATCATGCTAGCGACTTGCTAGTCGTGCTAAAATCATGCTAGCGACTTGCTAGTCATCCTAAAATCATGCTAGCGACTTGCTAGTCATGCTAAAATCATGTTAGCGACTTGCTAGTCGTGCTAAAATCATGCTAGCGACTTGCTAGTTATGTTAAAATAATGCTAAAATCATGCTAGCGACTTGCTAGTCACGTTAAAATCATGCTAAAATCATGCTAGCGAATTGTTAGTCGTGCTAAACTCATGCTAGCGACTTGCTAGTAATGCTAAAATCATGCTAGCGACTTGCTAGTCATGCTAAAAATAATGCTAAAATCATGTTAGCGACTTGCTAGTCGTGCTAAAATCATGTTAGTGACTTGCTAGTCGTGCTAAAATCATGCTAGCGACTTGCTAGTCATCCTAAAATCATGCTAAAATCATGCTAGCGACTTGCTAGTCATCCTAAAATCATGCTAGCGACTTGCTAGTCATGCTAAAATCATGTTAGCGACTTGTTAGTCGTGCTAAAATCATGCTAGCGACTTGCTAGTTATGCTAAAATAATGCTAAAATCATGCTAGCGACTTGCTAGACATCCTAAAATCATGTTAGCGACTTGCTAGTCGTGCTAAAGTCATGTTAGCGACTTGCTAGTCGTGCTAAAATCATGCTAGTGACTTGCTAGTCGTGCTAAAATCATGTTAGCGACTTGCTAGTCATGCCAAAATCATGCTAGCGACTTGCTAGACATCCTAAAATCATGTTAGCGACTTGCTAGTCGTGCTAAAATCATGCTAGTGACTTGTTGGTCGTGCTAAAATCATGCTAGCGACTTGCTAGTCATGCTAAAATCATGCTAAAATCATGCTAGCGACTTGCTAGTCATGCTAAAATAATGTTAAAATCATGTTAGCGACTTTGCTAGTTGTGCTAAAATCATGCTAGCGACTTGCTAGTCATGCTAAAATCATGCTAGCGACTTGCCAGTCATGCTAAAATAATGCTGAAATCATGCTAGCGACTTGCTAGTCGTGTTAAAATCATGCTAGCGACTTGCTAGTCATGCTAAAATCATGCTAACGACTTGCTAAAATCATTCTAGCGACTTGCTAGTCATGCTAAAATAATGCTAAAATCATGGTAGCGACTTGCTAGTCGTGCTAAAATCATGCTAGCGACTTGCTAGTCATGCTAGCGACTTGCTAGTCATGCTAAAATCATGCTAGCGACTTGCTAGTCATGCTCAAATAATGCTAAAATCATGCTAGCGACTTGCTCTTCGTGCTAAAATCATGCTAGCGACTTGCTAGTCATGCTAAAATTATGCTAAAATTATGCTATCGACTTGCTAGTCATGTTAAAATAATGCTAAAATCATGCTAGCGACTTGCTAGTCGTGCTAAAATCATGCTAGCGACTTGCTAGTCATGCTAAAATTATGCTAAAATCATGCTAGCGACTTGCTAGTCATGCTAAAATAATGCTAAAATCATGTTAGCGACTTTGCTAGTCGTGCTAAAATCATGCTATCGACTTGCTAGTAATGCTAAAATCATGCTAGCGACTTGCTAGTCATGCTAAAATAATGCTAAAATCATGCTAGCGACTTGCTAGTCGTGTTAAAATCATGCTAGCGACTTGCTAGTCATGGTAAAATCATGCTAGCGACTTGCTAAAATCATTCTAGCGACTTGCTAGTCATGCTAAAATAATGCTAAAATCATGGTAGCGACTTGCTAGTCGTGCTAAAATCATGCTAGCGACTTGCTAGTCATGCTAAAATCATGCTAGCGACTTGCTAGTCATGCTAAAATCATGCTAGCGACTTGCTAGTCATGCTCAAATAATGCTAAAATCATGCTAGCGACTTGCTAGTCGTGCTAAAATCATGCTAGCGACTTGCTAGTCATGCTAAAATTATGCTAGCGACTTGCTAGTCATGCTAAAACAATGCTAAAATCATTCTAGCGACTTGCTAGTTATGCTAAAATAATGCTAAAATCATGCTAGCGACTTGCTAGTCATCCTAAAATCATGCTAGCGACTTGCTAGTCATGCTAAAATCATGCTAGCGACTTGCTAGTCATGCTAAAATAATGCTAAAATCATGCTAGTGACTTGGTGGTCGTGCTAAAATCATGCTAGCGACTTGCTAGTCATGTTAAAATAATGGTAACGACTTGCTAGTCGTGCTAAAATCATGCTAGCGACTTGCTAGTCATGCTAAAATCATGCTAGCGACTTGCTAGTCATGCTAAAATAATGCTAAAATCATGCTAGCGACTTGCTAGTCGTGTTAAAATCATGCTAGCGACTTGCTAGTCATGCTAAAATCATGCTAGCGACTTGCTAAAATCATTCTAGCGACTTGCTAGTCATGCTAAAATAATGCTAAAATAATTCTAGCGACTTGCTAGTTATGCTAAAATCATGCTAGCGACTTGCTAGTCGTGCTAAAATCATGCTAGCGACTTGCTAGTCGTGCTAAAATCATGTTAGCGACTTGCTAGTCGTGCTAAAATCATGCTAGCGACTTGCTAGTTATGCTAAAATCATGCTAGCGACTTGCTAGTCATGCTAAAATATAGCTAAAATCATTCTAGCGACTTGCTAGTTATGCTAAAATCATGTTAGCGACTTATTAGTCGTGCTAAAATCATGCTAGCGACTTGCTAGTCATGCTAAAATAATGCTAAAGTCATTCTAGCGACTTGCTAGTCGTGCTAAAATCATGCTAGCGACTTGCTAGTCGTGCTAAAATCATGCTAGCGACTTGCTAGTCATGCTAAAATAATGCTAAAATCATTCTAGCGACTTGCTAGTCGTGCTAAAATCATGCTAGCGACTTGCTAGTCATGCTAAAATAATGCTAAAATCATGTTAGCGACTTGTTAGTCGTGCTAAAATCATGCTAGCGACTTGCTAGTCATGCTAAAATAATGCTAAAATCATTCTAGCGACTTGCTAGTCGTGCTAAAATCATGTTAGCGACTTGTTAGTCGTGCTAAAATCATGCTAGCGACTTGCTAGTCATGCTAAAATAATGCTAAAATCATGCTAGCGACTTGCTAGTCGTGCTAAAATCATGCTAGCGACTTGCTAGTCGTGCTAAAATCATGCTAGCGACTTGCTAGTCGTGCTAAAATCATGCTAGCGACTTGCTAGTTATGCTAAAATCATGCTAGCGACTAGTCATGCTAAAATAATGCTAAAATCATGCTAGCGACTTGCTAGTCGTGCTAAAATCATGCTAGCGACTTGCTAGTCGTGCTAAAATCATGTTAGCGACTTGCTAGTCGTGCTAAAATCATGCTAGCGACTTGCTAGTTATGCTAAAATCATGCTAGCGACTTGCTAGTCATGCTAAAATATAGCTAAAATCATTCTAGCGACTTGCTAGTTATGCTAAAATCATGTTAGCGACTTGTTAGTCGTGCTAAAATCATGCTAGCGACTTGCTAGTCATGCTAAAATCATGTTAGTGACTTGCTAGTCGTGCTAAAATCATGCTAGCGACTTGCTAGTCATCCTAAAATCATGCTAAAATCATGCTAGCGACTTGCTAGTCATCCTAAAATCATGCTAGCGACTTGCTAGTCATGCTAAAATCATGTTAGCGACTTGTTAGTCGTGCTAAAATCATGCTAGCGACTTGCTAGTCATGCTAAAATATAGCTAAAATCATTCTAGCGACTTGCTAGTTATGCTAAAATCATGTTAGCGACTTGTTAGTCGTGCTAAAATCATGTTAGCGACTTGCTAGTCGTGCTAAAATCATGTTAGTGACTTGCTAGTCGTGCTAAAATCATGCTAGCGACTTGCTAGTCATCCTAAAATCATGCTAAAATCATGCTAGCGACTTGCTAGTCATCCTAAAATCATGCTAGCGACTTGCTAGTCATGCTAAAATCATGTTAGCGACTTGTTAGTCGTGCTAAAATCATGCTAGCGACTTGCTAGTTATGCTAAAATAATGCTAAAATCATGCTAGCGACTTGCTAGACATCCTAAAATCATGTTAGCGACTTGCTAATCGTGCTAAAGTCATGTTAGCGACTTGCTAGTCGTGCTAAAATCATGCTAGTGACTTGCTAGTCGTGCTAAAATCATGCTAGCGACTTGCTAGTCATGCCAAAATCATGCTAGCGACTTGCTAGACATCCTAAAATCATGTTAGCGACTTGCTAGTCGTGCTAAAATCATGCTAGTGACTTGTTGGTCGTGCTAAAATCATGCTAGCGACTTGCTAGTCATGCTAAAATCATGCTAAAATCATGCTAGCGACTTGCTAGTCATGCTAAAATAATGTTAAAATCATGTTAGCGACTTTGCTAGTTGTGCTAAAATCATGCTAGCGACTTGCTAGTCATGCTAAAATCATGCTAGCGACTTGCCAGTCATGCTAAAATAATGCTAAAATCATGCTAGCGACTTGCTAGTCGTGTTAAAATCATGCTAGCGACTTGCTAGTCATGCTAAAATCATGCTAACGACTTGCTAAAATCATTCTAGCGACTTGCTAGTCATGCTAAAATAATGCTAAAATCATGGTAGCGACTTGCTAGTCGTGCTAAAATCATGCTAGCGACTTGCTAGTCATGCTAGCGACTTGCTAGTCATGCTAAAATCATGCTAGCGACTTGCTAGTCATGCTCAAATAATGCTAAAATCATGCTAGCGACTTGCTAGTCGTGCTAAAATCATGCTAGCGACTTGCTAGTCATGCTAAAATTATGCTAAAATTATGCTATCGACTTGCTAGTCATGTTAAAATAATGCTAAAATCATGCTAGCGACTTGCTAGTCGTGCTAAAATCATGCTAGCGACTTGCTAGTCATGCTAAAATTATGCTAAAATCATGCTAGCGACTTGCTAGTCATGCTAAAATAATGCTAAAATCATGTTAGCGACTTTGCTAGTCGTGCTAAAATCATGCTATCGACTTGCTAGTCATGCTAAAATCATGCTAGCGACTTGCTAGTCATGCTAAAATAATGCTAAAATCATGCTAGCGACTTGCTAGTCGTGTTAAAATCATGCTAGCGACTTGCTAGTCATGGTAAAATCATGCTAGCGACTTGCTAAAATCATTCTAGCGACTTGCTAGTCATGCTAAAATAATGCTAAAATCATGGTAGCGACTTGCTAGTCGTGCTAAAATCATGCTAGCGACTTGCTAGTCATGCTAAAATCATGCTAGCGACTTGCTAGTCATGCTAAAATCATGCTAGCGACTTGCTAGTCATGCTCAAATAATGCTAAAATCATGCTAGCGACTTGCTAGTCGTGCTAAAATCATGCTAGCGACTTGCTAGTCATGCTAAAATTATGCTAGCGACTTGCTAGTCATGCTAAAACAATGCTAAAATCATTCTAGCGACTTGCTAGTTATGCTAAAATAATGCTAAAATCATGCTAGCGACTTGTTAGTCATCCTAAAATCATGCTAGCGACTTGCTAGTCATGCTAAAATCATGCTAGCGACTTGCTAGTCATGCTAAAATAATGCTAAAATCATGCTAGTGACTTGGTGGTCGTGCTAAAATCATGCTAGCGACTTGCTAGTCATGTTAAAATAATGGTAACGACTTGCTAGTCGTGCTAAAATCATGCTAGCGACTTGCTAGTCATGCTAAAATCATGCTAGCGACTTGCTAGTCATGCTAAAATAATGCTAAAATCATGCTAGCGACTTGCTAGTCGTGTTAAAATCATGCTAGCGACTTGCTAGTCATGCTAAAATCATGCTAGCGACTTGCTAAAATCATTCTAGCGACTTGCTAGTCATGCTAAAATAATGCTAAAATAATTCTAGCGACTTGCTAGTTATGCTAAAATCATGCTAGCGACTTGCTAGTCGTGCTAAAATCATGCTAGCGACTTGCTAGTCGTGCTAAAATCATGTTAGCGACTTGCTAGTCGTGCTAAAATCATGCTAGCGACTTGCTAGTTATGCTAAAATCATGCTAGCGACTTGCTAGTCATGCTAAAATATAGCTAAAATCATTCTAGCGACTTGCTAGTTATGCTAAAATCATGTTAGCGACTTGTTAGTCGTGCTAAAATCATGCTAGCGACTTGCTAGTCATGCTAAAATAATGCTAAAGTCATTCTAGCGACTTGCTAGTCGTGCTAAAATCATGCTAGCGACTTGCTAGTCGTGCTAAAATCATGCTAGCGACTTGCTAGTCATGCTAAAATAATGCTAAAATCATTCTAGCGACTTGCTAGTCGTGCTAAAATCATGCTAGCGACTTGCTAGTCATGCTAAAATAATGCTAAAATCATGTCAGCGACTTGTTAGTCGTGCTAAAATCATGCTAGCGACTTGCTAGTCATGCTAAAATAATGCTAAAATCATTCTAGCGACTTGCTAGTCGTGCTAAAATCATGTTAGCGACTTGTTAGTCGTGCTAAAATCATGCTAGCGACTTGCTAGTCATGCTAAAATAATGCTAAAATCATGCTAGCGACTTGCTAGTCGTGCTAAAATCATGCTAGCGACTTGCTAGTCGTGCTAAAATCATGCTAGCGACTTGCTAGTCGTGCTAAAATCATGCTAGCGACTTGCTAGTTATGCTAAAATCATGCTAGCGACTAGTCATGCTAAAATAATGCTAAAATCATGCTAGCGACTTGCTAGTCGTGCTAAAATCATGCTAGCGACTTGCTAGTCGTGCTAAAATCATGTTAGCGACTTGCTAGTCGTGCTAAAATCATGCTAGCGACTTGCTAGTTATGCTAAAATCATGCTAGCGACTTGCTAGTCATGCTAAAATATAGCTAAAATCATTCTAGCGACTTGCTAGTTATGCTAAAATCATGTTAGCGACTTGTTAGTCGTGCTAAAATCATGCTAGCGACTTGCTAGTCATGCTAAAATAATGCTAAAGTCATTCTAGCGACTTGCTAGTCGTGCTAAAATCATGCTAGCGACTTGCTAGTCATGCTAAAATAATGCTAAAATCATTCTAGCGACTTGCTAGTCGTGCTAAAATCATGCTAGCGACTTGCTAGTCATGCTAAAATAATGCTAAAATCATGTTAGCGACTTGTTAGTCGTGCTAAAATCATGCTAGCGACTTGCTAGTCATGCTAAAATAATGCTAAAATCATTCTAGCGACTTGCTAGTCGTGCTAAAATCATGTTAGCGACTTGTTAGTCGTGCTAAAATCATGCTAGCGACTTGCTAGTCATGCTAAAATCATGCTAAAATCATGCTAGCGACTTGCTAGTCATGCTAAAATAATGCTAAAATCATGTTAGCGACTTTGCTAGTTGTGCTAAAATCATGCTAGCGACTTGCTAGTCATGCTAAAATCATGCTAGCGACTTGCCAGTCATGCTAAAATAATGCTAAAATCATGCTAGCGACTTGCTAGTCGTGTTAAAATCATGCTAGCGACTTGCTAGTCATGCTAAAATCATGCTAACGACTTGCTAAAATCATTCTAGCGACTTGCTAGTCATGCTAAAATAATGCTAAAATCATGGTAGCGACTTGCTAGTCGTGCTAAAATCATGCTAGCGACTTGCTAGTCATGCTAGCGACTTGCTAGTCATGCTAAAATCATGCTAGCGACTTGCTAGTCATGCTCAAATAATGCTAAAATCATGCTAGCGACTTGCTAGTCGTGCTAAAATCATGCTAGCGACTTGCTAGTCATGCTAAAATAATGCTAAAATCATGTTAGCGACTTTGCTAGTCGTGCTAAAATCATGCTATCGACTTGCTAGTCATGCTAAAATCATGCTAGCGACTTGCTAGTCATGCTAAAATAATGCTAAAATCATGCTAGCGACTTGCTAGTCGTGTTAAAATCATGCTAGCGACTTGCTAGTCATGGTAAAATCATGCTAGCGACTTGCTAAAATCATTCTAGCGACTTGCTAGTCATGCTAAAATAATGCTAAAATCATGGTAGCGACTTGCTAGTCGTGCTAAAATCATGCTAGCGACTTGCTAGTCATGCTAAAATCATGCTAGCGACTTGCTAGTCATGCTAAAATCATGCTAGCGACTTGCTAGTCATGCTCAAATAATGCTAAAATCATGCTAGCGACTTGCTAGTCGTGCTAAAATCATGCTAGCGACTTGCTAGTCATGCTAAAATTATGCTAGCGACTTGCTAGTCATGCTAAAACAATGCTAAAATCATTCTAGCGACTTGCTAGTTATGCTAAAATAATGCTAAAATCATGCTAGCGACTTGCTAGTCATCCTTAAATCATGCTAGCGACTTGCTAGTCATGCTAAAATCATGCTAGCGACTTGCTAGTCATGCTAAAATAATGCTAAAATCATGCTAGTGACTTGGTGGTCGTGCTAAAATCATGCTAGCGACTTGCTAGTCATGTTAAAATAATGGTAACGACTTGCTAGTCGTGCTAAAATCATGCTAGCGACTTGCTAGTCATGCTAAAATCATGCTAGCGACTTGCTAGTCATGCTAAAATAATGCTAAAATCATGCTAGCGACTTGCTAGTCGTGTTAAAATCATGCTAGCGACTTGCTAGTCATGCTAAAATCATGCTAGCGACTTGCTAAAATCATTCTAGCGACTTGCTAGTCATGCTAAAATAATGCTAAAATCATTCTAGCGACTTGCTAGTTATGCTAAAATCATGCTAGCGACTTGCTAGTCGTGCTAAAATCATGCTAGCGACTTGCTAGTCGTGCTAAAATCATGTTAGCGACTTGCTAGTCGTGCTAAAATCATGCTAGCGACTTGCTAGTTATGCTAAAATCATGCTAGCGACTTGCTAGTCATGCTAAAATATAGCTAAAATCATTCTAGCGACTTGCTAGTTATGCTAAAATCATGTTAGCGACTTGTTAGTCGTGCTAAAATCATGCTAGCGACTTGCTAGTCATGCTAAAATAATGCTAAAGTCATTCTAGCGACTTGCTAGTCGTGCTAAAATCATGCTAGCGAGTTGCTAGTCGTGCTAAAATCATGCTAGCGACTTGCTAGTCATGCTAAAATAATGCTAAAATCATTCTAGCGACTTGCTAGTCGTGCTAAAATCATGCTAGCGACTTGCTAGTCATGCTAAAATAATGCTAAAATCACGTTAGCGAATTGTTAGTCGTGCTAAAATCATGCTAGCGACTTGCTAGTCATGCTAAAATAATGCTAAAATCATTCTAGCGACTTGCTAGTCGTGCTAAAATCATGTTAGCGACTTGTTAGTCGTGCTAAAATCATGCTAGCGACTTGCTAGTCATGCTAAAATAATGCTAAAATCATGCTAGCGACTTGCTAGTCGTGCTAAAATCATGCTAGCGACTTGCTAGTCGTGCTAAAATCATGCTAGCGACTTGCTAGTCGTGCTAAAATCATGCTAGCGACTTGCTAGTTATGCTAAAATCATGCTAGCGACTTGCTAGTCGTGCTAAAATCATGCTAGCGACTTGTTAGTCGTGCTAAAATAATGCTAAAATCATTCTAGCGACTTGCTAGTCATGCTAAAATCATGCTAGCGACTTGCTAGTCATGCTAAAATCATGCTAACGACTTGCTAGTCACGCTAAAATCATGCTAAAATCATGCTAGCGAATTGTTAGTCGTGCTAAAATCATGCTAGCGACTTGCTAGTCATGCTAAAATAATGCTAAAATCATTCTAGCGACTTGCTAGTTATGCTAAAATCATGCTAGCGACTTGTTAGTCGTGCTAAAATAATGCTAAAATCATTCTAGCGACTTGCTAGTCATGCTAAAATCATGCTAGCGACTTGCTAGTCATGCTAAAATCATGCTAGCGACTTGCTAGTCATGCTAAAATAATGCTAAAATCATGTTAGCGACTTGCTAGTCATGCTAAAATCATGCTAGCGACTTGCTAGTCATGTTAAAATCATGCTAGCGACTTGCTAGTCATGCTAAAATAATGTTAAAATCATGCTAGCGACTTGCTAGTCATCCTAAAATCATGCTAAAATCATGCTAGCGACTTGCTAGTCATCCTAAAATCATGCTAGCGACTTGCTAGTCGTGCTAAAATCATGCTAGCGACTTGCTAGTCATGCTAAAATCATGTTAGCGACTTGCTAGTCGTGCTAAAATCATGCTAGCGACTTGCTAGTCGTGTTAAAATCATGCTAGCGACTTGCTAGTCATGTTAAAATCATGCTAGCGACTTGCTAGTCACGCTAAAATCATGCTAAAATCATGCTAGCGAATTGTTAGTCGTGCTAAAATCATGCTAGCGACTTGCTAGTCATGCTAAAATAATGCTAAATCATTCTAGCGACTTGCTAGTTATGCTAAAATCATGCTAGCAACTTGTTAGTCGTGCTAAAATAATGCTAAAATCATTCTAGCGACTTGCTAGTAATGCTAAAATCATGCTAGCGACTTGCTAGTCATGCTAAAATCATGCTAGCGACTTGTTAGTCGTGCTAAAATAATGCTAAAATCATTCTAGCGACTTGCTAGTAATGCTAAAATCATGCTAGAGACTTGCTAGTCATGCTAAAATCATGCTAGCTACTTGCTAGTCATGCTAAAATCATGCTAGCGACTTGCTAGTCATCCTAAAATCATGCTAGCGACTTGCTAGTCATGCTAAAATCATGTTAGCGACTTGCTAGTCGTGCTAAAATCATGCTAGCGACTTGCTAGTTATGCTAAAATAATGCTAAAATCATGCTAGCGACTTGCTAGTCGTGCTAAAATAATGCTAAAATCATGCTAGTGACTTGCTAGTCGTGCTAAAATCATGCTAGCGACTTGCTAGTAATGCTAAAATCATGCTAGCGACTTGCTAGTCATGCTAAAAATAATGCTAAAATCATGTTAGCGACTTGCTAGTCGTGCTAAAATCATGTTAGTGACTTGCTAGTCGTGCTAAAATCATGCTAGCGACTTGCTAGTCATCCTAAAATCATGCTAAAATCATGCTAGCGACTTGCTAGTCATCCTAAAATCATGCTAGCGACTTGCTAGTCATGCTAAAATCATGTTAGCGACTTGTTAGTCGTGCTAAAATCATGCTAGCGACTTGCTAGTTATGCTAAAATAATGCTAAAATCATGCTAGCGACTTGCTAGACATCCTAAAATCATGTTAGCGACTTGCTAGTCGTGCTAAAGTCATGTTAGCGACTTGCTAGTCGTGCTAAAATCATGCTAGTGACTTGCTAGTCATGCTAAAATCATGCTAGCGACTTGCTAGTCATGCCAAAATCATGCTAGCGACTTGCTAGACATCCTAAAATCATGTTAGCGACTTGCTAGTCGTGCTAAAATCATGCTAGTGACTTGCTAGTCGTGCTAAAATCATGCTAGCGACTTGCTAGTCATGCTAAAATCATGCTAAAATCATGCTAGCGACTTGCTAGTCATGCTAAAATAATGCTAAAATCATGTTAGCGACTTTGCTAGTCGTGCTAAAATCATGCTAGCGACTTGCTAGTCATGCTAAAATCATGCTAGCGACTTGCCAGTCATGCTAAAATAATGCTAAAATCATGCTAGCGACTTGCTAGTCGTGTTAAAATCATGCTAGCGACTTGCTAGTCATGCTAAAATCATGCTAACGACTTGCTAAAATCATGGTAGCGACTTGCTAGTCGTGCTAAAATCATGCTAGCGACTTGCTAGTCATGCTAGCGACTTGCTAGTCATGCTAAAATCATGCTAGCGACTTGCTAGTCATGCTCAAATAATGCTAAAATCATGCTAGCGACTTGCTAGTCGTGCTAAAATCATGCTAGCGACTTGCTAGTTATGCTAAAATAATGCTAAAATCATGCTAGCGACTTGCTAGTCGTGCTAAAATAATGCTAAAATCATGCTAGTGACTTGCTAGTCGTGCTAAAATCATGCTAGCGACTTGCTAGTAATGCTAAAATCATGCTAGCGACTTGCTAGTCATGCTAAAAATAATGCTAAAATCATGTTAGCGACTTGCTAGTCTTGCTAAAATCATGTTAGTGACTTGCTAGTCGTGCTAAAATCATGCTAGCGACTTGCTAGTCATCCTAAAATCATGCTAAAATCATGCTAGCGACTTGCTAGTCATCCTAAAATCATGCTAGCGACTTGCTAGTCATGCTAAAATCATGTTAGCGACTTGTTAGTCGTGCTAAAATCATGCTAGCGACTTGCTAGTTATGCTAAAATAATGCTAAAATCATGCTAGCGACTTGCTAGACATCCTAAAATCATGTTAGCGACTTGCTAGTCGTGCTAAAGTCATGTTAGCGACTTGCTAGTCGTGCTAAAATCATGCTAGTGACTTGCTAGTCATGCTAAAATCATGCTAGCGACTTGCTAGTCATGCCAAAATCATGCTAGCGACTTGCTAGACATCCTAAAATCATGTTAGCGACTTGCTAGTCGTGCTAAAATCATGCTAGTGACTTGCTAGTCGTGCTAAAATCATGCTAGCGACTTGCTAGTCATGCTAAAATCATGCTAAAATCATGCTAGCGACTTGCTAGTCATGCTAAAATAATGCTAAAATCATGTTAGCGACTTTGCTAGTCGTGCTAAAATCATGCTAGCGACTTGCTAGTCATGCTAAAATCATGCTAGCGACTTGCCAGTCATGCTAAAATAATGCTAAAATCATGCTAGCGACTTGCTAGTCGTGTTAAAATCATGCTAGCGACTTGCTAGTCATGCTAAAATCATGCTAACGACTTGCTAAAATCATGGTAGCGACTTGCTAGTCGTGCTAAAATCATGCTAGCGACTTGCTAGTCATGCTAGCGACTTGCTAGTCATGCTAAAATCATGCTAGCGACTTGCTAGTCATGCTCAAATAATGCTAAAATCATGCTAGCGACTTGCTAGTCGTGCTAAAATCATGCTAGCGACTTGCTAGTCATGCTAAAATTATGCTAAAATCATGCTAGCGACTTGCTAGTCATGCTAAAATTATGCTAAAATCATGCTAGCGACTTGCTAGTCATGCTAAAATCATTCTAGCGACTTGCTAGTTATGCTAAAATAATGCTAAAATCATGCTAGCGACTTGCTAGTCGTGCTAAAATCATGCTAGCGACTTGCTAGTCCTGTTAAAATAATGGTAACGACTTGCTAGTCGTGCTAAAATCATGCTAGCGACTTGCTAGTCATGCTAAAATCATGCTAGCGACTTTGCTAGTCATGCTAAAATAATGCTAAAATCATGCTAGCGACTTGCTAGTCGTGTTAAAATCATGCTAGCGACTTGCTAGTCATGCTAAAATCATGTTAGTGACTTGCTAGTCGTGCTAAAATCATGCTAGCGACTTGCTAGTCATCCTAAAATCATGCTAAAATCATGCTAGCGACTTGCTAGTCATCCTAAAATCATGCTAGCGACTTGCTAGTCATGCTAAAATCATGTTAGCGACTTGTTAGTCGTGCTAAAATCATGCTAGCGACTTGCTAGTCATGCTAAAATATAGCTAAAATCATTCTAGCGACTTGCTAGTTATGCTAAAATCATGTTAGCGACTTGTTAGTCGTGCTAAAATCATGTTAGCGACTTGCTAGTCGTGCTAAAATCATGTTAGTGACTTGCTAGTCGTGCTAAAATCATGCTAGCGACTTGCTAGTCATCCTAAAATCATGCTAAAATCATGCTAGCGACTTGCTAGTCATCCTAAAATCATGCTAGCGACTTGCTAGTCATGCTAAAATCATGTTAGCGACTTGTTAGTCGTGCTAAAATCATGCTAGCGACTTGCTAGTTATGCTAAAATAATGCTAAAATCATGCTAGCGACTTGCTAGACATCCTAAAATCATGTTAGCGACTTGCTAGTCGTGCTAAAGTCATGTTAGCGACTTGCTAGTCGTGCTAAAATCATGCTAGTGACTTGCTAGTCGTGCTAAAATCATGCTAGCGACTTGCTAGTCATGCCAAAATCATGCTAGCGACTTGCTAGACATCCTAAAATCATGTTAGCGACTTGCTAGTCGTGCTAAAATCATGCTAGTGACTTGTTGGTCGTGCTAAAATCATGCTAGCGACTTGCTAGTCATGCAAAAATCATGCTAAAATCATGCTAGCGACTTGCTAGTCATGCTAAAATAATGTTAAAATCATGTTAGCGACTTTGCTAGTTGTGCTAAAATCATGCTAGCGACTTGCTAGTCATGCTAAAATCATGCTAGCGACTTGCCAGTCATGCTAAAATAATGCTAAAATCATGCTAGCGACTTGCTAGTCGTGTTAAAATCATGCTAGCGACTTGCTAGTCATGCTAAAATCATGCTAACGACTTGCTAAAATCATTCTAGCGACTTGCTAGTCATGCTAAAATAATGCTAAAATCATGGTAGCGACTTGCTAGTCGTGCTAAAATCATGCTAGCGACTTGCTAGTCATGCTAGCGACTTGCTAGTCATGCTAAAATCATGCTAGCGACTTGCTAGTCATGCTCAAATAATGCTAAAATCATGCTAGCGACTTGCTAGTCGTGCTAAAATCATGCTAGCGACTTGCTAGTCATGCTAAAATTATGCTAAAATTATGCTATCGACTTGCTAGTCATGTTAAAATAATGCTAAAATCATGCTAGCGACTTGCTAGTCGTGCTAAAATCATGCTAGCGACTTGCTAGTCATGCTAAAATTATGCTAAAATCATGCTAGCGACTTGCTAGTCATCCTAAAATCATGCTAGCGACTTGCTAGTCATGCTAAAATCATGCTAGCGACTTGCTAGTCATGCTAAAATAATGCTAAAATCATGCTAGTGACTTGGTGGTCGTGCTAAAATCATGCTAGCGACTTGCTAGTCATGTTAAAATAATGGTAACGACTTGCTAGTCGTGCTAAAATCATGCTAGCGACTTGCTAGTCATGCTAAAATCATGCTAGCGACTTGCTAGTCATGCTAAAATAATGCTAAAATCATGCTAGCGACTTGCTAGTCGTGTTAAAATCATGCTAGCGACTTGCTAGTCATGCTAAAATCATGCTAGCGACCTGCTAAAATCATTCTAGCGACTTGCTAGTCATGCTAAAATAATGCTAAAATAATTCTAGCGACTTGCTAGTTATGCTAAAATCATGCTAGCGACTTGCTAGTCGTGCTAAAATCATGCTAGCGACTTGCTAGTCGTGCTAAAATCATGTTAGCGACTTGCTAGTCGTGCTAAAATCATGCTAGCGACTTGCTAGTTATGCTAAAATCATGCTAGCGACTTGCTAGTCATGCTAAAATATAGCTAAAATCATTCTAGCGACTTGCTAGTTATGCTAAAATCATGTTAGCGACTTGTTAGTCGTGCTAAAATCATGCTAGCGACTTGCTAGTCATGCTAAAATAATGCTAAAGTCATTCTAGCGACTTGCTAGTCGTGCTAAAATCATGCTAGCGACTTGCTAGTCGTGCTAAAATCATGCTAGCGACTTGCTAGTCATGCTAAAATAATGCTAAAATCATTCTAGCGACTTGCTAGTCGTGCTAAAATCATGCTAGCGACTTGCTAGTCATGCTAAAATAATGCTAAAATCATGTTAGCGACTTGTTAGTCGTGCTAAAATCATGCTAGCGACTTGCTAGTCATGCTAAAATAATGCTAAAATCATTCTAGCGACTTGCTAGTCGTGCTAAAATCATGTTAGCGACTTGTTAGTCGTGCTAAAATCATGCTAGCGACTTGCTAGTCATGCTAAAATAATGCTAAAATCATGCTAGCGACTTGCTAGTCGTGCTAAAATCATGCTAGCGACTTGCTAGTCGTGCTAAAATCATGCTAGCGACTTGCTAGTCGTGCTAAAATCATGCTAGCGACTTGCTAGTTATGCTAAAATCATGCTAGCGACTAGTCATGCTAAAATAATGCTAAAATCATGCTAGCGACTTGCTAGTCGTGCTAAAATCATGCTAGCGACTTGCTAGTCGTGCTAAAATCATGTTAGCGACTTGCTAGTCGTGCTAAAATCATGCTAGCGACTTGCTAGTTATGCTAAAATCATGCTAGCGACTTGCTAGTCATGCTAAAATATAGCTAAAATCATTCTAGCGACTTGCTAGTTATGCTAAAATCATGTTAGCGACTTGTTAGTCGTGCTAAAATCATGCTAGCGACTTGCTAGTCATGCTAAAATAATGCTAAAGTCATTCTAGCGACTTGCTAGTCGTGCTAAAATCATGCTAGCGACTTGCTAGTCGTGCTAAAATCATGCTAGCGACTTGCTAGTCATGCTAAAATAATGCTAAAATCATTCTAGCGACTTGCTAGTCGTGCTAAAATCATGCTAGCGACTTGCTAGTCATGCTAAAATAATGCTAAAATCATGTTAGCGACTTGTTAGTCGTGCTAAAATCATGCTAGCGACTTGCTAGTCATGCTAAAATAATGCTAAAATCATTCTAGCGACTTGCTAGTCGTGCTAAAATCATGTTAGCGACTTGTTAGTCGTGCTAAAATCATGCTAGCGACTTGCTAGTCATGCTAAAATCATGCTAAAATCATGCTAGCGACTTGCTAGTCATGCTAAAATAATGCTAAAATCATGTTAGCGACTTTGCTAGTTGTGCTAAAATCATGCTAGCGACTTGCTAGTCATGCTAAAATCATGCTAGCGACTTGCCAGTCATGCTAAAATAATGCTAAAATCATGCTAGCGACTTGCTAGTCGTGTTAAAATCATGCTAGCGACTTGCTAGTCATGCTAAAATCATGCTAACGACTTGCTAAAATCATTCTAGCGACTTGCTAGTCATGCTAAAATAATGCTAAAATCATGGTAGCGACTTGCTAGTCGTGCTAAAATCATGCTAGCGACTTGCTAGTCATGCTAGCGACTTGCTAGTCATGCTAAAATCATGCTAGCGACTTGCTAGTCATGCTCAAATAATGCTAAAATCATGTTAGCGACTTTGCTAGTCGTGCTAAAATCATGCTATCGACTTGCTAGTCATGCTAAAATCATGCTAGCGACTTGCTAGTCATGCTAAAATAATGCTAAAATCATGCTAGCGACTTGCTAGTCGTGTTAAAATCATGCTAGCGACTTGCTAGTCATGGTAAAATCATGCTAGCGACTTGCTAAAATCATTCTAGCGACTTGCTAGTCATGCTAAAATAATGCTAAAATCATGGTAGCGACTTGCTAGTCGTGCTAAAATCATGCTAGCGACTTGCTAGTCATGCTAAAATCATGCTAGCGACTTGCTAGTCATGCTAAAATCATGCTAGCGACTTGCTAGTCATGCTCAAATAATGCTAAAATCATGCTAGCGACTTGCTAGTCGTGCTAAAATCATGCTAGCGACTTGCTAGTCATGCTAAAATTATGCTAGCGACTTGCTAGTCATGCTAAAACAATGCTAAAATCATTCTAGCGACTTGCTAGTTATGCTAAAATAATGCTAAAATCATGCTAGCGACTTGCTAGTCATCCTTAAATCATGCTAGCGACTTGCTAGTCATGCTAAAATCATGCTAGCGACTTGCTAGTCATGCTAAAATAATGCTAAAATCATGCTAGTGACTTGGTGGTCGTGCTAAAATCATGCTAGCGACTTGCTAGTCATGTTAAAATAATGGTAACGACTTGCTAGTCGTGCTAAAATCATGCTAGCGACTTGCTAGTCATGCTAAAATCATGCTAGCGACTTGCTAGTCATGCTAAAATAATGCTAAAATCATGCTAGCGACTTGCTAGTCGTGTTAAAATCATGCTAGCGACTTGCTAGTCATGCTAAAATCATGCTAGCGACTTGCTAAAATCATTCTAGCGACTTGCTAGTCATGCTAAAATAATGCTAAAATCATTCTAGCGACTTGCTAGTTATGCTAAAATCATGCTAGCGACTTGCTAGTCGTGCTAAAATCATGCTAGCGACTTGCTAGTCGTGCTAAAATCATGTTAGCGACTTGCTAGTCGTGCTAAAATCATGCTAGCGACTTGCTAGTTATGCTAAAATCATGCTAGCGACTTGCTAGTCATGCTAAAATATAGCTAAAATCATTCTAGCGACTTGCTAGTTATGCTAAAATCATGTTAGCGACTTGTTAGTCGTGCTAAAATCATGCTAGCGACTTGCTAGTCATGCTAAAATAATGCTAAAGTCATTCTAGCGACTTGCTAGTCGTGCTAAAATCATGCTAGCGACTTGCTAGTCGTGCTAAAATCATGCTAGCGACTTGCTAGTCATGCTAAAATAATGCTAAAATCATTCTAGCGACTTGCTAGTCGTGCTAAAATCATGCTAGCGACTTGCTAGTCATGCTAAAATAATGCTAAAATCATGTTAGCGACTTGTTAGTCGTGCTAAAATCATGCTAGCGACTTGCTAGTCATGCTAAAATAATGCTAAAATCATTCTAGCGACTTGCTAGTCGTGCTAAAATCATGTTAGCGACTTGTTAGTCGTGCTAAAATCATGCTAGCGACTTGCTAGTCATGCTAAAATAATGCTAAAATCATGCTAGCGACTTGCTAGTCGTGCTAAAATCATGCTAGCGACTTGCTAGTCGTGCTAAAATCATGCTAGCGACTTGCTAGTCGTGCTAAAATCATGCTAGCGACTTGCTAGTTATGCTAAAATCATGCTAGCGACTTGCTAGTCGTGCTAAAATCATGCTAGCGACTTGTTAGTCGTGCTAAAATAATGCTAAAATCATTCTAGCGACTTGCTAGTCATGCTAAAATCATGCTAGCGACTTGCTAGTCATGCTAAAATCATGCTAACGACTTGCTAGTCACGCTAAAATCATGCTAAAATCATGCTAGCGAATTGTTAGTCGTGCTAAAATCATGCTAGCGACTTGCTAGTCATGCTAAAATAATGCTAAAATCATTCTAGCGACTTGCTAGTTATGCTAAAATCATGCTAGCGACTTGTTAGTCGTGCTAAAATAATGCTAAAATCATTCTAGCGACTTGCTAGTCATGCTAAAATCATGCTAGCGACTTGCTAGTCATGCTAAAATCATGCTAGCGACTTGCTAGTCATGCTAAAATAATGCTAAAATCATGTTAGCGACTTGCTAGTCATGCTAAAATCATGCTAGCGACTTGCTAGTCATGTTAAAATCATGCTAGCGACTTGCTAGTCATGCTAAAATAATGTTAAAATCATGCTAGCGACTTGCTAGTCATCCTAAAATCATGCTAAAATCATGCTAGCGACTTGCTAGTCATCCTAAAATCATGCTAGCGACTTGCTAGTCGTGCTAAAATCATGCTAGCGACTTGCTAGTCATGCTAAAATCATGTTAGCGACTTGCTAGTCGTGCTAAAATCATGCTAGCGACTTGCTAGTCGTGTTAAAATCATGCTAGCGACTTGCTAGTCATGTTAAAATCATGCTAGCGACTTGCTAGTCACGCTAAAATCATGCTAAAATCATGCTAGCGAATTGTTAGTCGTGCTAAAATCATGCTAGCGACTTGCTAGTCATGCTAAAATAATGCTAAATCATTCTAGCGACTTGCTAGTTATGCTAAAATCATGCTAGCAACTTGTTAGTCGTGCTAAAATAATGCTAAAATCATTCTAGCGACTTGCTAGTAATGCTAAAATCATGCTAGCGACTTGTTAGTCGTGCTAAAATAATGCTAAAATCATTCTAGCGACTTGCTAGTAATGCTAAAATCATGCTAGAGACTTGCTAGTCATGCTAAAATCATGCTAGCTACTTGCTAGTCATGCTAAAATCATGCTAGCGACTTGCTAGTCATCCTAAAATCATGCTAGCGACTTGCTAGTCATGCTAAAATCATGTTAGCGACTTGCTAGTCGTGCTAAAATCATGCTAGCGACTTGCTAGTTATGCTAAAATAATGCTAAAATCATGCTAGCGACTTGCTAGTCGTGCTAAAATAATGCTAAAATCATGCTAGTGACTTGCTAGTCGTGCTAAAATCATGCTAGCGACTTGCTAGTAATGCTAAAATCATGCTAGCGACTTGCTAGTCATGCTAAAAATAATGCTAAAATCATGTTAGCGACTTGCTAGTCGTGCTAAAATCATGTTAGTGACTTGCTAGTCGTGCTAAAATCATGCTAGCGACTTGCTAGTCATCCTAAAATCATGCTAAAATCATGCTAGCGACTTGCTAGTCATCCTAAAATCATGCTAGCGACTTGCTAGTCATGCTAAAATCATGTTAGCGACTTGTTAGTCGTGCTAAAATCATGCTAGCGACTTGCTAGTTATGCTAAAATAATGCTAAAATCATGCTAGCGACTTGCTAGACATCCTAAAATCATGTTAGCGACTTGCTAGTCGTGCTAAAGTCATGTTAGCGACTTGCTAGTCGTGCTAAAATCATGCTAGTGACTTGCTAGTCATGCTAAAATCATGCTAGCGACTTGCTAGTCATGCCAAAATCATGCTAGCGACTTGCTAGACATCCTAAAATCATGTTAGCGACTTGCTAGTCGTGCTAAAATCATGCTAGTGACTTGCTAGTCGTGCTAAAATCATGCTAGCGACTTGCTAGTCATGCTAAAATCATGCTAAAATCATGCTAGCGACTTGCTAGTCATGCTAAAATAATGCTAAAATCATGTTAGCGACTTTGCTAGTCGTGCTAAAATCATGCTAGCGACTTGCTAGTCATGCTAAAATCATGCTAGCGACTTGCCAGTCATGCTAAAATAATGCTAAAATCATGCTAGCGACTTGCTAGTCGTGTTAAAATCATGCTAGCGACTTGCTAGTCATGCTAAAATCATGCTAACGACTTGCTAAAATCATGGTAGCGACTTGCTAGTCGTGCTAAAATCATGCTAGCGACTTGCTAGTCATGCTAGCGACTTGCTAGTCATGCTAAAATCATGCTAGCGACTTGCTAGTCATGCTCAAATAATGCTAAAATCATGCTAGCGACTTGCTAGTCGTGCTAAAATCATGCTAGCGACTTGCTAGTTATGCTAAAATAATGCTAAAATCATGCTAGCGACTTGCTAGTCGTGCTAAAATAATGCTAAAATCATGCTAGTGACTTGCTAGTCGTGCTAAAATCATGCTAGCGACTTGCTAGTAATGCTAAAATCATGCTAGCGACTTGCTAGTCATGCTAAAAATAATGCTAAAATCATGTTAGCGACTTGCTAGTCTTGCTAAAATCATGTTAGTGACTTGCTAGTCGTGCTAAAATCATGCTAGCGACTTGCTAGTCATCCTAAAATCATGCTAAAATCATGCTAGCGACTTGCTAGTCATCCTAAAATCATGCTAGCGACTTGCTAGTCATGCTAAAATCATGTTAGCGACTTGTTAGTCGTGCTAAAATCATGCTAGCGACTTGCTAGTTATGCTAAAATAATGCTAAAATCATGCTAGCGACTTGCTAGACATCCTAAAATCATGTTAGCGACTTGCTAGTCGTGCTAAAGTCATGTTAGCGACTTGCTAGTCGTGCTAAAATCATGCTAGTGACTTGCTAGTCATGCTAAAATCATGCTAGCGACTTGCTAGTCATGCCAAAATCATTCTAGCGACTTGCTAGACATCCTAAAATCATGTTAGCGACTTGCTAGTCGTGCTAAAATCATGCTAGTGACTTGCTAGTCGTGCTAAAATCATGCTAGCGACTTGCTAGTCATGCTAAAATCATGCTAAAATCATGCTAGCGACTTGCTAGTCATGCTAAAATAATGCTAAAATCATGTTAGCGACTTTGCTAGTCGTGCTAAAATCATGCTAGCGACTTGCTAGTCATGCTAAAATCATGCTAGCGACTTGCCAGTCATGCTAAAATAATGCTAAAATCATGCTAGCGACTTGCTAGTCGTGTTAAAATCATGCTAGCGACTTGCTAGTCATGCTAAAATCATGCTAACGACTTGCTAAAATCATGGTAGCGACTTGCTAGTCGTGCTAAAATCATGCTAGCGACTTGCTAGTCATGCTAGCGACTTGCTAGTCATGCTAAAATCATGCTAGCGACTTGCTAGTCATGCTCAAATAATGCTAAAATCATGCTAGCGACTTGCTAGTCGTGCTAAAATCATGCTAGCGACTTGCTAGTCATGCTAAAATTATGCTAAAATCATGCTAGCGACTTGCTAGTCATGCTAAAATTATGCTAAAATCATGCTAGCGACTTGCTAGTCATGCTAAAATCATTCTAGCGACTTGCTAGTTATGCTAAAATAATGCTAAAATCATGCTAGCGACTTGCTAGTCGTGCTAAAATCATGCTAGCGACTTGCTAGTCATGTTAAAATAATGGTAACGACTTGCTAGTCGTGCTAAAATCATGCTAGCGACTTGCTAGTCATGCTAAAATCATGCTAGCGACTTTGCTAGTCATGCTAAAATAATGCTAAAATCATGCTAGCGACTTGCTAGTCGTGTTAAAATCATGCTAGCGACTTGCTAGTTATGCTAAAATAATGCTAAAATCATGCTAGCGACTTGCTAGTCGTGCTAAAATAATGCTAAAATCATGCTAGTGACTTGCTAGTCGTGCTAAAATCATGCTAGCGACTTGCTAGTAATGCTAAAATCATGCTAGCGACTTGCTATTCATGCTAAAAATAATGCTAAAATCATGTTAGCGACTTGCTAGTCGTGCTAAAATCATGTTAGTGACTTGCTAGTCGTGCTAAAATCATGCTAGCGACTTGCTAGTCATCCTAAAATCATGCTAAAATCATGCTAGCGACTTGCTAGTCATCCTAAAATCATGCTAGCGACTTGCTAGTCATGCTAAAATCATGTTAGCGACTTGTTAGTCGTGCTAAATTCATGCTAGCGACTTGCTAGTTATGCTAAAATAATGCTAAAATCATGCTAGCGACTTGCTAGTCGTGCTAAAATAATGCTAAAATCATGCTAGCGACTTCCTAGACATCCTAAAATCATGTTAGCGACTTGCTAGTCGTGCTAAAGTCATGTTAGCGACTTGCTAGTCGTGCTAAAATCATGCTAGTGACTTGCTAGTCATGCTAAAATCATGCTAGCGACTTGCTAGTCATGCCAAAATCATGCTAGCGACTTGCTAGACATCCTAAAATCATGTTAGCGACTTGCTAGTCGTGCTAAAATCATGCTAGTGACTTGCTAGTCGTGCTAAAATCATGCTAGCGACTTGCTAGTCATGCTAAAATTATGCTTAAATCATGCTAGCGACTTGCTAGTTATGCTAAAATAATGCTAAAATCATGCTAGCGACTTGCTAGTCGTGCTAAAATAATGCTAAAATCATGCTAGTGACTTGCTAGTCGTGCTAAAATCATGCTAGCGACTTGCTAGTAATGCTAAAATCATGCTAGCGACTTGCTAGTCATGCTAAAAATAATGCTAAAATCATGTTAGCGACTTGCTAGTCGTGCTAAAATCATGTTAGTGACTTGCTAGTCGTGCTAAAATCATGCTAGCGACTTGCTAGTCATCCTAAAATCATGCTAAAATCATGCTAGCGACTTGCTAGTCATCCTAAAATCATGCTAGCGACTTGCTAGTCATGCTAAAATCATGTTAGCGACTTGTTAGTCGTGCTAAAATCATGCTAGCGACTTGCTAGTTATGCTAAAATAATGCTAAAATCATGCTAGCGACTTGCTAGTCGTGCTAAAATAATGCTAAAATCATGCTAGCGACTTGCTAGACATCCTAAAATCATGTTAGCGACTTGCTAGTCGTGCTAAAGTCATGTTAGCGACTTGCTAGTCGTGCTAAAATCATGCTAGTGACTTACTAGTCATGCTAAAATCATGCTAGCGACTTGCTAGTCATGCCAAAATCATGCTAGCGACTTGCTAGACATCCTAAAATCATGTTAGCGACTTGCTAGTCGTGCTAAAATCATGCTAGCGACTTGCTAGTCATGCTAAAATCATGCTAAAATCATGCTAGCGACTTGCTAGTCATGCTAAAATAATGCTAAAATCATGTTAGCGACTTTGCTAGTCGTGCTAAAATCATGCTAGCGACTTGCTAGTCATGCTAAAATCATGCTAGCGACTTGCCAGTCATGCTAAAATAATGCTAAAATCATGCTAGCGACTTGCTAGTCGTGTTAAAATCATGCTAGCGACTTGCTAGTCATGCTAAAATCATGCTAACGACTTGCTAAAATCATGGTAGCGACTTGCTAGTCATGCTAAAATCATGCTAGCGACTTGCTAGTCATGCTCAAATAATGCTAAAATCATGCTAGCGACTTGCTAGTCGTGCTAAAATCATGCTAGCGACTTGCTAGTCATGCTAAAATTATGCTAAAATCATGCTAGCGACTTGCTAGTCATGCTAAAATAATGCTAAAATCATGCTAGCGACTTGCTAGTCGTGCTAAAATAATGCTAGCGACTTGCTAGTCATGCTAAAATTATGCTAAAATCATGCTAGCGACTTGCTAGTCATGCTAAAATAATGCTAAAATCATGTTAGCGACTTTGCTAGTCGTGCTAAAATCATGCTATCGACTTGCTAGTCATGCTAAAATCATGCTAGCGACTTGCTAGTCATGCTAAAATAATGCTAAAATCATGCTAGCGACTTGCTAGTCGTGCTAAAATCATGCTAGCGACTTGCTAGTCGTGCTAAAATCATGCTAGCGACTTGCTAGTCGTGCTAAAATCATGCTAGCGACTTGCTAGTTATGCTAAAATCATGCTAGCGACTTGCTAGTCGTGCTAAAATCATGCTAGCGACTTGTTAGTCGTGCTAAAATAATGCTAAAATCATTCTAGCGACTTGCTAGTCATGCTAAAATCATGCTAGCGACTTGCTAGTCATGCTAAAATTATGCTAAAATTATGCTATCGACTTGCTAGTCATGTTAAAATAATGCTAAAATCATGCTAGCGACTTGCTAGTCGTGCTAAAATCATGCTAGCGACTTGCTAGTCATGCTAAAATTATGCTAAAATCATGCTAGCGACTTGCTAGTCATCCTAAAATCATGCTAGCGACTTGCTAGTCATGTTAAAATCATGCTAGCGACTTGCTAGTCATGCTAAAATAATGCTAAAATCATGCTAGTGACTTGGTGGTCGTGCTAAAATCATGCTAGCGACTTGCTAGTCATGTTAAAATAATGGTAACGACTTGCTAGTCGTGCTAAAATCATGCTAGCGACTTGCTAGTCATGCTAAAATCATGCTAGCGACTTGCTAGTCATGCTAAAATAATGCTAAAATCATGCTAGCGACTTGCTAGTCGTGTTAAAATCATGCTAGCGACTTGCTAGTCATGCTAAAATCATGCTAGCGACTTGCTAAAATCATTCTAGCGACTTGCTAGTCATGCTAAAATAATGCTAAAATAATTCTAGCGACTTGCTAGTTATGCTAAAATCATGCTAGCGACTTGCTAGTCGTGCTAAAATCATGCTAGCGACTTGCTAGTCGTGCTAAAATCATGTTAGCGACTTGCTAGTCGTGCTAAAATCATGCTAGCGACTTGCTAGTTATGCTAAAATCATGCTAGCGACTTGCTAGTCATGCTAAAATATAGCTAAAATCATTCTAGCGACTTGCTAGTTATGCTAAAATCATGTTAGCGACTTGTTAGTCGTGCTAAAATCATGCTAGCGACTTGCTAGTCATGCTAAAATAATGCTAAAGTCATTCTAGCGACTTGCTAGTCGTGCTAAAATCATGCTAGCGACTTGCTAGTCGTGCTAAAATCATGCTAGCGACTTGCTAGTCATGCTAAAATAATGCTAAAATCATTCTAGCGACTTGCTAGTCGTGCTAAAATCATGCTAGCGACTTGCTAGTCATGCTAAAATAATGCTAAAATCATGTTAGCGACTTGTTAGTCGTGCTAAAATCATGCTAGCGACTTGCTAGTCATGCTAAAATAATGCTAAAATCATTCTAGCGACTTGCTAGTCGTGCTAAAATCATGTTAGCGACTTGTTAGTCGTGCTAAAATCATGCTAGCGACTTGCTAGTCATGCTAAAATAATGCTAAAATCATGCTAGCGACTTGCTAGTCGTGCTAAAATCATGCTAGCGACTTGCTAGTCGTGCTAAAATCATGCTAGCGACTTGCTAGTCGTGCTAAAATCATGCTAGCGACTTGCTAGTTATGCTAAAATCATGCTAGCGACTAGTCATGCTAAAATAATGCTAAAATCATGCTAGCGACTTGCTAGTCGTGCTAAAATCATGCTAGCGACTTGCTAGTCGTGCTAAAATCATGTTAGCGACTTGCTAGTCGTGCTAAAATCATGCTAGCGACTTGCTAGTTATGCTAAAATCATGCTAGCGACTTGCTAGTCATGCTAAAATATAGCTAAAATCATTCTAGCGACTTGCTAGTTATGCTAAAATCATGTTAGCGACTTGTTAGTCGTGCTAAAATCATGCTAGCGACTTGCTAGTCATGCTAAAATAATGCTAAAGTCATTCTAGCGACTTGCTAGTCGTGCTAAAATCATGCTAGCGACTTGCTAGTCGTGCTAAAATCATGCTAGCGACTTGCTAGTCATGCTAAAATAATGCTAAAATCATTCTAGCGACTTGCTAGTCGTGCTAAAATCATGCTAGCGACTTGCTAGTCATGCTAAAATAATGCTAAAATCATGTTAGCGACTTGTTAGTCGTGCTAAAATCATGCTAGCGACTTGCTAGTCATGCTAAAATAATGCTAAAATCATTCTAGCGACTTGCTAGTCGTGCTAAAATCATGTTAGCGACTTGTTAGTCGTGCTAAAATCATGCTAGCGACTTGCTAGTCATGCTAAAATCATGCTAAAATCATGCTAGCGACTTGCTAGTCATGCTAAAATAATGCTAAAATCATGTTAGCGACTTTGCTAGTTGTGCTAAAATCATGCTAGCGACTTGCTAGTCATGCTAAAATCATGCTAGCGACTTGCCAGTCATGCTAAAATAATGCTAAAATCATGCTAGCGACTTGCTAGTCGTGTTAAAATCATGCTAGCGACTTGCTAGTCATGCTAAAATCATGCTAACGACTTGCTAAAATCATTCTAGCGACTTGCTAGTCATGCTAAAATAATGCTAAAATCATGGTAGCGACTTGCTAGTCGTGCTAAAATCATGCTAGCGACTTGCTAGTCATGCTAGCGACTTGCTAGTCATGCTAAAATCATGTTAGCGACTTGCTAGTCATGCTCAAATAATGCTAAAATCATGCTAGCGACTTGCTAGTCGTGCTAAAATCATGCTAGCGACTTGCTAGTCATGCTAAAATAATGCTAAAATCATGTTAGCGACTTTGCTAGTCGTGCTAAAATCATGCTATCGACTTGCTAGTCATGCTAAAATCATGCTAGCGACTTGCTAGTCATGCTAAAATAATGCTAAAATCATGCTAGCGACTTGCTAGTCGTGTTAAAATCATGCTAGCGACTTGCTAGTCATGGTAAAATCATGCTAGCGACTTGCTAAAATCATTCTAGCGACTTGCTAGTCATGCTAAAATAATGCTAAAATCATGGTAGCGACTTGCTAGTCGTGCTAAAATCATGCTAGCGACTTGCTAGTCATGCTAAAATCATGCTAGCGACTTGCTAGTCATGCTAAAATCATGCTAGCGACTTGCTAGTCATGCTCAAATAATGCTAAAATCATGCTAGCGACTTGCTAGTCGTGCTAAAATCATGCTAGCGACTTGCTAGTCATGCTAAAATTATGCTAGCGACTTGCTAGTCATGCTAAAACAATGCTAAAATCATTCTAGCGACTTGCTAGTTATGCTAAAATAATGCTAAAATCATGCTAGCGACTTGCTAGTCATCCTTAAATCATGCTAGCGACTTGCTAGTCATGCTAAAATCATGCTAGCGACTTGCTAGTCATGCTAAAATAATGCTAAAATCATGCTAGTGACTTGGTGGTCGTGCTAAAATCATGCTAGCGACTTGCTAGTCATGTTAAAATAATGGTAACGACTTGCTAGTCGTGCTAAAATCATGCTAGCGACTTGCTAGTCATGCTAAAATCATGCTAGCGACTTGCTAGTCATGCTAAAATAATGCTAAAATCATGCTAGCGACTTGCTAGTCGTGTTAAAATCATGCTAGCGACTTGCTAGTCATGCTAAAATCATGCTAGCGACTTGCTAAAATCATTCTAGCGACTTGCTAGTCATGCTAAAATAATGCTAAAATCATTCTAGCGACTTGCTAGTTATGCTAAAATCATGCTAGCGACTTGCTAGTCGTGCTAAAATCATGCTAGCGACTTGCTAGTCGTGCTAAAATCATGTTAGCGACTTGCTAGTCGTGCTAAAATCATGCTAGCGACTTGCTAGTTATGCTAAAATCATGCTAGCGACTTGCTAGTCATGCTAAAATATAGCTAAAATCATTCTAGCGACTTGCTAGTTATGCTAAAATCATGTTAGCGACTTGTTAGTCGTGCTAAAATCATGCTAGCGACTTGCTAGTCATGCTAAAATAATGCTAAAGTCATTCTAGCGACTTGCTAGTCGTGCTAAAATCATGCTAGCGACTTGCTAGTCGTGCTAAAATCATGCTAGCGACTTGCTAGTCATGCTAAAATAATGCTAAAATCATTCTAGCGACTTGCTAGTCGTGCTAAAATCATGCTAGCGACTTGCTAGTCATGCTAAAATAATGCTAAAATCATGTTAGCGACTTGTTAGTCGTGCTAAAATCATGCTAGCGACTTGCTAGTCATGCTAAAATAATGCTAAAATCATTCTAGCGACTTGCTAGTCGTGCTAAAATCATGTTAGCGACTTGTTAGTCGTGCTAAAATCATGCTAGCGACTTGCTAGTCATGCTAAAATAATGCTAAAATCATGCTAGCGACTTGCTAGTCGTGCTAAAATCATGCTAGCGACTTGCTAGTCGTGCTAAAATCATGCTAGCGACTTGCTAGTCGTGCTAAAATCATGCTAGCGACTTGCTAGTTATGCTAAAATCATGCTAGCGACTTGCTAGTCGTGCTAAAATCATGCTAGCGACTTGTTAGTCGTGCTAAAATAATGCTAAAATCATTCTAGCGACTTGCTAGTCATGCTAAAATCATGCTAGCGACTTGCTAGTCATGCTAAAATCATGCTAACGACTTGCTAGTCACGCTAAAATCATGCTAAAATCATGCTAGCGAATTGTTAGTCGTGCTAAAATCATGCTAGCGACTTGCTAGTCATGCTAAAATAATGCTAAAATCATTCTAGCGACTTGCTAGTTATGCTAAAATCATGCTAGCGACTTGTTAGTCGTGCTAAAATAATGCTAAAATCATTCTAGCGACTTGCTAGTCATGCTAAAATCATGCTAGCGACTTGCTAGTCATGCTAAAATCATGCTAGCGACTTGCTAGTCATGCTAAAATAATGCTAAAATCATGTTAGCGACTTGCTAGTCATGCTAAAATCATGCTAGCGACTTGCTAGTCATGTTAAAATCATGCTAGCGACTTGCTAGTCATGCTAAAATAATGTTAAAATCATGCTAGCGACTTGCTAGTCATCCTAAAATCATGCTAAAATCATGCTAGCGACTTGCTAGTCATCCTAAAATCATGCTAGCGACTTGCTAGTCGTGCTAAAATCATGCTAGCGACTTGCTAGTCATGCTAAAATCATGTTAGCGACTTGCTAGTCGTGCTAAAATCATGCTAGCGACTTGCTAGTCGTGTTAAAATCATGCTAGCGACTTGCTAGTCATGTTAAAATCATGCTAGCGACTTGCTAGTCACGCTAAAATCATGCTAAAATCATGCTAGCGAATTGTTAGTCGTGCTAAAATCATGCTAGCGACTTGCTAGTCATGCTAAAATAATGCTAAATCATTCTAGCGACTTGCTAGTTATGCTAAAATCATGCTAGCAACTTGTTAGTCGTGCTAAAATAATGCTAAAATCATTCTAGCGACTTGCTAGTAATGCTAAAATCATGCTAGCGACTTGCTAGTCATGCTAAAATCATGCTAGCGACTTGTTAGTCGTGCTAAAATAATGCTAAAATCATTCTAGCGACTTGCTAGTAATGCTAAAATCATGCTAGAGACTTGCTAGTCATGCTAAAATCATGCTAGCTACTTGCTAGTCATGCTAAAATCATGCTAGCGACTTGCTAGTCATCCTAAAATCATGCTAGCGACTTGCTAGTCATGCTAAAATCATGTTAGCGACTTGCTAGTCGTGCTAAAATCATGCTAGCGACTTGCTAGTTATGCTAAAATAATGCTAAAATCATGCTAGCGACTTGCTAGTCGTGCTAAAATAATGCTAAAATCATGCTAGTGACTTGCTAGTCGTGCTAAAATCATGCTAGCGACTTGCTAGTAATGCTAAAATCATGCTAGCGACTTGCTAGTCATGCTAAAAATAATGCTAAAATCATGTTAGCGACTTGCTAGTCGTGCTAAAATCATGTTAGTGACTTGCTAGTCGTGCTAAAATCATGCTAGCGACTTGCTAGTCATCCTAAAATCATGCTAAAATCATGCTAGCGACTTGCTAGTCATCCTAAAATCATGCTAGCGACTTGCTAGTCATGCTAAAATCATGTTAGCGACTTGTTAGTCGTGCTAAAATCATGCTAGCGACTTGCTAGTTATGCTAAAATAATGCTAAAATCATGCTAGCGACTTGCTAGACATCCTAAAATCATGTTAGCGACTTGCTAGTCGTGCTAAAGTCATGTTAGCGACTTGCTAGTCGTGCTAAAATCATGCTAGTGACTTGCTAGTCATGCTAAAATCATGCTAGCGACTTGCTAGTCATGCCAAAATCATGCTAGCGACTTGCTAGACATCCTAAAATCATGTTAGCGACTTGCTAGTCGTGCTAAAATCATGCTAGTGACTTGCTAGTCGTGCTAAAATCATGCTAGCGACTTGCTAGTCATGCTAAAATCATGCTAAAATCATGCTAGCGACTTGCTAGTCATGCTAAAATAATGCTAAAATCATGTTAGCGACTTTGCTAGTCGTGCTAAAATCATGCTAGCGACTTGCTAGTCATGCTAAAATCATGCTAGCGACTTGCCAGTCATGCTAAAATAATGCTAAAATCATGCTAGCGACTTGCTAGTCGTGTTAAAATCATGCTAGCGACTTGCTAGTCATGCTAAAATCATGCTAACGACTTGCTAAAATCATGGTAGCGACTTGCTAGTCGTGCTAAAATCATGCTAGCGACTTGCTAGTCATGCTAGCGACTTGCTAGTCATGCTAAAATCATGCTAGCGACTTGCTAGTCATGCTCAAATAATGCTAAAATCATGCTAGCGACTTGCTAGTCGTGCTAAAATCATGCTAGCGACTTGCTAGTTATGCTAAAATAATGCTAAAATCATGCTAGCGACTTGCTAGTCGTGCTAAAATAATGCTAAAATCATGCTAGTGACTTGCTAGTCGTGCTAAAATCATGCTAGCGACTTGCTAGTAATGCTAAAATCATGCTAGCGACTTGCTAGTCATGCTAAAAATAATGCTAAAATCATGTTAGCGACTTGCTAGTCTTGCTAAAATCATGTTAGTGACTTGCTAGTCGTGCTAAAATCATGCTAGCGACTTGCTAGTCATCCTAAAATCATGCTAAAATCATGCTAGCGACTTGCTAGTCATCCTAAAATCATGCTAGCGACTTGCTAGTCATGCTAAAATCATGTTAGCGACTTGTTAGTCGTGCTAAAATCATGCTAGCGACTTGCTAGTTATGCTAAAATAATGCTAAAATCATGCTAGCGACTTGCTAGACATCCTAAAATCATGTTAGCGACTTGCTAGTCGTGCTAAAGTCATGTTAGCGACTTGCTAGTCGTGCTAAAATCATGCTAGTGACTTGCTAGTCATGCTAAAATCATGCTAGCGACTTGCTAGTCATGCCAAAATCATTCTAGCGACTTGCTAGACATCCTAAAATCATGTTAGCGACTTGCTAGTCGTGCTAAAATCATGCTAGTGACTTGCTAGTCGTGCTAAAATCATGCTAGCGACTTGCTAGTCATGCTAAAATCATGCTAAAATCATGCTAGCGACTTGCTAGTCATGCTAAAATAATGCTAAAATCATGTTAGCGACTTTGCTAGTCGTGCTAAAATCATGCTAGCGACTTGCTAGTCATGCTAAAATCATGCTAGCGACTTGCCAGTCATGCTAAAATAATGCTAAAATCATGCTAGCGACTTGCTAGTCGTGTTAAAATCATGCTAGCGACTTGCTAGTCATGCTAAAATCATGCTAACGACTTGCTAAAATCATGGTAGCGACTTGCTAGTCGTGCTAAAATCATGCTAGCGACTTGCTAGTCATGCTAGCGACTTGCTAGTCATGCTAAAATCATGCTAGCGACTTGCTAGTCATGCTCAAATAATGCTAAAATCATGCTAGCGACTTGCTAGTCGTGCTAAAATCATGCTAGCGACTTGCTAGTCATGCTAAAATTATGCTAAAATCATGCTAGCGACTTGCTAGTCATGCTAAAATTATGCTAAAATCATGCTAGCGACTTGCTAGTCATGCTAAAATCATTCTAGCGACTTGCTAGTTATGCTAAAATAATGCTAAAATCATGCTAGCGACTTGCTAGTCGTGCTAAAATCATGCTAGCGACTTGCTAGTCATGTTAAAATAATGGTAACGACTTGCTAGTCGTGCTAAAATCATGCTAGCGACTTGCTAGTCATGCTAAAATCATGCTAGCGACTTTGCTAGTCATGCTAAAATAATGCTAAAATCATGCTAGCGACTTGCTAGTCGTGTTAAAATCATGCTAGCGACTTGCTAGTTATGCTAAAATAATGCTAAAATCATGCTAGCGACTTGCTAGTCGTGCTAAAATAATGCTAAAATCATGCTAGTGACTTGCTAGTCGTGCTAAAATCATGCTAGCGACTTGCTAGTAATGCTAAAATCATGCTAGCGACTTGCTATTCATGCTAAAAATAATGCTAAAATCATGTTAGCGACTTGCTAGTCGTGCTAAAATCATGTTAGTGACTTGCTAGTCGTGCTAAAATCATGCTAGCGACTTGCTAGTCATCCTAAAATCATGCTAAAATCATGCTAGCGACTTGCTAGTCATCCTAAAATCATGCTAGCGACTTGCTAGTCATGCTAAAATCATGTTAGCGACTTGTTAGTCGTGCTAAATTCATGCTAGCGACTTGCTAGTTATGCTAAAATAATGCTAAAATCATGCTAGCGACTTGCTAGTCGTGCTAAAATAATGCTAAAATCATGCTAGCGACTTCCTAGACATCCTAAAATCATGTTAGCGACTTGCTAGTCGTGCTAAAGTCATGTTAGCGACTTGCTAGTCGTGCTAAAATCATGCTAGTGACTTGCTAGTCATGCTAAAATCATGCTAGCGACTTGCTAGTCATGCCAAAATCATGCTAGCGACTTGCTAGACATCCTAAAATCATGTTAGCGACTTGCTAGTCGTGCTAAAATCATGCTAGTGACTTGCTAGTCGTGCTAAAATCATGCTAGCGACTTGCTAGTCATGCTAAAATTATGCTTAAATCATGCTAGCGACTTGCTAGTTATGCTAAAATAATGCTAAAATCATGCTAGCGACTTGCTAGTCGTGCTAAAATAATGCTAAAATCATGCTAGTGACTTGCTAGTCGTGCTAAAATCATGCTAGCGACTTGCTAGTAATGCTAAAATCATGCTAGCGACTTGCTAGTCATGCTAAAAATAATGCTAAAATCATGTTAGCGACTTGCTAGTCGTGCTAAAATCATGTTAGTGACTTGCTAGTCGTGCTAAAATCATGCTAGCGACTTGCTAGTCATCCTAAAATCATGCTAAAATCATGCTAGCGACTTGCTAGTCATCCTAAAATCATGCTAGCGACTTGCTAGTCATGCTAAAATCATGTTAGCGACTTGTTAGTCGTGCTAAAATCATGCTAGCGACTTGCTAGTTATGCTAAAATAATGCTAAAATCATGCTAGCGACTTGCTAGTCGTGCTAAAATAATGCTAAAATCATGCTAGCGACTTGCTAGACATCCTAAAATCATGTTAGCGACTTGCTAGTCGTGCTAAAGTCATGTTAGCGACTTGCTAGTCGTGCTAAAATCATGCTAGTGACTTACTAGTCATGCTAAAATCATGCTAGCGACTTGCTAGTCATGCCAAAATCATGCTAGCGACTTGCTAGACATCCTAAAATCATGTTAGCGACTTGCTAGTCGTGCTAAAATCATGCTAGCGACTTGCTAGTCATGCTAAAATCATGCTAAAATCATGCTAGCGACTTGCTAGTCATGCTAAAATAATGCTAAAATCATGTTAGCGACTTTGCTAGTCGTGCTAAAATCATGCTAGCGACTTGCTAGTCATGCTAAAATCATGCTAGCGACTTGCCAGTCATGCTAAAATAATGCTAAAATCATGCTAGCGACTTGCTAGTCGTGTTAAAATCATGCTAGCGACTTGCTAGTCATGCTAAAATCATGCTAACGACTTGCTAAAATCATGGTAGCGACTTGCTAGTCATGCTAAAATCATGCTAGCGACTTGCTAGTCATGCTCAAATAATGCTAAAATCATGCTAGCGACTTGCTAGTCGTGCTAAAATCATGCTAGCGACTTGCTAGTCATGCTAAAATTATGCTAAAATCATGCTAGCGACTTGCTAGTCATGCTAAAATAATGCTAAAATCATGCTAGCGACTTGCTAGTCGTGCTAAAATCATGCTAGCGACTTGCTAGTCATGCTAAAATTATGCTAAAATCATGCTAGCGACTTGCTAGTCATGCTAAAATAATGCTAAAATCATGTTAGCGACTTTGCTAGTCGTGCTAAAATCATGCTATCGACTTGCTAGTCATGCTAAAATCATGCTAGCGACTTGCTAGTCATGCTAAAATAATGCTAAAATCATGCTAGCGACTTGCTAGTCGTGTTAAAATCATGCTAGCGACTTGCTAGTCATGGTAAAATCATGCTAGCGACTTGCTAAAATCATTCTAGCGACTTGCTAGTCATGCTAAAATAATGCTAAAATCATGGTAGCGACTTGCTAGTCGTGCTAAAATCATGCTAGCGACTTGCTAGTCATGCTAAAATCATGCTAGCGACTTGCTAGTCATGCTAAAATCATGCTAGCGACTTGCTAGTCATGCTCAAATAATGCTAAAATCATGCTAGCGACTTGCTAGTCGTGCTAAAATCATGCTAGCGACTTGCTAGTCATGCTAAAATTATGCTAAAATCATTCTAGCGACTTGCTAGTTATGCTAAAATAATGCTAAAATCATGCTAGCGACTTGCTAGTCATCCTAAAATCATGCTAAAATCATTCTAGCGACTTGCTAGTTATGCTAAAATAATGCTAAAATCATGCTAGCGACTTGCTAGTCATCCTAAAATCATGCTAGCGACTTGCTAGTCATGCTAAAATCATGCTAGCGACTTGCTAGTCATGCTAAAATAATGCTAAAATCATGCTAGTGACTTGGTGGTCGTGCTAAAATCATGCTAGCGACTTGCTAGTCATGTTAAAATAATGGTAACGACTTGCTAGTCGTGCTAAAATCATGCTAGCGACTTGCTAGTCATGCTAAAATCATGCTAGCGACTTGCTAGTCATGCTAAAATAATGCTAAAATCATGCTAGCGACTTGCTAGTCGTGTTAAAATCATGCTAGCGACTTGCTAGTCATGCTAAAATCATGCTAGCGACTTGCTAGTCATGCTAAAATAATGCTAAAATCATTCTAGCGACTTGCTAGTTATGCTAAAATCATGCTAGCGACTTGCTAGTCGTGCTAAAGTCATGCTAGCGACTTGCTAGTCGTGCTAAAATCATGTTAGCGACTTGCTAGTCGTGCTAAAATCATGCTAGCGACTTGCTAGTTATGCTAAAATCATGCTAGCGACTTGCTAGTCATGCTAAAATAATGCTAAAATCATTCTAGCGACTTGCTAGTTATGCTAAAATCATGTTAGCGACTTGTTAGTCGTGCTAAAATCATGCTAGCGACTTGCTAGTCATGCTAAAATAATGCTAAAATCATTCTAGCGACTTGCTAGTCGTGCTAAAATCATGCTAGCGACTTGCTAGTCGTGCTAAAATCATGCTAGCGACTTGCTAGTCATGCTAAAATAATGCTAAAATCATTCTAGCGACTTGCTAGTCGTGCTAAAATCATGCTAGCGACTTGCTAGTCATGCTAAAATAATGCTAAAATCATGTTAGCGACTTGTTAGTCGTGCTAAAATCATGCTAGCGACTTGCTAGTCATGCTAAAATAATGCTAAAATCATTCTAGCGACTTGCTAGTCGTGCTAAAATCATGTTAGCGACTTGTTAGTCGTGCTAAAATCATGCTAGCGACTTGCTAGTCATGCTAAAATAATGCTAAAATCATGCTAGCGACTTGCTAGTCGTGCTAAAATCATGCTAGCGACTTGCTAGTCGTGCTAAAATCATGCTAGCGACTTGCTAGTCGTGCTAAAATCATGCTAGCGACTTGCTAGTTATGCTAAAATCATGCTAGCGACTTGCTAGTCGTGCTAAAATCATGCTAGCGACTTGTTAGTCGTGCTAAAATAATGCTAAAATCATTCTAGCGACTTGCTAGTCATGCTAAAATCATGCTAGCGACTTGCTAGTCGTGCTAAAATCATGCTAGCGACTTGTTAGTCGTGCTAAAATAATGCTAAAATCATTCTAGCGACTTGCTAGTCATGCTAAAATCATGCTAGCGACTTGCTAGTCATGCTAAAATCATGCTAACGACTTGCTAGTCACGCTAAAATCATGCTAAAATCATGCTAGCGAATTGTTAGTCGTGCTAAAATCATGCTAGCGACTTGCTAGTCATGCTAAAATAATGCTAAAATCATTCTAGCGACTTGCTAGTTATGCTAAAATCATGCTAGCGACTTGTTAGTCGTGCTAAAATAATGCTAAAATCATTCTAGCGACTTGCTAGTCATGCTAAAGTCATGCTAGCGACTTGCTAGTCATGCTAAAATAATGCTAAAATCATGCTAGCGACTTGCTAGTAATGCTAAAATAATGCTAAAATCATGCTAGCGACTTGTTAGTCATCCTAAAATCATGCTAGCGACTTGCTAGTCATGCTAAAATAATGCTAAAATCATGTTAGCGACTTGCTAGTCACGTTAAAATAATGCTAAAATCATGCTAAAATCATGTTAACGACTTGCTAGTCGTGCTAAAATCATGCTAGCGACTTGCTAGTCATGCTAAAATCATGCTAGCGACTTGCTACTAATGCTAAAATAATGCTATAATCATGCTAGCGACTTGCTAGTCGTGCTAAAATCATGCTAGCGACTTGCTAGTCATGCTAAAATCATGCTAGCGACTTGCTAGTCATGCTAAAATAATGCTAAAATCATGTTAGCGACTTGCTAGTCGTGATAAAATCATGCTAGCGACTTGCTAGTCACGTTAAAATAATGCTAAAATCATGCTAAAATCATGTTAACGACTTGCTAGTCGTGCTAAAATCATGCTAGCGACTTGCTAGTCATGCTAAAATCATGCTAGCGACTTGCTACTAATGCTAAAATAATGCTATAATCATGCTAGCGACTTGCTAGTCGTGCTAAAATCATGCTAGCGACTTGCTAGTCATGCTAAAATCATGCTAACGACTTGCTAGTCACGTTAAAATAATGCTAAAATCATGCTAAAATCATGTTAACGACTTGCTAGTCGTGCTAAAATCATGCTAGCGACTTGCTAGTCATGCTAAAATCATGCTAGCGACTTGCTACTAATGCTAAAATAATGCTATAATCATGCTAGCGACTTGCTAGTCGTGCTAAAATCATGCTAGCGACTTGCTAGTCATGCTAAAATCATGCTAGCGACTTGCTAGTCATGCTAAAATAATGCTAAAATCATGTTAGCGACTTGCTAGTCGTGCTAAAATCATGCTAGCGACTTGCTAGTCATGCTTAAATCATGCTAGCGACTTGCTAGTCATGCTAAAATAATGCTAAAATCATGTTAGCGACTTGCTAGTCGTGCTAAAATCATGCTAGCGACTTGCTAGTCATGCTAAAATCATGCTAGCGACTTGCTAGTCATGTTAAAATCATGCTAGCGACTTGCTAGTCATGCTAAAATAATGTTAAAATCATGCTAGCGACTTGCTAGTCATCCTAAAATCATGCTAAAATCATGCTAGCGACTTGCTAGTCATCCTAAAATCATGCTAGCGACTTGCTAGTCATGCTAAAATCATGTTAGCGACTTGCTAGTCGTGCTAAAATCATGCTAGCGACTTGCTAGTCGTGCTAAAATCATGCTAGCGACTTGCTAGTCATGCTAAAATCATGTTAGCGACTTGCTAGTCGTGCTAAAATCATGCTAGCGACTTGCTAGTTGTGCTAAAATCATGCTAGCGACTTGCTAGTCATGTTAAAATCATGCTAGCGACTTGCTAGTCATGCTAAAATAATGCTAAAATCATTCTAACGACTTGCTAGTTATGCTAAAATAATGCTAAAATCATGCTAGCGACTTGCTAGTCATCCTAAAATCATGCTAGCGACTTGCTAGTCATGCTAAAATCATGTTAGCGACTTTCTAGTCGTGCTAAAATCATGTTAGCGACTTGCTAGTTATGCTAAAATCATGCTAGCGACTTGCTAGTCATGCTAAAATCATGTTAGCGACTTTCTAGTCGTGCTAAAATCATGCTAGCGACTTGCTAGTCATCCTAAAATCATGCTAGCGACTTGCTAGTCATGCTAAAATCATGTTAGCGACTTTCTAGTCGTGCTAAAATCATGTTAGCGACTTGCTAGTTATGCTAAAATAATGCTAAAATCATGTTAGCGACTTGCTAGTCGTGCTAAAATAATGCTAAAATCATGCTAGCGACTTGCTAGACATCCTAAAATCATGTTAGCGACTTGCTAGTCGTGCTAAAATCATGTTAGTGACTTGCTAGTCGTGCTAAAATCATGCTAGCGACTTGCTAGTCATCCTAAAATCATGCTAAAATCATGCTAGCGACTTGCTAGTCGTGCTAAAATAATGCTAAAATCATGCTAGCGACTTGCTAGACATCCTAAAATCATGTTAGCGACTTGCTAGTCGTGCTAAAGTCATGTTAGCGACTTGCTAGTCGTGCTAAAATCATGCTAGTGACTTGCTAGTCATGCTAAAATCATGCTAGCGACTTGCTAGTCATGCCAAAATCATGCTAGCGACTTGCTAGTCATGCCAAAATCATGTTAGCGACTTGCTAGTCCTGCTAAAATCATGCTAGTGACTTGCTAGTCGTGCTAAAATCATGCTAGCGACTTGCTAGTCATGCTAAAATCATGCTAAAATCATGCTAGCGACTTGCTAGTCATGCTAAAATAATGCTAAAATCATGTTAGCGACTTTGCTAGTCGTGCTAAAATCATGCTAGCGACTTGCTAGTCATGCTAAAATCATGCTAGCGACTTGCTAGTCATGCTAAAATAATGCTAAAATCATGCTAGCGACTTGCTAGTCGTGTTAAAATCATGCTAGCGACTTGCTAGTCATGCTAAAACCATGCTAGCGACTTGCTAGTCATGCTAAAATAATGCTAAAATCATTCTAGCGACTTGCTAGTCATGCTAAAATAATGCTAAAATCATGGTAGCGACTTGCTAGTCGTGCTAAAATCATGCTAGCGACTTGCTAGTCATGCTAAAATCATGCTAGCGACTTGCTAGTCATGCTAAAATCATGCTAGCGACTTGCTAGTCATGCTAAAATAATGCTAAAATCATGCTAGCGACTTGCTAGTCGTGTTAAAATCATGCTAGCGACTTGCTAGTCATGCTAAAATTATGCTAGCGACTTGCTAGTCATGCTAAAACAATGCTAAAATCATTCTAGCGACTTGCTAGTTATGCTAAAATAACGCTAAAATCATGCTAGCGACTTGTTAGTCATCCTAAAATCATGCTAGCGACTTGCTAGTCATGCTAAAATCATGCTAGCGACTTGCTAGTCATGCTAAAATAATGCTAAAATCATGCTAGTGACTTGGTGGTCGTGCTAAAATCATGCTAGCGACTTGCTAGTCATGTTAAAATAATGCTAACGACTTGCTAGTCATGCTAAAATAATGCTAAAATCATGCTAGCGACTTGCTAGTAATGCTAAAATAATGCTAGCGACTTGCTAGTAATGCTAAAATCATGCTAGCGACTTGCTAGTCATGCTAAAATCATGCTAGCAACTTGCTAGTCATGCTAAAATAATGCTAAAATCATGCTAGCGACTTGCTAGTCGTGCTAAAATCATGCTAGCGACTTGCTAGTCATGCTAAAATAATGCTAAAATCATGTTAACGACTTGCTAGTCGTGCTAAAATCATGCTAGCGACTTGTTAGTCATGTTAAAATCATGCTAGCGACTTGCTACTAATGCTAAAATAATGCTAAAATCATGCTAGCGACTTGCTAGTCGTGCTAAAATCATGCTAGCGACTTGCTAGTCATCCTAAAATCATGCTAAAATCATGCTAGCGACTTGCTAGTCGTGCTAAAATAATGCTAAAATCATGCTAGCGACTTGCTAGACATCCTAAAATCATGTTAGCGACTTGCTAGTCGTGCTAAAATCATGTTAGTGACTTGCTAGTCGTGCTAAAATCATGCTAGCGACTTGCTAGTCATGCTAAAATCATGCTAGCTACTTGCTAGTCATGCTAAAATCATGCTAGCGACTTGCTAGTCATCCTAAAATCATGCTAAAATCATGCTAGCGACTTGCTAGTCATCCTAAAATCATGCTAGCGACTTGCTAGTCATGCTAAAATCATGTTAGCGACTTTCTAATCGTGCTAAAATCATGCTAGCGACTTGCTAGTTATGCTAAAATAATGCTAAAATCATGTTAGCGACTTGCTAGTCGTGCTAAAATAATGCTAAAATCATGCTAGCGACTTGCTAGACATCCTAAAATCATGTTAGCGACTTGCTAGTCGTGCTAAAATCATGTTAGTGACTTGCTAGTCGTGCTAAAATCATGCTAGCGACTTGCTAGTCATCCTAAAATCATGCTAAAATCATGCTAGCGACTTGCTAGTCATCCTAAAATCATGCTAGCGACTTGATAGTCGTGCTAAAATCATGCTAGCGACTTGCTAGTCGTGCTAAAATCATGCTAGCGACTTGCTAGTCATGCTAAAATCATGTTAGCGACTTGCTAGTCGTGCTAAAATCATGCTAGCGACTTGCTAGTTGTGCTAAAATCATGCTAGCGACTTGCTAGTCATGTTAAAATCATGCTAGCGACTTGCTAGTCATGCTAAAATAATGCTAAAATCATTCTAACGACTTGCTAGTTATGCTAAAATAATGCTAAAATCATGCTAGCGACTTGCTAGTCATCCTAAAATCATGCTAAAATCATGCTAGCGACTTGCTAGTCATCCTAAAATCATGCTAGCGACTTGCTAGTCATGCTAAAATCATGTTAGCGACTTTCTAGTCGTGCTAAAATCATGTTAGCGACTTGCTAGTTATGCTAAAATAATGCTAAAATCATGTTAGCGACTTGCTAGTCGTGCTAAAATAATGCTAAAATCATGCTAGCGACTTGCTAGACATCCTAAAATCATGTTAGCGACTTGCTAGTCGTGCTAAAATCATGTTAGTGACTTGCTAGTCGTGCTAAAATCATGCTAGCGACTTGCTAGTCATCCTAAAATCATGCTAAAATCATGCTAGCGACTTGCTAGTCGTGCTAAAATAATGCTAAAATCATGCTAGCGACTTGCTAGACATCCTAAAATCATGTTAGCGACTTGCTAGTCGTGCTAAAGTCATGTTAGCGACTTGCTAGTCGTGCTAAAATCATGCTAGTGACTTGCTAGTCATGCTAAAATCATGCTAGCGACTTGCTAGTCATGCCAAAATCATGCTAGCGACTTGCTAGTCATGCCAAAATCATGCTAGCGACTTGCTAGACATCCTAAAATCATGTTAGCGACTTGCTAGTCCTGCTAAAATCATGCTAGTGACTTGCTAGTCGTGCTAAAATCATGCTAGCGACTTGCTAGTCATGCTAAAATCATGCTAAAATCATGCTAGCGACTTGCTAGTCATGCTAAAATAATGCTAAAATCATGTTAGCGACTTTGCTAGTCGTGCTAAAATCATGCTAGCGACTTGCTAGTCATGCTAAAATCATGCTAGCGACTTGCTAGTCATGCTAAAATAATGCTAAAATCATGCTAGCGACTTGCTAGTCGTGTTAAAATCATGCTAGCGACTTGCTAGTCATGCTAAAACCATGCTAGCGACTTGCTAGTCATGCTAAAATAATGCTAAAATCATTCTAGCGACTTGCTAGTCATGCTAAAATAATGCTAAAATCATGGTAGCGACTTGCTAGTCGTGCTAAAATCATGCTAGCGACTTGCTAGTCATGCTAAAATCATGCTAGCGACTTGCTAGTCATGCTAAAATCATGCTAGCGACTTGCTAGTCATGCTAAAATAATGCTAAAATCATGCTAGCGACTTGCTAGTCGTGTTAAAATCATGCTAGCGACTTGCTAGTCATGCTAAAATTATGCTAGCGACTTGCTAGTCATGCTAAAACAATGCTAAAATCATTCTAGCGACTTGCTAGTTATGCTAAAATAACGCTAAAATCATGCTAGCGACTTGCTAGTCATCCTAAAATCATGCTAGCGACTTGCTAGTCATGCTAAAATCATGCTAGCGACTTGCTAGTCATGCTAAAATAATGCTAAAATCATGCTAGTGACTTGGTGGTCGTGCTAAAATCATGCTAGCGACTTGCTAGTCATGTTAAAATAATGCTAGCGACTTGCTAGTCATGCTAAAATAATGCTAAAATCATGCTAGCGACTTGCTAGTAATGCTAAAATAATGCTAGCGACTTGCTAGTAATGCTAAAATCATGCTAGCGACTTGCTAGTCATGCTAAAATCATGCTAGCAACTTGCTAGTCATGCTAAAATAATGCTAAAATCATGCTAGCGACTTGCTAGTCATGCTAAAATCATGCTAGCGACTTGCTAGTCATGCTAAAATAATGCTAAAATCATGTTAACGACTTGCTAGTCGTGCTAAAATCATGCTAGCGACTTGTTAGTCATGTTAAAATCATGCTAGCGACTTGCTACTAATGCTAAAATAATGCTAAAATCATGCTAGCGACTTGCTAGTTATGCTAAAAAAATGCTAAAATCATGTTAGCGACTTGCTAGTCGTGCTAAAATAATGCTAAAATCATGCTAGCGACTTGCTAGACATCCTAAAATCATGTTAGCGACTTGCTAGTCGTGCTAAAATCATGTTAGTGACTTGCTAGTCGTGCTAAAATCATGCTAGCGACTTGCTAGTCATCCTAAAATCATGCTAAAATCATGCTAGCGACTTGCTAGTCATCCTAAAATCATGCTAGCGACTTGCTAGTCATGCTAAAATCATGTTAGCGACTTGTTAGTCGTGCTAAAATCATGCTAGCGACTTGCTAGTTATGCTAAAATAATGCTAAAATCATGCTAGCGACTTGCTAGTCATCCTAAAATCATGCTAGCGACTTGCTAGTCATGCTAAAATCATGTTAGCGACTTGTTAGTCGTGCTAAAATCATGCTAGCGACTTGCTAGTCATGCTAAAATAATGCTAAAATCATGCTAGCGACTTGCTAGTAATGCTAAAATAATGCTAGCGACTTGCTAGTAATGCTAAAATCATGCTAGCGACTTGCTAGTCATGCTAAAATCATGCTAGCAACTTGCTAGTCATGCTAAACTAATGCTAAAATCATGCTAGCGACTTGCTAGTCGTGCTAAAATCATGCTAGCGACTTGCTAGTCATGCTAAAATAATGCTAAAATCATGTTAACGACTTGCTAGTCGTGCTAAAATCATGCTAGCGACTTGCTAGTCATGTTAAAATCATGCTAGCGACTTGCTACTAATGCTAAAATAATGCTAAAATCATGCTAGCGACTTGCTAGTCGTGCTAAAATCATGCTAGCGACTTGCTAGTCATCCTAAAATCATGCTAAAATCATGCTAGCGACTTGCTAGTCGTGCTAAAATAATGCTAAAATCATGCTAGCGACTTGCTAGACATCCTAAAATCATGTTAGCGACTTGCTAGTCGTGCTAAAATCATGCTAGCGACTTGCTAGTCATGCTAAAATCATGCTAGCTACTTGCTAGTCATGCTAAAATCATGCTAGCGACTTGCTAGTCATCCTAAAATCATGCTAGCGACTTGCTAGTCATCCTAAAATCATGCTAAAATCATGCTAGCGACTTGGTAGTCATCCTAAAATCATGCTAGCGACTTGCTAGTCATGCTAAAATCATGTTAGCGACTTGCTAGTCGTGCTAAAATCATGCTAGCGACTTGCTAGTTATGCTAAAATAATGCTAGCGACTTGCTAGTCATGCTAAAATAATGCTAAAATCATGTTAGCGACTTGCTAGTCGTGCTAAAATCATGCTAGCGACTTGCTAGTCATGCTAAAATAATGCTAAAATCATGTTAGCGACTTGCTAGTCGTGTTAAAATCATGCTAGCGACTTGCTAGTCATGCTAAAACCATGCTAGCGACTTGCTAGTCATGCTAAAATAATGCTAAAATCATTCTAGCGACTTGCTAGTCATGCTAAAATAATGCTAAAATCATGGTAGCGACTTGCTAGTCGTGCTAAAATCATGCTAGCGACTTGCTAGTCATGCTAAAATCATGCTAGCGACTTGCTAGTCATGCTAAAATAATGCTAAAATCATGCTAGCGACTTGCTAGTCGTGTTAAAATCATGCTAGCGACTTGCTAGTCATGCTAAAATTATGCTAGCGACTTGCTAGTCATGCTAAAACAATGCTAAAATCATTCTAGCGACTTGCTAGTTATGCTAAAATAACGCTAAAATCATGCTAGCGACTTGTTAGTCATCCTAAAATCATGCTAGCGACTTGCTAGTCATGCTAAAATCATGCTAGCGACTTGCTAGTCATGCTAAAATAATGCTAAAATCATGCTAGTGACTTGGTGGTCGTGCTAAAATCATGCTAGCGACTTGCTAGTCATGTTAAAATAATGCTAGCGACTTGCTAGTCATGCTAAAATAATGCTAAAATCATGCTAGCGACTTGCTAGTAATGCTAAAATAATGCTAGCGACTTGCTAGTAATGCTAAAATCATGCTAGCGACTTGCTAGTCATGCTAAAATCATGCTAGCAACTTGCTAGTCATGCTAAAATAATGCTAAAATCATGCTAGCGACTTGCTAGTCGTGCTAAAATCATGCTAGCGACTTGCTAGTCATGCTAAAATAATGCTAAAATCATGTTAACGACTTGCTAGTCGTGCTAAAATCATGCTAGCGACTTGTTAGTCATGTTAAAATCATGCTAGCGACTTGCTACTAATGCTAAAATAATGCTAAAATCATGCTAGCGACTTGCTAGTCGTGCTAAAATCATGCTAGCGACTTGCTAGTCATCCTAAAATCATGCTAAAATCATGCTAGCGACTTGCTAGTCGTGCTAAAATAATGCTAAAATCATGCTAGCGACTTGCTAGACATCCTAAAATCATGTTAGCGACTTGCTAGTCGTGCTAAAATCATGTTAGTGACTTGCTAGTCGTGCTAAAATCATGCTAGCGACTTGCTAGTCATGCTAAAATCATGCTAGCTACTTGCTAGTCATGCTAAAATCATGCTAGCGACTTGCTAGTCATCCTAAAATCATGCTAAAATCATGCTAGCGACTTGCTAGTCATCCTAAAATCATGCTAGCGACTTGCTAGTCATGCTAAAATCATGTTAGCGACTTTCTAATCGTGCTAAAATCATGCTAGCGACTTGCTAGTTATGCTAAAATAATGCTAAAATCATGTTAGCGACTTGCTAGTCGTGCTAAAATAATGCTAAAATCATGCTAGCGACTTGCTAGACATCCTAAAATCATGTTAGCGACTTGCTAGTCGTGCTAAAATCATGTTAGTGACTTGCTAGTCGTGCTAAAATCATGCTAGCGACTTGCTAGTCATCCTAAAATCATGCTAAAATCATGCTAGCGACTTGCTAGTCATCCTAAAATCATGCTAGCGACTTGATAGTCGTGCTAAAATCATGCTAGCGACTTGCTAGTCGTGCTAAAATCATGCTAGCGACTTGCTAGTCATGCTAAAATCATGTTAGCGACTTGCTAGTCGTGCTAAAATCATGCTAGCGACTTGCTAGTTGTGCTAAAATCATGCTAGCGACTTGCTAGTCATGTTAAAATCATGCTAGCGACTTGCTAGTCATGCTAAAATAATGCTAAAATCATTCTAACGACTTGCTAGTTATGCTAAAATAATGCTAAAATCATGCTAGCGACTTGCTAGTCATCCTAAAATCATGCTAAAATCATGCTAGCGACTTGCTAGTCATCCTAAAATCATGCTAGCGACTTGCTAGTCATGCTAAAATCATGTTAGCGACTTTCTAGTCGTGCTAAAATCATGTTAGCGACTTGCTAGTTATGCTAAAATAATGCTAAAATCATGTTAGCGACTTGCTAGTCGTGCTAAAATAATGCTAAAATCATGCTAGCGACTTGCTAGACATCCTAAAATCATGTTAGCGACTTGCTAGTCGTGCTAAAATCATGTTAGTGACTTGCTAGTCGTGCTAAAATCATGCTAGCGACTTGCTAGTCATCCTAAAATCATGCTAAAATCATGCTAGCGACTTGCTAGTCGTGCTAAAATAATGCTAAAATCATGCTAGCGACTTGCTAGACATCCTAAAATCATGTTAGCGACTTGCTAGTCGTGCTAAAGTCATGTTAGCGACTTGCTAGTCGTGCTAAAATCATGCTAGTGACTTGCTAGTCATGCTAAAATCATGCTAGCGACTTGCTAGTCATGCCAAAATCATGCTAGCGACTTGCTAGTCATGCCAAAATCATGCTAGCGACTTGCTAGACATCCTAAAATCATGTTAACGACTTGCTAGTCCTGCTAAAATCATGCTAGTGACTTGCTAGTCGTGCTAAAATCATGCTAGCGACTTGCTAGTCATGCTAAAATCATGCTAAAATCATGCTAGCGACTTGCTAGTCATGCTAAAATAATGCTAAAATCATGTTAGCGACTTTGCTAGTCGTGCTAAAATCATGCTAGCGACTTGCTAGTCATGCTAAAATCATGCTAGCGACTTGCTAGTCATGCTAAAATAATGCTAAAATCATGCTAGCGACTTGCTAGTCGTGTTAAAATCATGCTAGCGACTTGCTAGTCATGCTAAAACCATGCTAGCGACTTGCTAGTCATGCTAAAATAATGCTAAAATCATTCTAGCGACTTGCTAGTCATGCTAAAATAATGCTAAAATCATGGTAGCGACTTGCTAGTCGTGCTAAAATCATGCTAGCGACTTGCTAGTCATGCTAAAATCATGCTAGCGACTTGCTAGTCATGCTAAAATCATGCTAGCGACTTGCTAGTCATGCTAAAATAATGCTAAAATCATGCTAGCGACTTGCTAGTCGTGTTAAAATCATGCTAGCGACTTGCTAGTCATGCTAAAATTATGCTAGCGACTTGCTAGTCATGCTAAAACAATGCTAAAATCATTCTAGCGACTTGCTAGTTATGCTAAAATAACGCTAAAATCATGCTAGCGACTTGCTAGTCATCCTAAAATCATGCTAGCGACTTGCTAGTCATGCTAAAATCATGCTAGCGACTTGCTAGTCATGCTAAAATAATGCTAAAATCATGCTAGTGACTTGGTGGTCGTGCTAAAATCATGCTAGCGACTTGCTAGTCATGTGAAAATAATGCTAGCGACTTGCTAGTCATGCTAAAATAATGCTAAAATCATGCTAGCGACTTGCTAGTAATGCTAAAATAATGCTAGCGACTTGCTAGTAATGCTAAAATCATGCTAGCGACTTGCTAGTCATGCTAAAATCATGCTAGCAACTTGCTAGTCATGCTAAAATAATGCTAAAATCATGCTAGCGACTTGCTAGTCATGCTAAAATCATGCTAGCGACTTGCTAGTCATGCTAAAATAATGCTAAAATCATGTTAACGACTTGCTAGTCGTGCTAAAATCATGCTAGCGACTTGTTAGTCATGTTAAAATCATGCTAGCGACTTGCTACTAATGCTAAAATAATGCTAAAATCATGCTAGCGACTTGCTAGTTATGCTAAAAAAATGCTAAAATCATGTTAGCGACTTGCTAGTCGTGCTAAAATAATGCTAAAATCATGCTAGCGACTTGCTAGACATCCTAAAATCATGTTAGCGACTTGCTAGTCGTGCTAAAATCATGTTAGTGACTTGCTAGTCGTGCTAAAATCATGCTAGCGACTTGCTAGTCATCCTAAAATCATGCTAAAATCATGCTAGCGACTTGCTAGTCATCCTAAAATCATGCTAGCGACTTGCTAGTCATGCTAAAATCATGTTAGCGACTTGTTAGTCGTGCTAAAATCATGCTAGCGACTTGCTAGTTATGCTAAAATAATGCTAAAATCATGCTAGCGACTTGCTAGTCATCCTAAAATCATGCTAGCGACTTGCTAGTCATGCTAAAATCATGTTAGCGACTTGTTAGTCGTGCTAAAATCATGCTAGCGACTTGCTAGTCATGCTAAAATAATGCTAAAATCATGCTAGCGACTTGCTAGTAATGCTAAAATAATGCTAGCGACTTGCTAGTAATGCTAAAATCATGCTAGCGACTTGCTAGTCATGCTAAAATCATGCTAGCAACTTGCTAGTCATGCTAAACTAATGCTAAAATCATGCTAGCGACTTGCTAGTCGTGCTAAAATCATGCTAGCGACTTGCTAGTCATGCTAAAATAATGCTAAAATCATGTTAACGACTTGCTAGTCGTGCTAAAATCATGCTAGCGACTTGCTAGTCATGTTAAAATCATGCTAGCGACTTGCTACTAATGCTAAAATAATGCTAAAATCATGCTAGCGACTTGCTAGTCGTGCTAAAATCATGCTAGCGACTTGCTAGTCATCCTAAAATCATGCTAAAATCATGCTAGCGACTTGCTAGTCGTGCTAAAATAATGCTAAAATCATGCTAGCGACTTGCTAGACATCCTAAAATCATGTTAGCGACTTGCTAGTCGTGCTAAAATCATGCTAGCGACTTGCTAGTCATGCTAAAATCATGCTAGCTACTTGCTAGTCATGCTAAAATCATGCTAGCGACTTGCTAGTCATCCTAAAATCATGCTAGCGACTTGCTAGTCATCCTAAAATCATGCTAAAATCATGCTAGCGACTTGGTAGTCATCCTAAAATCATGCTAGCGACTTGCTAGTCATGCTAAAATCATGTTAGCGACTTGCTAGTCGTGCTAAAATCATGCTAGCGACTTGCTAGTTATGCTAAAATAATGCTAGCGACTTGCTAGTCATGCTAAAATAATGCTAAAATCATGTTAGCGACTTGCTAGTCGTGCTAAAATCATGCTAGCGACTTGCTAGTCATGCTAAAATAATGCTAAAATCATGTTAGCGACTTGCTAGTCGTGCTAAAATCATGCTAGCGACTTGCTAGTCATGCTAAAATCATGCTAGCGACTTGCTAGTCATGTTAAAATCATGCTAGCGACTTGCTAGTCATGCTAAAATAATGTTAAAATCATGCTAGCGACTTGCTAGTCATCCTAAAATCATGCTAAAATCATGCTAGCGACTTGCTAGTCATCCTAAAATCATGCTAGCGACTTGCTAGTCATGCTAAAATCATGTTAGCGACTTGCTAGTCGTGCTAAAATCATGCTAGCGACTTGCTAGTCGTGCTAAAATCATGCTAGCGACTTGCTAGTCATGCTAAAATCATGTTAGCGACTTGCTAGTCGTGCTAAAATCATGCTAGCGACTTGCTAGTTGTGCTAAAATCATGCTAGCGACTTGCTAGTCATGTTAAAATCATGCTAGCGACTTGCTAGTCATGCTAAAATAATGCTAAAATCATTCTAACGACTTGCTAGTTATGCTAAAATAATGCTAAAATCATGCTAGCGACTTGCTAGTCATCCTAAAATCATGCTAGCGACTTGCTAGTCATGCTAAAATCATGTTAGCGACTTTCTAGTCGTGCTAAAATCATGTTAGCGACTTGCTAGTTATGCTAAAATCATGCTAGCGACTTGCTAGTCATGCTAAAATCATGTTAGCGACTTGTTAGTCGTGCTAAAATCATGCTAGCGACTTGCTAGTTATGCTAAAATAATGCTAAAATCATGCTAGCGACTTGCTAGTCGTGCTAAAATAATGCTAAAATCATGCTAGCGACTTGCTAGACATCCTAAAATCATGTTAGCGACTTGCTAGTCGTGCTAAAGTCATGTTAGCGACTTGCTAGTCGTGCTAAAATCATGCTAGTGACTTACTAGTCATGCTAAAATCATGCTAGCGACTTGCTAGTCATGCCAAAATCATGCTAGCGACTTGCTAGACATCCTAAAATCATGTTAGCGACTTGCTAGTCGTGCTAAAATCATGCTAGCGACTTGCTAGTCATGCTAAAATCATGCTAAAATCATGCTAGCGACTTGCTAGTCATGCTAAAATAATGCTAAAATCATGTTAGCGACTTTGCTAGTCGTGCTAAAATCATGCTAGCGACTTGCTAGTCATGCTAAAATCATGCTAGCGACTTGCCAGTCATGCTAAAATAATGCTAAAATCATGCTAGCGACTTGCTAGTCGTGTTAAAATCATGCTAGCGACTTGCTAGTCATGCTAAAATCATGCTAACGACTTGCTAAAATCATGGTAGCGACTTGCTAGTCATGCTAAAATCATGCTAGCGACTTGCTAGTCATGCTCAAATAATGCTAAAATCATGCTAGCGACTTGCTAGTCGTGCTAAAATCATGCTAGCGACTTGCTAGTCATGCTAAAATTATGCTAAAATCATGCTAGCGACTTGCTAGTCATGCTAAAATAATGCTAAAATCATGCTAGCGACTTGCTAGTCATGCTAAAATTATGCTAAAATCATGCTAGCGACTTGCTAGTCATGCTAAAATAATGCTAAAATCATGTTAGCGACTTTGCTAGTCGTGCTAAAATCATGCTATCGACTTGCTAGTCATGCTAAAATCATGCTAGCGACTTGCTAGTCATGCTAAAATAATGCTAAAATCATGCTAGCGACTTGCTAGTCGTGCTAAAATCATGCTAGCGACTTGCTAGTCGTGCTAAAATCATGCTAGCGACTTGCTAGTCGTGCTAAAATCATGCTAGCGACTTGCTAGTTATGCTAAAATCATGCTAGCGACTTGCTAGTCGTGCTAAAATCATGCTAGCGACTTGTTAGTCGTGCTAAAATAATGCTAAAATCATTCTAGCGACTTGCTAGTCATGCTAAAATCATGCTAGCGACTTGCTAGTCATGCTAAAATTATGCTAAAATTATGCTATCGACTTGCTAGTCATGTTAAAATAATGCTAAAATCATGCTAGCGACTTGCTAGTCGTGCTAAAATCATGCTAGCGACTTGCTAGTCATGCTAAAATTATGCTAAAATCATGCTAGCGACTTGCTAGTCATCCTAAAATCATGCTAGCGACTTGCTAGTCATGTTAAAATCATGCTAGCGACTTGCTAGTCATGCTAAAATAATGCTAAAATCATGCTAGTGACTTGGTGGTCGTGCTAAAATCATGCTAGCGACTTGCTAGTCATGTTAAAATAATGGTAACGACTTGCTAGTCGTGCTAAAATCATGCTAGCGACTTGCTAGTCATGCTAAAATCATGCTAGCGACTTGCTAGTCATGCTAAAATAATGCTAAAATCATGCTAGCGACTTGCTAGTCGTGTTAAAATCATGCTAGCGACTTGCTAGTCATGCTAAAATCATGCTAGCGACTTGCTAAAATCATTCTAGCGACTTGCTAGTCATGCTAAAATAATGCTAAAATAATTCTAGCGACTTGCTAGTTATGCTAAAATCATGCTAGCGACTTGCTAGTCGTGCTAAAATCATGCTAGCGACTTGCTAGTCGTGCTAAAATCATGTTAGCGACTTGCTAGTCGTGCTAAAATCATGCTAGCGACTTGCTAGTTATGCTAAAATCATGCTAGCGACTTGCTAGTCATGCTAAAATATAGCTAAAATCATTCTAGCGACTTGCTAGTCGTGCTAAAATCATGCTAGCGACTTGCTAGTCATGCTAAAATCATGTTAGCGACTTGCTAGTCGTGCTAAAATCATGCTAGCGACTTGCTAGTTGTGCTAAAATCATGCTAGCGACTTGCTAGTCATGTTAAAATCATGCTAGCGACTTGCTAGTCATGCTAAAATAATGCTAAAATCATTCTAACGACTTGCTAGTTATGCTAAAATAATGCTAAAATCATGCTAGCGACTTGCTAGTCATCCTAAAATCATGCTAGCGACTTGCTAGTCATGCTAAAATCATGTTAGCGACTTTCTAGTCGTGCTAAAATCATGTTAGCGACTTGCTAGTTATGCTAAAATCATGCTAGCGACTTGCTAGTCATGCTAAAATCATGTTAGCGACTTGTTAGTCGTGCTAAAATCATGCTAGCGACTTGCTAGTTATGCTAAAATAATGCTAAAATCATGCTAGCGACTTGCTAGTCGTGCTAAAATAATGCTAAAATCATGCTAGCGACTTGCTAGACATCCTAAAATCATGTTAGCGACTTGCTAGTCGTGCTAAAGTCATGTTAGCGACTTGCTAGTCGTGCTAAAATCATGCTAGTGACTTACTAGTCATGCTAAAATCATGCTAGCGACTTGCTAGTCATGCCAAAATCATGCTAGCGACTTGCTAGACATCCTAAAATCATGTTAGCGACTTGCTAGTCGTGCTAAAATCATGCTAGCGACTTGCTAGTCATGCTAAAATCATGCTAAAATCATGCTAGCGACTTGCTAGTCATGCTAAAATAATGCTAAAATCATGTTAGCGACTTTGCTAGTCGTGCTAAAATCATGCTAGCGACTTGCTAGTCATGCTAAAATCATGCTAGCGACTTGCCAGTCATGCTAAAATAATGCTAAAATCATGCTAGCGACTTGCTAGTCGTGTTAAAATCATGCTAGCGACTTGCTAGTCATGCTAAAATCATGCTAACGACTTGCTAAAATCATGGTAGCGACTTGCTAGTCATGCTAAAATCATGCTAGCGACTTGCTAGTCATGCTCAAATAATGCTAAAATCATGCTAGCGACTTGCTAGTCGTGCTAAAATCATGCTAGCGACTTGCTAGTCATGCTAAAATTATGCTAAAATCATGCTAGCGACTTGCTAGTCATGCTAAAATAATGCTAAAATCATGCTAGCGACTTGCTAGTCATGCTAAAATTATGCTAAAATCATGCTAGCGACTTGCTAGTCATGCTAAAATAATGCTAAAATCATGTTAGCGACTTTGCTAGTCGTGCTAAAATCATGCTATCGACTTGCTAGTCATGCTAAAATCATGCTAGCGACTTGCTAGTCATGCTAAAATAATGCTAAAATCATGCTAGCGACTTGCTAGTCGTGCTAAAATCATGCTAGCGACTTGCTAGTCGTGCTAAAATCATGCTAGCGACTTGCTAGTCGTGCTAAAATCATGCTAGCGACTTGCTAGTTATGCTAAAATCATGCTAGCGACTTGCTAGTCGTGCTAAAATCATGCTAGCGACTTGTTAGTCGTGCTAAAATAATGCTAAAATCATTCTAGCGACTTGCTAGTCATGCTAAAATCATGCTAGCGACTTGCTAGTCATGCTAAAATTATGCTAAAATTATGCTATCGACTTGCTAGTCATGTTAAAATAATGCTAAAATCATGCTAGCGACTTGCTAGTCGTGCTAAAATCATGCTAGCGACTTGCTAGTCATGCTAAAATTATGCTAAAATCATGCTAGCGACTTGCTAGTCATCCTAAAATCATGCTAGCGACTTGCTAGTCATGTTAAAATCATGCTAGCGACTTGCTAGTCATGCTAAAATAATGCTAAAATCATGCTAGTGACTTGGTGGTCGTGCTAAAATCATGCTAGCGACTTGCTAGTCATGTTAAAATAATGGTAACGACTTGCTAGTCGTGCTAAAATCATGCTAGCGACTTGCTAGTCATGCTAAAATCATGCTAGCGACTTGCTAGTCATGCTAAAATAATGCTAAAATCATGCTAGCGACTTGCTAGTCGTGTTAAAATCATGCTAGCGACTTGCTAGTCATGCTAAAATCATGCTAGCGACTTGCTAAAATCATTCTAGCGACTTGCTAGTCATGCTAAAATAATGCTAAAATAATTCTAGCGACTTGCTAGTTATGCTAAAATCATGCTAGCGACTTGCTAGTCGTGCTAAAATCATGCTAGCGACTTGCTAGTCGTGCTAAAATCATGTTAGCGACTTGCTAGTCGTGCTAAAATCATGCTAGCGACTTGCTAGTTATGCTAAAATCATGCTAGCGACTTGCTAGTCATGCTAAAATATAGCTAAAATCATTCTAGCGACTTGCTAGTTATGCTAAAATCATGTTAGCGACTTGTTAGTCGTGCTAAAATCATGCTAGCGACTTGCTAGTCATGCTAAAATAATGCTAAAGTCATTCTAGCGACTTGCTAGTCGTGCTAAAATCATGCTAGCGACTTGCTAGTCGTGCTAAAATCATGCTAGCGACTTGCTAGTCATGCTAAAATAATGCTAAAATCATTCTAGCGACTTGCTAGTCGTGCTAAAATCATGCTAGCGACTTGCTAGTCATGCTAAAATAATGCTAAAATCATGTTAGCGACTTGTTAGTCGTGCTAAAATCATGCTAGCGACTTGCTAGTCATGCTAAAATAATGCTAAAATCATTCTAGCGACTTGCTAGTCGTGCTAAAATCATGTTAGCGACTTGTTAGTCGTGCTAAAATCATGCTAGCGACTTGCTAGTCATGCTAAAATAATGCTAAAATCATGCTAGCGACTTGCTAGTCGTGCTAAAATCATGCTAGCGACTTGCTAGTCGTGCTAAAATCATGCTAGCGACTTGCTAGTCGTGCTAAAATCATGCTAGCGACTTGCTAGTTATGCTAAAATCATGCTAGCGACTAGTCATGCTAAAATAATGCTAAAATCATGCTAGCGACTTGCTAGTCGTGCTAAAATCATGCTAGCGACTTGCTAGTCGTGCTAAAATCATGTTAGCGACTTGCTAGTCGTGCTAAAATCATGCTAGCGACTTGCTAGTTATGCTAAAATCATGCTAGCGACTTGCTAGTCATGCTAAAATATAGCTAAAATCATTCTAGCGACTTGCTAGTTATGCTAAAATCATGTTAGCGACTTGTTAGTCGTGCTAAAATCATGCTAGCGACTTGCTAGTCATGCTAAAATAATGCTAAAGTCATTCTAGCGACTTGCTAGTCGTGCTAAAATCATGCTAGCGACTTGCTAGTCGTGCTAAAATCATGCTAGCGACTTGCTAGTCATGCTAAAATAATGCTAAAATCATTCTAGCGACTTGCTAGTCGTGCTAAAATCATGCTAGCGACTTGCTAGTCATGCTAAAATAATGCTAAAATCATGTTAGCGACTTGTTAGTCGTGCTAAAATCATGCTAGCGACTTGCTAGTCATGCTAAAATAATGCTAAAATCATTCTAGCGACTTGCTAGTCGTGCTAAAATCATGTTAGCGACTTGTTAGTCGTGCTAAAATCATGCTAGCGACTTGCTAGTCATGCTAAAATCATGCTAAAATCATGCTAGCGACTTGCTAGTCATGCTAAAATAATGCTAAAATCATGTTAGCGACTTTGCTAGTTGTGCTAAAATCATGCTAGCGACTTGCTAGTCATGCTAAAATCATGCTAGCGACTTGCCAGTCATGCTAAAATAATGCTAAAATCATGCTAGCGACTTGCTAGTCGTGTTAAAATCATGCTAGCGACTTGCTAGTCATGCTAAAATCATGCTAACGACTTGCTAAAATCATTCTAGCGACTTGCTAGTCATGCTAAAATAATGCTAAAATCATGGTAGCGACTTGCTAGTCGTGCTAAAATCATGCTAGCGACTTGCTAGTCATGCTAGCGACTTGCTAGTCATGCTAAAATCATGCTAGCGACTTGCTAGTCATGCTCAAATAATGCTAAAATCATGCTAGCGACTTGCTAGTCGTGCTAAAATCATGCTAGCGACTTGCTAGTCATGCTAAAATAATGCTAAAATCATGTTAGCGACTTTGCTAGTCGTGCTAAAATCATGCTATCGACTTGCTAGTCATGCTAAAATCATGCTAGCGACTTGCTAGTCATGCTAAAATAATGCTAAAATCATGCTAGCGACTTGCTAGTCGTGTTAAAATCATGCTAGCGACTTGCTAGTCATGGTAAAATCATGCTAGCGACTTGCTAAAATCATTCTAGCGACTTGCTAGTCATGCTAAAATAATGCTAAAATCATGGTAGCGACTTGCTAGTCGTGCTAAAATCATGCTAGCGACTTGCTAGTCATGCTAAAATCATGCTAGCGACTTGCTAGTCATGCTAAAATCATGCTAGCGACTTGCTAGTCATGCTCAAATAATGCTAAAATCATGCTAGCGACTTGCTAGTCGTGCTAAAATCATGCTAGCGACTTGCTAGTCATGCTAAAATTATGCTAGCGACTTGCTAGTCATGCTAAAACAATGCTAAAATCATTCTAGCGACTTGCTAGTTATGCTAAAATAATGCTAAAATCATGCTAGCGACTTGCTAGTCATCCTTAAATCATGCTAGCGACTTGCTAGTCATGCTAAAATCATGCTAGCGACTTGCTAGTCATGCTAAAATAATGCTAAAATCATGCTAGTGACTTGGTGGTCGTGCTAAAATCATGCTAGCGACTTGCTAGTCATGTTAAAATAATGGTAACGACTTGCTAGTCGTGCTAAAATCATGCTAGCGACTTGCTAGTCATGCTAAAATCATGCTAGCGACTTGCTAGTCATGCTAAAATAATGCTAAAATCATGCTAGCGACTTGCTAGTCGTGTTAAAATCATGCTAGCGACTTGCTAGTCATGCTAAAATCATGCTAGCGACTTGCTAAAATCATTCTAGCGACTTGCTAGTCATGCTAAAATAATGCTAAAATCATTCTAGCGACTTGCTAGTTATGCTAAAATCATGCTAGCGACTTGCTAGTCGTGCTAAAATCATGCTAGCGACTTGCTAGTCGTGCTAAAATCATGTTAGCGACTTGCTAGTCGTGCTAAAATCATGCTAGCGACTTGCTAGTTATGCTAAAATCATGCTAGCGACTTGCTAGTCATGCTAAAATATAGCTAAAATCATTCTAGCGACTTGCTAGTTATGCTAAAATCATGTTAGCGACTTGTTAGTCGTGCTAAAATCATGCTAGCGACTTGCTAGTCATGCTAAAATAATGCTAAAGTCATTCTAGCGACTTGCTAGTCGTGCTAAAATCATGCTAGCGACTTGCTAGTCGTGCTAAAATCATGCTAGCGACTTGCTAGTCATGCTAAAATAATGCTAAAATCATTCTAGCGACTTGCTAGTCGTGCTAAAATCATGCTAGCGACTTGCTAGTCATGCTAAAATAATGCTAAAATCATGTTAGCGACTTGTTAGTCGTGCTAAAATCATGCTAGCGACTTGCTAGTCATGCTAAAATAATGCTAAAATCATTCTAGCGACTTGCTAGTCGTGCTAAAATCATGTTAGCGACTTGTTAGTCGTGCTAAAATCATGCTAGCGACTTGCTAGTCATGCTAAAATAATGCTAAAATCATGCTAGCGACTTGCTAGTCGTGCTAAAATCATGCTAGCGACTTGCTAGTCGTGCTAAAATCATGCTAGCGACTTGCTAGTCGTGCTAAAATCATGCTAGCGACTTGCTAGTTATGCTAAAATCATGCTAGCGACTTGCTAGTCGTGCTAAAATCATGCTAGCGACTTGTTAGTCGTGCTAAAATAATGCTAAAATCATTCTAGCGACTTGCTAGTCATGCTAAAATCATGCTAGCGACTTGCTAGTCATGCTAAAATCATGCTAACGACTTGCTAGTCACGCTAAAATCATGCTAAAATCATGCTAGCGAATTGTTAGTCGTGCTAAAATCATGCTAGCGACTTGCTAGTCATGCTAAAATAATGCTAAAATCATTCTAGCGACTTGCTAGTTATGCTAAAATCATGCTAGCGACTTGTTAGTCGTGCTAAAATAATGCTAAAATCATTCTAGCGACTTGCTAGTCATGCTAAAATCATGCTAGCGACTTGCTAGTCATGCTAAAATCATGCTAGCGACTTGCTAGTCATGCTAAAATAATGCTAAAATCATGTTAGCGACTTGCTAGTCATGCTAAAATCATGCTAGCGACTTGCTAGTCATGTTAAAATCATGCTAGCGACTTGCTAGTCATGCTAAAATAATGTTAAAATCATGCTAGCGACTTGCTAGTCATCCTAAAATCATGCTAAAATCATGCTAGCGACTTGCTAGTCATCCTAAAATCATGCTAGCGACTTGCTAGTCGTGCTAAAATCATGCTAGCGACTTGCTAGTCATGCTAAAATCATGTTAGCGACTTGCTAGTCGTGCTAAAATCATGCTAGCGACTTGCTAGTCGTGTTAAAATCATGCTAGCGACTTGCTAGTCATGTTAAAATCATGCTAGCGACTTGCTAGTCACGCTAAAATCATGCTAAAATCATGCTAGCGAATTGTTAGTCGTGCTAAAATCATGCTAGCGACTTGCTAGTCATGCTAAAATAATGCTAAATCATTCTAGCGACTTGCTAGTTATGCTAAAATCATGCTAGCAACTTGTTAGTCGTGCTAAAATAATGCTAAAATCATTCTAGCGACTTGCTAGTAATGCTAAAATCATGCTAGCGACTTGCTAGTCATGCTAAAATCATGCTAGCGACTTGTTAGTCGTGCTAAAATAATGCTAAAATCATTCTAGCGACTTGCTAGTAATGCTAAAATCATGCTAGAGACTTGCTAGTCATGCTAAAATCATGCTAGCTACTTGCTAGTCATGCTAAAATCATGCTAGCGACTTGCTAGTCATCCTAAAATCATGCTAGCGACTTGCTAGTCATGCTAAAATCATGTTAGCGACTTGCTAGTCGTGCTAAAATCATGCTAGCGACTTGCTAGTTATGCTAAAATAATGCTAAAATCATGCTAGCGACTTGCTAGTCGTGCTAAAATAATGCTAAAATCATGCTAGTGACTTGCTAGTCGTGCTAAAATCATGCTAGCGACTTGCTAGTAATGCTAAAATCATGCTAGCGACTTGCTAGTCATGCTAAAAATAATGCTAAAATCATGTTAGCGACTTGCTAGTCGTGCTAAAATCATGTTAGTGACTTGCTAGTCGTGCTAAAATCATGCTAGCGACTTGCTAGTCATCCTAAAATCATGCTAAAATCATGCTAGCGACTTGCTAGTCATCTTAAAATCATGCTAGCGACTTGCTAGTCATGCTAAAATCATGTTAGCGACTTGTTAGTCGTGCTAAAATCATGCTAGCGACTTGCTAGTTATGCTAAAATAATGCTAAAATCATGCTAGCGACTTGCTAGACATCCTAAAATCATGTTAGCGACTTGCTAGTCGTGCTAAAGTCATGTTAGCGACTTGCTAGTCGTGCTAAAATCATGCTAGTGACTTGCTAGTCATGCTAAAATCATGCTAGCGACTTGCTAGTCATGCCAAAATCATGCTAGCGACTTGCTAGACATCCTAAAATCATGTTAGCGACTTGCTAGTCGTGCTAAAATCATGCTAGTGACTTGCTAGTCGTGCTAAAATCATGCTAGCGACTTGCTAGTCATGCTAAAATCATGCTAAAATCATGCTAGCGACTTGCTAGTCATGCTAAAATAATGCTAAAATCATGTTAGCGACTTTGCTAGTCGTGCTAAAATCATGCTAGCGACTTGCTAGTCATGCTAAAATCATGCTAGCGACTTGCCAGTCATGCTAAAATAATGCTAAAATCATGCTAGCGACTTGCTAGTCGTGTTAAAATCATGCTAGCGACTTGCTAGTCATGCTAAAATCATGCTAACGACTTGCTAAAATCATGGTAGCGACTTGCTAGTCGTGCTAAAATCATGCTAGCGACTTGCTAGTCATGCTAGCGACTTGCTAGTCATGCTAAAATCATGCTAGCGACTTGCTAGTCATGCTCAAATAATGCTAAAATCATGCTAGCGACTTGCTAGTCGTGCTAAAATCATGCTAGCGACTTGCTAGTTATGCTAAAATAATGCTAAAATCATGCTAGCGACTTGCTAGTCGTGCTAAAATAATGCTAAAATCATGCTAGTGACTTGCTAGTCGTGCTAAAATCATGCTAGCGACTTGCTAGTAATGCTAAAATCATGCTAGCGACTTGCTAGTCATGCTAAAAATAATGCTAAAATCATGTTAGCGACTTGCTAGTCTTGCTAAAATCATGTTAGTGACTTGCTAGTCGTGCTAAAATCATGCTAGCGACTTGCTAGTCATCCTAAAATCATGCTAAAATCATGCTAGCGACTTGCTAGTCATCCTAAAATCATGCTAGCGACTTGCTAGTCATGCTAAAATCATGTTAGCGACTTGTTAGTCGTGCTAAAATCATGCTAGCGACTTGCTAGTTATGCTAAAATAATGCTAAAATCATGCTAGCGACTTGCTAGACATCCTAAAATCATGTTAGCGACTTGCTAGTCGTGCTAAAGTCATGTTAGCGACTTGCTAGTCGTGCTAAAATCATGCTAGTGACTTGCTAGTCATGCTAAAATCATGCTAGCGACTTGCTAGTCATGCCAAAATCATTCTAGCGACTTGCTAGACATCCTAAAATCATGTTAGCGACTTGCTAGTCGTGCTAAAATCATGCTAGTGACTTGCTAGTCGTGCTAAAATCATGCTAGCGACTTGCTAGTCATGCTAAAATCATGCTAAAATCATGCTAGCGACTTGCTAGTCATGCTAAAATAATGCTAAAATCATGTTAGCGACTTTGCTAGTCGTGCTAAAATCATGCTAGCGACTTGCTAGTCATGCTAAAATCATGCTAGCGACTTGCCAGTCATGCTAAAATAATGCTAAAATCATGCTAGCGACTTGCTAGTCGTGTTAAAATCATGCTAGCGACTTGCTAGTCATGCTAAAATCATGCTAACGACTTGCTAAAATCATGGTAGCGACTTGCTAGTCGTGCTAAAATCATGCTAGCGACTTGCTAGTCATGCTAGCGACTTGCTAGTCATGCTAAAATCATGCTAGCGACTTGCTAGTCATGCTCAAATAATGCTAAAATCATGCTAGCGACTTGCTAGTCGTGCTAAAATCATGCTAGCGACTTGCTAGTCATGCTAAAATTATGCTAAAATCATGCTAGCGACTTGCTAGTCATGCTAAAATTATGCTAAAATCATGCTAGCGACTTGCTAGTCATGCTAAAATCATTCTAGCGACTTGCTAGTTATGCTAAAATAATGCTAAAATCATGCTAGCGACTTGCTAGTCGTGCTAAAATCATGCTAGCGACTTGCTAGTCATGTTAAAATAATGGTAACGACTTGCTAGTCGTGCTAAAATCATGCTAGCGACTTGCTAGTCATGCTAAAATCATGCTAGCGACTTTGCTAGTCATGCTAAAATAATGCTAAAATCATGCTAGCGACTTGCTAGTCGTGTTAAAATCATGCTAGCGACTTGCTAGTTATGCTAAAATAATGCTAAAATCATGCTAGCGACTTGCTAGTCGTGCTAAAATAATGCTAAAATCATGCTAGTGACTTGCTAGTCGTGCTAAAATCATGCTAGCGACTTGCTAGTAATGCTAAAATCATGCTAGCGACTTGCTATTCATGCTAAAAATAATGCTAAAATCATGTTAGCGACTTGCTAGTCGTGCTAAAATCATGTTAGTGACTTGCTAGTCGTGCTAAAATCATGCTAGCGACTTGCTAGTCATCCTAAAATCATGCTAAAATCATGCTAGCGACTTGCTAGTCATCCTAAAATCATGCTAGCGACTTGCTAGTCATGCTAAAATCATGTTAGCGACTTGTTAGTCGTGCTAAATTCATGCTAGCGACTTGCTAGTTATGCTAAAATAATGCTAAAATCATGCTAGCGACTTGCTAGTCGTGCTAAAATAATGCTAAAATCATGCTAGCGACTTCCTAGACATCCTAAAATCATGTTAGCGACTTGCTAGTCGTGCTAAAGTCATGTTAGCGACTTGCTAGTCGTGCTAAAATCATGCTAGTGACTTGCTAGTCATGCTAAAATCATGCTAGCGACTTGCTAGTCATGCCAAAATCATGCTAGCGACTTGCTAGACATCCTAAAATCATGTTAGCGACTTGCTAGTCGTGCTAAAATCATGCTAGTGACTTGCTAGTCGTGCTAAAATCATGCTAGCGACTTGCTAGTCATGCTAAAATTATGCTTAAATCATGCTAGCGACTTGCTAGTTATGCTAAAATAATGCTAAAATCATGCTAGCGACTTGCTAGTCGTGCTAAAATAATGCTAAAATCATGCTAGTGACTTGCTAGTCGTGCTAAAATCATGCTAGCGACTTGCTAGTAATGCTAAAATCATGCTAGCGACTTGCTAGTCATGCTAAAAATAATGCTAAAATCATGTTAGCGACTTGCTAGTCGTGCTAAAATCATGTTAGTGACTTGCTAGTCGTGCTAAAATCATGCTAGCGACTTGCTAGTCATCCTAAAATCATGCTAAAATCATGCTAGCGACTTGCTAGTCATCCTAAAATCATGCTAGCGACTTGCTAGTCATGCTAAAATCATGTTAGCGACTTGTTAGTCGTGCTAAAATCATGCTAGCGACTTGCTAGTTATGCTAAAATAATGCTAAAATCATGCTAGCGACTTGCTAGTCGTGCTAAAATAATGCTAAAATCATGCTAGCGACTTGCTAGACATCCTAAAATCATGTTAGCGACTTGCTAGTCGTGCTAAAGTCATGTTAGCGACTTGCTAGTCGTGCTAAAATCATGCTAGTGACTTACTAGTCATGCTAAAATCATGCTAGCGACTTGCTAGTCATGCCAAAATCATGCTAGCGACTTGCTAGACATCCTAAAATCATGTTAGCGACTTGCTAGTCGTGCTAAAATCATGCTAGCGACTTGCTAGTCATGCTAAAATCATGCTAAAATCATGCTAGCGACTTGCTAGTCATGCTAAAATAATGCTAAAATCATGTTAGCGACTTTGCTAGTCGTGCTAAAATCATGCTAGCGACTTGCTAGTCATGCTAAAATCATGCTAGCGACTTGCCAGTCATGCTAAAATAATGCTAAAATCATGCTAGCGACTTGCTAGTCGTGTTAAAATCATGCTAGCGACTTGCTAGTCATGCTAAAATCATGCTAACGACTTGCTAAAATCATGGTAGCGACTTGCTAGTCATGCTAAAATCATGCTAGCGACTTGCTAGTCATGCTCAAATAATGCTAAAATCATGCTAGCGACTTGCTAGTCGTGCTAAAATCATGCTAGCGACTTGCTAGTCATGCTAAAATTATGCTAAAATCATGCTAGCGACTTGCTAGTCATGCTAAAATAATGCTAAAATCATGCTAGCGACTTGCTAGTCGTGCTAAAATCATGCTAGCGACTTGCTAGTCATGCTAAAATTATGCTAAAATCATGCTAGCGACTTGCTAGTCATGCTAAAATAATGCTAAAATCATGTTAGCGACTTTGCTAGTCGTGCTAAAATCATGCTATCGACTTGCTAGTCATGCTAAAATCATGCTAGCGACTTGCTAGTCATGCTAAAATAATGCTAAAATCATGCTAGCGACTTGCTAGTCGTGTTAAAATCATGCTAGCGACTTGCTAGTCATGGTAAAATCATGCTAGCGACTTGCTAAAATCATTCTAGCGACTTGCTAGTCATGCTAAAATAATGCTAAAATCATGGTAGCGACTTGCTAGTCGTGCTAAAATCATGCTAGCGACTTGCTAGTCATGCTAAAATCATGCTAGCGACTTGCTAGTCATGCTAAAATCATGCTAGCGACTTGCTAGTCATGCTCAAATAATGCTAAAATCATGCTAGCGACTTGCTAGTCGTGCTAAAATCATGCTAGCGACTTGCTAGTCATGCTAAAATTATGCTAAAATCATTCTAGCGACTTGCTAGTTATGCTAAAATAATGCTAAAATCATGCTAGCGACTTGCTAGTCATCCTAAAATCATGCTAAAATCATTCTAGCGACTTGCTAGTTATGCTAAAATAATGCTAAAATCATGCTAGCGACTTGCTAGTCATCCTAAAATCATGCTAGCGACTTGCTAGTCATGCTAAAATCATGCTAGCGACTTGCTAGTCATGCTAAAATAATGCTAAAATCATGCTAGTGACTTGGTGGTCGTGCTAAAATCATGCTAGCGACTTGCTAGTCATGTTAAAATAATGGTAACGACTTGCTAGTCGTGCTAAAATCATGCTAGCGACTTGCTAGTCATGCTAAAATCATGCTAGCGACTTGCTAGTCATGCTAAAATAATGCTAAAATCATGCTAGCGACTTGCTAGTCGTGTTAAAATCATGCTAGCGACTTGCTAGTCATGCTAAAATCATGCTAGCGACTTGCTAGTCATGCTAAAATAATGCTAAAATCATTCTAGCGACTTGCTAGTTATGCTAAAATCATGCTAGCGACTTGCTAGTCGTGCTAAAGTCATGCTAGCGACTTGCTAGTCGTGCTAAAATCATGTTAGCGACTTGCTAGTCGTGCTAAAATCATGCTAGCGACTTGCTAGTTATGCTAAAATCATGCTAGCGACTTGCTAGTCATGCTAAAATAATGCTAAAATCATTCTAGCGACTTGCTAGTTATGCTAAAATCATGTTAGCGACTTGTTAGTCGTGCTAAAATCATGCTAGCGACTTGCTAGTCATGCTAAAATAATGCTAAAATCATTCTAGCGACTTGCTAGTCGTGCTAAAATCATGCTAGCGACTTGCTAGTCGTGCTAAAATCATGCTAGCGACTTGCTAGTCATGCTAAAATAATGCTAAAATCATTCTAGCGACTTGCTAGTCGTGCTAAAATCATGCTAGCGACTTGCTAGTCATGCTAAAATAATGCTAAAATCATGCTAGCGACTTGCTAGTCATGCTAAAATAATGCTAAAATCATGCTAGCGACTTGCTAGTCGTGCTAAAATCATGCTAGCGACTTGCTAGTCGTGCTAAAATCATGTTAGCGACTTGCTAGTCGTGCTAAAATCATGCTAGCGACTTGCTAGTTATGCTAAAATCATGCTAGCGACTTGCTAGTCGTGCTAAAATCATGCTAGCGACTTGTTAGTCGTGCTAAAATAATGCTAAAATCATTCTAGCGACTTGCTAGTCATGCTAAAATCATGCTAGCGACTTGCTAGTCGTGCTAAAATCATGCTAGCGACTTGTTAGTCGTGCTAAAATAATGCTAAAATCATTCTAGCGACTTGCTAGTCATGCTAAAATCATGCTAGCGACTTGCTAGTCATGCTAAAATCATGCTAACGACTTGCTAGTCACGCTAAAATCATGCTAAAATCATGCTAGCGAATTGTTAGTCGTGCTAAAATCATGCTAGCGACTTGCTAGTCATGCTAAAATAATGCTAAAATCATTCTAGCGACTTGCTAGTTATGCTAAAATCATGCTAGCGACTTGTTAGTCGTGCTAAAATAATGCTAAAATCATTCTAGCGACTTGCTAGTCATGCTAAAATCATGCTAGCGACTTGCTAGTCATGCTAAAATAATGCTAAAATCATGCTAGCGACTTGCTAGTAATGCTAAAATAATGCTAAAATCATGCTAGCGACTTGTTAGTCATCCTAAAATCATGCTAGCGACTTGCTAGTCATGCTAAAATAATGCTAAAATCATGTTAGCGACTTGCTAGTCACGTTAAAATAATGCTAAAATCATGCTAAAATCATGTTAACGACTTGCTAGTCGTGCTAAAATCATGCTAGCGACTTGCTAGTCATGCTAAAATCATGCTAGCGACTTGCTACTAATGCTAAAATAATGCTATAATCATGCTAGCGACTTGCTAGTCGTGCTAAAATCATGCTAGCGACTTGCTAGTCATGCTAAAATCATGCTAGCGACTTGCTAGTCATGCTAAAATAATGCTAAAATCATGTTAGCGACTTGCTAGTCGTGATAAAATCATGCTAGCGACTTGCTAGTCACGTTAAAATAATGCTAAAATCATGCTAAAATCATGTTAACGACTTGCTAGTCGTGCTAAAATCATGCTAGCGACTTGCTAGTCATGCTAAAATCATGCTAGCGACTTGCTACTAATGCTAAAATAATGCTATAATCATGCTAGCGACTTGCTAGTCGTGCTAAAATCATGCTAGCGACTTGCTAGTCATGCTAAAATCATGCTAACGACTTGCTAGTCACGTTAAAATAATGCTAAAATCATGCTAAAATCATGTTAACGACTTGCTAGTCGTGCTAAAATCATGCTAGCGACTTGCTAGTCATGCTAAAATCATGCTAGCGACTTGCTACTAATGCTAAAATAATGCTATAATCATGCTAGCGACTTGCTAGTCGTGCTAAAATCATGCTAGCGACTTGCTAGTCATGCTAAAATCATGCTAGCGACTTGCTAGTCATGCTAAAATAATGCTAAAATCATGTTAGCGACTTGCTAGTCGTGCTAAAATCATGCTAGCGACTTGCTAGTCATGCTTAAATCATGCTAGCGACTTGCTAGTCATGCTAAAATAATGCTAAAATCATGTTAGCGACTTGCTAGTCGTGCTAAAATCATGCTAGCGACTTGCTAGTCATGCTAAAATCATGCTAGCGACTTGCTAGTCATGTTAAAATCATGCTAGCGACTTGCTAGTCATGCTAAAATAATGTTAAAATCATGCTAGCGACTTGCTAGTCATCCTAAAATCATGCTAAAATCATGCTAGCGACTTGCTAGTCATCCTAAAATCATGCTAGCGACTTGCTAGTCATGCTAAAATCATGTTAGCGACTTGCTAGTCGTGCTAAAATCATGCTAGCGACTTGCTAGTCGTGCTAAAATCATGCTAGCGACTTGCTAGTCATGCTAAAATCATGTTAGCGACTTGCTAGTCGTGCTAAAATCATGCTAGCGACTTGCTAGTTGTGCTAAAATCATGCTAGCGACTTGCTAGTCATGTTAAAATCATGCTAGCGACTTGCTAGTCATGCTAAAATAATGCTAAAATCATTCTAACGACTTGCTAGTTATGCTAAAATAATGCTAAAATCATGCTAGCGACTTGCTAGTCATCCTAAAATCATGCTAGCGACTTGCTAGTCATGCTAAAATCATGTTAGCGACTTTCTAGTCGTGCTAAAATCATGTTAGCGACTTGCTAGTTATGCTAAAATCATGCTAGCGACTTGCTAGTCATGCTAAAATCATGTTAGCGACTTTCTAGTCGTGCTAAAATCATGCTAGCGACTTGCTAGTCATCCTAAAATCATGCTAGCGACTTGCTAGTCATGCTAAAATCATGTTAGCGACTTTCTAGTCGTGCTAAAATCATGTTAGCGACTTGCTAGTTATGCTAAAATAATGCTAAAATCATGTTAGCGACTTGCTAGTCGTGCTAAAATAATGCTAAAATCATGCTAGCGACTTGCTAGACATCCTAAAATCATGTTAGCGACTTGCTAGTCGTGCTAAAATCATGTTAGTGACTTGCTAGTCGTGCTAAAATCATGCTAGCGACTTGCTAGTCATCCTAAAATCATGCTAAAATCATGCTAGCGACTTGCTAGTCGTGCTAAAATAATGCTAAAATCATGCTAGCGACTTGCTAGACATCCTAAAATCATGTTAGCGACTTGCTAGTCGTGCTAAAGTCATGTTAGCGACTTGCTAGTCGTGCTAAAATCATGCTAGTGACTTGCTAGTCATGCTAAAATCATGCTAGCGACTTGCTAGTCATGCCAAAATCATGCTAGCGACTTGCTAGTCATGCCAAAATCATGCTAGCGACTTGCTAGACATCCTAAAATCATGTTAGCGACTTGCTAGTCCTGCTAAAATCATGCTAGTGACTTGCTAGTCGTGCTAAAATCATGCTAGCGACTTGCTAGTCATGCTAAAATCATGCTAAAATCATGCTAGCGACTTGCTAGTCATGCTAAAATAATGCTAAAATCATGTTAGCGACTTTGCTAGTCGTGCTAAAATCATGCTAGCGACTTGCTAGTCATGCTAAAATCATGCTAGCGACTTGCTAGTCATGCTAAAATAATGCTAAAATCATGCTAGCGACTTGCTAGTCGTGTTAAAATCATGCTAGCGACTTGCTAGTCATGCTAAAACCATGCTAGCGACTTGCTAGTCATGCTAAAATAATGCTAAAATCATTCTAGCGACTTGCTAGTCATGCTAAAATAATGCTAAAATCATGGTAGCGACTTGCTAGTCGTGCTAAAATCATGCTAGCGACTTGCTAGTCATGCTAAAATCATGCTAGCGACTTGCTAGTCATGCTAAAATCATGCTAGCGACTTGCTAGTCATGCTAAAATAATGCTAAAATCATGCTAGCGACTTGCTAGTCGTGTTAAAATCATGCTAGCGACTTGCTAGTCATGCTAAAATTATGCTAGCGACTTGCTAGTCATGCTAAAACAATGCTAAAATCATTCTAGCGACTTGCTAGTTATGCTAAAATAACGCTAAAATCATGCTAGCGACTTGCTAGTCATCCTAAAATCATGCTAGCGACTTGCTAGTCATGCTAAAATCATGCTAGCGACTTGCTAGTCATGCTAAAATAATGCTAAAATCATGCTAGTGACTTGGTGGTCGTGCTAAAATCATGCTAGCGACTTGCTAGTCATGTTAAAATAATGCTAGCGACTTGCTAGTCATGCTAAAATAATGCTAAAATCATGCTAGCGACTTGCTAGTAATGCTAAAATAATGCTAGCGACTTGCTAGTAATGCTAAAATCATGCTAGCGACTTGCTAGTCATGCTAAAATCATGCTAGCAACTTGCTAGTCATGCTAAAATAATGCTAAAATCATGCTAGCGACTTGCTAGTCGTGCTAAAATCATGCTAGCGACTTGCTAGTCATGCTAAAATAATGCTAAAATCATGTTAACGACTTGCTAGTCGTGCTAAAATCATGCTAGCGACTTGTTAGTCATGTTAAAATCATGCTAGCGACTTGCTACTAATGCTAAAATAATGCTAAAATCATGCTAGCGACTTGCTAGTCGTGCTAAAATCATGCTAGCGACTTGCTAGTCATCCTAAAATCATGCTAAAATCATGCTAGCGACTTGCTAGTCGTGCTAAAATAATGCTAAAATCATGCTAGCGACTTGCTAGACATCCTAAAATCATGTTAGCGACTTGCTAGTCGTGCTAAAATCATGTTAGTGACTTGCTAGTCGTGCTAAAATCATGCTAGCGACTTGCTAGTCATGCTAAAATCATGCTAGCTACTTGCTAGTCATGCTAAAATCATGCTAGCGACTTGCTAGTCATCCTAAAATCATGCTAAAATCATGCTAGCGACTTGCTAGTCATCCTAAAATCATGCTAGCGACTTGCTAGTCATGCTAAAATCATGTTAGCGACTTTCTAATCGTGCTAAAATCATGCTAGCGACTTGCTAGTTATGCTAAAATAATGCTAAAATCATGTTAGCGACTTGCTAGTCGTGCTAAAATAATGCTAAAATCATGCTAGCGACTTGCTAGACATCCTAAAATCATGTTAGCGACTTGCTAGTCGTGCTAAAATCATGTTAGTGACTTGCTAGTCGTGCTAAAATCATGCTAGCGACTTGCTAGTCATCCTAAAATCATGCTAAAATCATGCTAGCGACTTGCTAGTCATCCTAAAATCATGCTAGCGACTTGATAGTCGTGCTAAAATCATGCTAGCGACTTGCTAGTCGTGCTAAAATCATGCTAGCGACTTGCTAGTCATGCTAAAATCATGTTAGCGACTTGCTAGTCGTGCTAAAATCATGCTAGCGACTTGCTAGTTGTGCTAAAATCATGCTAGCGACTTGCTAGTCATGTTAAAATCATGCTAGCGACTTGCTAGTCATGCTAAAATAATGCTAAAATCATTCTAACGACTTGCTAGTTATGCTAAAATAATGCTAAAATCATGCTAGCGACTTGCTAGTCATCCTAAAATCATGCTAAAATCATGCTAGCGACTTGCTAGTCATCCTAAAATCATGCTAGCGACTTGCTAGTCATGCTAAAATCATGTTAGCGACTTTCTAGTCGTGCTAAAATCATGTTAGCGACTTGCTAGTTATGCTAAAATAATGCTAAAATCATGTTAGCGACTTGCTAGTCGTGCTAAAATAATGCTAAAATCATGCTAGCGACTTGCTAGACATCCTAAAATCATGTTAGCGACTTGCTAGTCGTGCTAAAATCATGTTAGTGACTTGCTAGTCGTGCTAAAATCATGCTAGCGACTTGCTAGTCATCCTAAAATCATGCTAAAATCATGCTAGCGACTTGCTAGTCGTGCTAAAATAATGCTAAAATCATGCTAGCGACTTGCTAGACATCCTAAAATCATGTTAGCGACTTGCTAGTCGTGCTAAAGTCATGTTAGCGACTTGCTAGTCGTGCTAAAATCATGCTAGTGACTTGCTAGTCATGCTAAAATCATGCTAGCGACTTGCTAGTCATGCCAAAATCATGCTAGCGACTTGCTAGTCATGCCAAAATCATGCTAGCGACTTGCTAGACATCCTAAAATCATGTTAGCGACTTGCTAGTCCTGCTAAAATCATGCTAGTGACTTGCTAGTCGTGCTAAAATCATGCTAGCGACTTGCTAGTCATGCTAAAATCATGCTAAAATCATGCTAGCGACTTGCTAGTCATGCTAAAATAATGCTAAAATCATGTTAGCGACTTTGCTAGTCGTGCTAAAATCATGCTAGCGACTTGCTAGTCATGCTAAAATCATGCTAGCGACTTGCTAGTCATGCTAAAATAATGCTAAAATCATGCTAGCGACTTGCTAGTCGTGTTAAAATCATGCTAGCGACTTGCTAGTCATGCTAAAACCATGCTAGCGACTTGCTAGTCATGCTAAAATAATGCTAAAATCATTTTAGCGACTTGCTAGTCATGCTAAAATAATGCTAAAATCATGGTAGCGACTTGCTAGTCGTGCTAAAATCATGGTAGCGACTTGCTAGTCATGCTAAAATCATGCTAGCGACTTGCTAGTCATGCTAAAATCATGCTAGCGACTTGCTAGTCATGCTAAAATAATGCTAAAATCATGCTAGCGACTTGCTAGTCGTGTTAAAATCATGCTAGCGACTTGCTAGTCATGCTAAAATTATGCTAGCGACTTGCTAGTCATGCTAAAACAATGCTAAAATCATTCTAGCGACTTGCTAGTTATGCTAAAATAACGCTAAAATCATGCTAGCGACTTGCTAGTCATCCTAAAATCATGCTAGCGACTTGCTAGTCATGCTAAAATCATGCTAGCGACTTGCTAGTCATGCTAAAATAATGCTAAAATCATGCTAGTGACTTGGTGGTCGTGCTAAAATCATGCTAGCGACTTGCTAGTCATGTTAAAATAATGCTAGCGACTTGCTAGTCATGCTAAAATAATGCTAAAATCATGCTAGCGACTTGCTAGTAATGCTAAAATAATGCTAGCGACTTGCTAGTAATGCTAAAATCATGCTAGCGACTTGCTAGTCATGCTAAAATCATGCTAGCAACTTGCTAGTCATGCTAAAATAATGCTAAAATCATGCTAGCGACTTGCTAGTCATGCTAAAATCATGCTAGCGACTTGCTAGTCATGCTAAAATAATGCTAAAATCATGTTAACGACTTGCTAGTCGTGCTAAAATCATGCTAGCGACTTGTTAGTCATGTTAAAATCATGCTAGCGACTTGCTACTAATGCTAAAATAATGCTAAAATCATGCTAGCGACTTGCTAGTTATGCTAAAAAAATGCTAAAATCATGTTAGCGACTTGCTAGTCGTGCTAAAATAATGCTAAAATCATGCTAGCGACTTGCTAGACATCCTAAAATCATGTTAGCGACTTGCTAGTCGTGCTAAAATCATGTTAGTGACTTGCTAGTCGTGCTAAAATCATGCTAGCGACTTGCTAGTCATCCTAAAATCATGCTAAAATCATGCTAGCGACTTGCTAGTCATCCTAAAATCATGCTAGCGACTTGCTAGTCATGCTAAAATCATGTTAGCGACTTGTTGGTCGTGCTAAAATCATGCTAGCGACTTGCTAGTTATGCTAAAATAATGCTAAAATCATGCTAGCGACTTGCTAGTCATCCTAAAATCATGCTAGCGACTTGCTAGTCATGCTAAAATCATGTTAGCGACTTGTTAGTCGTGCTAAAATCATGCTAGCGACTTGCTAGTCATGCTAAAATAATGCTAAAATCATGCTAGCGACTTGCCAGTAATGCTAAAATAATGCTAGCGACTTGCTAGTAATGCTAAAATCATGCTAGCGACTTGCTAGTCATGCTAAAATCATGCTAGCAACTTGCTAGTCATGCTAAACTAATGCTAAAATCATGCTAGCGACTTGCTAGTCGTGCTAAAATCATGCTAGCGACTTGCTAGTCATGCTAAAATAATGCTAAAATCATGTTAACGACTTGCTAGTCGTGCTAAAATCATGCTAGCGACTTGCTAGTCATGTTAAAATCATGCTAGCGACTTGCTACTAATGCTAAAATAATGCTAAAATCATGCTAGCGACTTGCTAGTCGTGCTAAAATCATGCTAGCGACTTGCTAGTCATCCTAAAATCATGCTAAAATCATGCTAGCGACTTGCTAGTCGTGCTAAAATAATGCTAAAATCATGCTAGCGACTTGCTAGACATCCTAAAATCATGTTAGCGACTTGCTAGTCGTGCTAAAATCATGCTAGCGACTTGCTAGTCATGCTAAAATCATGCTAGCTACTTGCTAGTCATGCTAAAATCATGCTAGCGACTTGCTAGTCATCCTAAAATCATGCTAGCGACTTGCTAGTCATCCTAAAATCATGCTAAAATCATGCTAGCGACTTGGTAGTCATCCTAAAATCATGCTAGCGACTTGCTAGTCATGCTAAAATCATGTTAGCGACTTGCTAGTCGTGCTAAAATCATGCTAGCGACTTGCTAGTTATGCTAAAATAATGCTAGCGACTTGCTAGTCATGCTAAAATAATGCTAAAATCATGTTAGCGACTTGCTAGTCGTGCTAAAATCATGCTAGCGACTTGCTAGTCATGCTAAAATAATGCTAAAATCATGTTAGCGACTTGCTAGTCGTGCTAAAATCATGCTAGCGACTTGCTAGTCATGCTAAAATCATGCTAGCGACTTGCTAGTCATGTTAAAATCATGCTAGCGACTTGCTAGTCATGCTAAAATAATGTTAAAATCATGCTAGCGACTTGCTAGTCATCCTAAAATCATGCTAAAATCATGCTAGCGACTTGCTAGTCATCCTAAAATCATGCTAGCGACTTGCTAGTCATGCTAAAATCATGTTAGCGACTTGCTAGTCGTGCTAAAATCATGCTAGCGACTTGCTAGTCGTGCTAAAATCATGCTAGCGACTTGCTAGTCATGCTAAAATCATATTAGCGACTTGCTAGTCGTGCTAAAATCATGCTAGCGACTTGCTAGTTGTGCTAAAATCATGCTAGCGACTTGCTAGTCATGTTAAAATCATGCTAGCGAATTGCTAGTCATGCTAAAATAATGCTAAAATCATTCTAACGACTTGCAAGTTATGCTAAAATAATGCTAAAATCATGCTAGCGACTTGCTAGTCATCCTAAAATCATGCTAGCGACTTGCTAGTCATGCTAAAATCATGTTAGCGACTTTCTAGTCGTGCTAAAATCATGTTAGCGACTTGCTAGTTATGCTAAAATCATGCTAGCGACTTGCTAGTCATGCTAAAATCATGTTAGCGACTTTCTAGTCGTGCTAAAATCATGCTAGCGACTTGCTAGTCATCCTAAAATCATGCTAGCGACTTGCTAGTCATGCTAAAATCATGTTAGCGACTTTCTAGTCGTGCTAAAATCATGTTAGCGACTTGCTAGTTATGCTAAAATAATGCTAAAATCATGTTAGCGACTTGCTAGTCGTGCTAAAATAATGCTAAAATCATGCTAGCGACTTGCTAGACATCCTAAAATCATGTTAGCGACTTGCTAGTCGTGCTAAAATCATGTTAATGACTTGCTAGTCGTGCTAAAATCATGCTAGCGACTTGCTAGTCATCCTAAAATCATGCTAAAATCATGCTAGCGACTTGCTAGTCGTGCTAAAATAATGCTAAAGTCATGCTAGCGACTTGCTAGACATCCTAAAATCATGTTAGCGACTTGCTAGTCGTGCTAAAGTCATGTTAGCGACTTGCTAGTCGTGCTAAAATCATGCTAGTGACTTGCTAGTCATGCTAAAATCATGCTAGCGACTTGCTAGTCATGCCAAAATCATGCTAGCGACTTGCTAGTCATGCCAAAATCATGCTAGCGACTTGCTAGACATCCTAAAATCATGTTAGCGACTTGCTAGTCCTGCTAAAATCATGCTAGTGACTTGCTAGTCGTGCTAAAATCATGCTAGCGACTTGCTAGTCATGCTAAAATCATGCTAAAATCATGCTAGCGACTTGCTAGTCATGCTAAAATAATGCTAAAATCATGTTAGCGACTTTGCTAGTCGTGCTAAAATCATGCTAGCGACTTGCTAGTCATGCTAAAATCATGCTAGCGACTTGCTAGTCATGCTAAAATAATGCTAAAATCATGCTAGCGACTTGCTAGTCGTGTTAAAATCATGCTAGCGACTTGCTAGTCATGCTAAAACCATGCTAGCGACTTGCTAGTCATGCTAAAATAATGCTAAAATCATTCTAGCGACTTGCTAGTCATGCTAAAATAATGCTAAAATCATGGTTGCGACTTGCTAGTCGTGCTAAAATCATGCTAGCGACTTGCTAGTCATGCTAAAATCATGCTAGCGACTTGCTAGTCATGCTAAAATCATGCTAGCGACTTGCTAGTCATGCTAAAATAATGCTAAAATCATGCTAGCGACTTGCTAGTCGTGTTAAAATCATGCTAGCGACTTGCTAGTCATGCTAAAATTATGCTAGCGACTTGCTAGTCATGCTAAAACAATGCTAAAATCATTCTAGCGACTTGCTAGTTATGCTAAAATAACGCTAAAATCATGCTAGCGACTTGCTAGTCATCCTAAAATCATGCTAGCGACTTGCTAGTCATGCTAAAATCATGCTAGCGACTTGCTAGTCATGCTAAAATAATGCTAAAATCATGCTAGTGACTTGGTGGTCGTGCTAAAATCATGCTAGCGACTTGCTAGTCATGTTAAAATAATGCTAGCAACTTGCTAGTCATGCTAAAATAATGCTAAAATCATGCTAGCGACTTGCTAGTCGTGCTAAAATCATGCTAGCGACTTGCTAGTCATGCTAAAATAATGCTAAAATCATGTTAACGACTTGCTAGTCGTGCTAAAATCATGCTAGCGACTTGTTAGTCATGTTAAAATCATGCTAGCGACTTGCTACTAATGCTAAAATAATGCTAAAATCATGCTAGCGACTTGCTAGTCGTGCTAAAATCATGCTAGCGACTTGCTAGTCATCCTAAAATCATGCTAAAATCATGCTAGCGACTTGCTAGTCGTGCTAAAATAATGCTAAAATCATGCTAGCGACTTGCTAGACATCCTAAAATCATGTTAGCGACTTGCTAGTCGTGCTAAAATCATGTTAGTGACTTGCTAGTCGTGCTAAAATCATGCTAGCGACTTGCTAGTCATGCTAAAATCATGCTAGCTACTTGCTAGTCATGCTAAAATCATGCTAGCGACTTGCTAGTCATCCTAAAATCATGCTAAAATCATGCTAGCGACTTGCTAGTCATCCTAAAATCATGCTAGCGACTTGCTAGTCATGCTAAAATCATGTTAGCGACTTTCTAGTCGTGCTAAAATCATGCTAGCGACTTGCTAGTTATGCTAAAATAATGCTAAAATCATGTTAGCGACTTGCTAGTCGTGCTAAAATAATGCTAAAATCATGCTAGCGACTTGCTAGACATCCTAAAATCATGTTAGCGACTTGCTAGTCGTGCTAAAATCATGTTAGTGACTTGCTAGTCGTGCTAAAATCATGCTAGCGACTTGCTAGTCATCCTAAAATCATGCTAAAATCATGCTAGCGACTTGCTAGTCATCCTAAAATCATGCTAGCGACTTGCTAGTCGTGCTAAAATCATGCTAGCGACTTGCTAGTCGTGCTAAAATCATGCTAGCGATTTGCTAGTCATGCTAAAATCATGTTAGCGACTTGCTAGTCGTGCTAAAATCATGCTAGCGACTTGCTAGTTGTGCTAAAATCATGCTAGCGACTTGCTAGTCATGTTAAAATCATGCTAGCGACTTGCTAGTCATGCTAAAATAATGCTAAAATCATTCTAACGACTTGCTAGTTATGCTAAAATAATGCTAAAATCATGCTAGCGACTTGCTAGTCATCCTAAAATCATGCTAAAATCATGCTAGCGACTTGCTAGTCATCCTAAAATCATGCTAGCGACTTGCTAGTCATGCTAAAATCATGTTAGCGACTTTCTAGTCGTGCTAAAATCATGTTAGCGACTTGCTAGTTATGCTAAAATAATGCTAAAATCATGTTAGCGACTTGCTAGTCGTGCTAAAATAATGCTAAAATCATGCTAGCGACTTGCTAGACATCCTAAAATCATGTTAGCGACTTGCTAGTCGTGCTAAAATCATGTTAGTGACTTGCTAGTCGTGCTAAAATCATGCTAGCGACTTGCTAGTCATCCTAAAATCATGCTAAAATCATGCTAGCGACTTGCTAGTCGTGCTAAAATAATGCTAAAATCATGCTAGCGACTTGCTAGACATCCTAAAATCATGTTAGCGACTTGCTAGTCGTGCTAAAGTCATGTTAGCGACTTGCTAGTCGTGCTAAAATCATGCTAGTGACTTGCTAGTCATGCTAAAATCATGCTAGCGACTTGCTAGTCATGCCAAAATCATGCTAGCGACTTGCTAGTCATGCCAAAATCATGCTAGCGACTTGCTAGACATCCTAAAATCATGTTAGCGACTTGCTAGTCCTGCTAAAATCATGCTAGTGACTTGCTAGTCGTGCTAAAATCATGCTAGCGACTTGCTAGTCATGCTAAAATCATGCTAAAATCATGCTAGCGACTTGCTAGTCATGCTAAAATAATGCTAAAATCATGTTAGCGACTTTGCTAGTCGTGCTAAAATCATGCTAGCGACTTGCTAGTCATGCTAAAATCATGCTAGCGACTTGCTAGTCATGCTAAAATAATGCTAAAATCATGCTAGCGACTTGCTAGTCGTGTTAAAATCATGCTAGCGACTTGCTAGTCATGCTAAAACCATGCTAGCGACTTGCTAGTCATGCTAAAATAATGCTAAAATCATTCTAGCGACTTGCTAGTCATGCTAAAATAATGCTAAAATCATGGTAGCGACTTGCTAGTCGTGCTAAAATCATGCTAGCGACTTGCTAGTCATGCTAAAATCATGCTAGCGACTTGCTAGTCATGCTAAAATCATGCTAGCGACTTGCTAGTCATGCTAAAATAATGCTAAAATCATGCTAGCGACTTGCTAGTCGTGTTAAAATCATGCTAGCGACTTGCTAGTCATGCTAAAATTATGCTAGCGACTTGCTAGTCATGCTAAAACAATGCTAAAATCATTCTAGCGACTTGCTAGTTATGCTAAAATAACGCTAAAATCATGCTAGCGACTTGCTAGTCATCCTAAAATCATGCTAGCGACTTGCTAGTCATGCTAAAATCATGCTAGCGACTTGCTAGTCATGCTAAAATAATGCTAAAATCATGCTAGTGACTTGGTGGTCGTGCTAAAATCATGCTAGCGACTTGCTAGTCATGTTAAAATAATGCTAGCGACTTGCTAGTCATGCTAAAATAATGCTAAAATCATGCTAGCGACTTGCTAGTAATGCTAAAATAATGCTAGCGACTTGCTAGTAATGCTAAAATCATGCTAGCGACTTGCTAGTCATGCTAAAATCATGCTAGCAACTTGCTAGTCATGCTAAAATAATGCTAAAATCATGCTAGCGACTTGCTAGTCATGCTAAAATCATGTTAGCGACTTTCTAGTCGTGCTAAAATCATGCTAGCGACTTGCTAGTCATCCTAAAATCATGCTAGCGACTTGCTAGTCATGCTAAAATCATGTTAGCGACTTTCTAGTCGTGCTAAAATCATGTTAGCGACTTGCTAGTTATGCTAAAATAATGCTAAAATCATGTTAGCGACTTGCTAGTCGTGCTAAAATAATGCTAAAATCATGCTAGCGACTTGCTAGACATCCTAAAATCATGTTAGCGACTTGCTAGTCGTGCTAAAATCATGTTAGTGACTTGCTAGTCGTGCTAAAATCATGCTAGCGACTTGCTAGTCATCCTAAAATCATGCTAAAATCATGCTAGCGACTTGCTAGTCGTGCTAAAATAATGCTAAAGTCATGCTAGCGACTTGCTAGACATCCTAAAATCATGTTAGCGACTTGCTAGTCGTGCTAAAGTCATGTTAGCGACTTGCTAGTCGTGCTAAAATCATGCTAGTGACTTGCTAGTCATGCTAAAATCATGCTAGCGACTTGCTAGTCATGCCAAAATCATGCTAGCGACTTGCTAGTCATGCCAAAATCATGCTAGCGACTTGCTAGACATCCTAAAATCATGTTAGCGACTTGCTAGTCCTGCTAAAATCATGCTAGTGACTTGCTAGTCGTGCTAAAATCATGCTAGCGACTTGCTAGTCATGCTAAAATCATGCTAAAATCATGCTAGCGACTTGCTAGTCATGCTAAAATAATGCTAAAATCATGTTAGCGACTTTGCTAGTCGTGCTAAAATCATGCTAGCGACTTGCTAGTCATGCTAAAATCATGCTAGCGACTTGCTAGTCATGCTAAAATAATGCTAAAATCATGCTAGCGACTTGCTAGTCGTGTTAAAATCATGCTAGCGACTTGCTAGTCATGCTAAAACCATGCTAGCGACTTGCTAGTCATGCTAAAATAATGCTAAAATCATTCTAGCGACTTGCTAGTCATGCTAAAATAATGCTAAAATCATGGTTGCGACTTGCTAGTCGTGCTAAAATCATGCTAGCGACTTGCTAGTCATGCTAAAATCATGCTAGCGACTTGCTAGTCATGCTAAAATCATGCTAGCGACTTGCTAGTCATGCTAAAATAATGCTAAAATCATGCTAGCGACTTGCTAGTCGTGTTAAAATCATGCTAGCGACTTGCTAGTCATGCTAAAATTATGCTAGCGACTTGCTAGTCATGCTAAAACAATGCTAAAATCATTCTAGCGACTTGCTAGTTATGCTAAAATAACGCTAAAATCATGCTAGCGACTTGCTAGTCATCCTAAAATCATGCTAGCGACTTGCTAGTCATGCTAAAATCATGCTAGCGACTTGCTAGTCATGCTAAAATAATGCTAAAATCATGCTAGTGACTTGGTGGTCGTGCTAAAATCATGCTAGCGACTTGCTAGTCATGTTAAAATAATGCTAGCGACTTGCTAGTCATGCTAAAATAATGCTAAAATCATGCTAGCGACTTGCTAGTAATGCTAAAATAATGCTAGCGACTTGCTAGTAATGCTAAAATCATGCTAGCGACTTGCTAGTCATGCTAAAATCATGCTAGCAACTTGCTAGTCATGCTAAAATAATGCTAAAATCATGCTAGCGACTTGCTAGTCGTGCTAAAATCATGCTAGCGACTTGCTAGTCATGCTAAAATAATGCTAAAATCATGTTAACGACTTGCTAGTCGTGCTAAAATCATGCTAGCGACTTGTTAGTCATGTTAAAATCATGCTAGCGACTTGCTACTAATGCTAAAATAATGCTAAAATCATGCTAGCGACTTGCTAGTCGTGCTAAAATCATGCTAGCGACTTGCTAGTCATCCTAAAATCATGCTAAAATCATGCTAGCGACTTGCTAGTCGTGCTAAAATAATGCTAAAATCATGCTAGCGACTTGCTAGACATCCTAAAATCATGTTAGCGACTTGCTAGTCGTGCTAAAATCATGTTAGTGACTTGCTAGTCGTGCTAAAATCATGCTAGCGACTTGCTAGTCATGCTAAAATCATGCTAGCTACTTGCTAGTCATGCTAAAATCATGCTAGCGACTTGCTAGTCATCCTAAAATCATGCTAAAATCATGCTAGCGACTTGCTAGTCATCCTAAAATCATGCTAGCGACTTGCTAGTCATGCTAAAATCATGTTAGCGACTTTCTAGTCGTGCTAAAATCATGCTAGCGACTTGCTAGTTATGCTAAAATAATGCTAAAATCATGTTAGCGACTTGCTAGTCGTGCTAAAATAATGCTAAAATCATGCTAGCGACTTGCTAGACATCCTAAAATCATGTTAGCGACTTGCTAGTCGTGCTAAAATCATGTTAGTGACTTGCTAGTCGTGCTAAAATCATGCTAGCGACTTGCTAGTCATCCTAAAATTATGCTAAAATCATGCTAGCGACTTGCTAGTCATCCTAAAATCATGCTAGCGACTTGCTAGTCGTGCTAAAATCATGCTAGCGACTTGCTAGTCGTGCTAAAATCATGCTAGCGACTTGCTAGTCATGCTAAAATCATGTTAGCGACTTGCTAGTCGTGCTAAAATCATGCTAGCGACTTGCTAGTTGTGCTAAAATCATGCTAGCGACTTGCTAGTCATGTTAAAATCATGCTAGCGACTTGCTAGTCATGCTAAAATAATGCTAAAATCATTCTAACGACTTGCTAGTTATGCTAAAATAATGCTAAAATCATGCTAGCGACTTGCTAGTCATCCTAAAATCATGCTAAAATCATGCTAGCGACTTGCTAGTCATCCTAAAATCATGCTAGCGACTTGCTAGTCATGCTAAAATCATGTTAGCGACTTTCTAGTCGTGCTAAAATCATGTTAGCGACTTGCTAGTTATGCTAAAATAATGCTAAAATCATGTTAGCGACTTGCTAGTCGTGCTAAAATAATGCTAAAATCATGGTAGCGACTTGCTAGACATCCTAAAATCATGTTAGCGACTTGCTAGTCGTGCTAAAATCATGTTAGTGACTTGCTAGTCGTGCTAAAATCATGCTAGCGACTTGCTAGTCATCCTAAAATCATGCTAAAATCATGCTAGCGACTTGCTAGTCGTGCTAAAATAATGCTAAAATCATGCTAGCGACTTGCTAGACATCCTAAAATCATGTTAGCGACTTGCTAGTCGTGCTAAAGTCATGTTAGCGACTTGCTAGTCGTGCTAAAATCATGCTAGTGACTTGCTAGTCATGCTAAAATCATGCTAGTGACTTGCTAGTCATGCCAAAATCATGCTAGCGACTTGCTAGTCATGCCAAAATCATGCTAGCGACTTGCTAGACATCCTAAAATCATGTTAGCGACTTGCTAGTCCTGCTAAAATCATGCTAGTGACTTGCTAGTCGTGCTAAAATCATGCTAGCGACTTGCTAGTCATGCTAAAATCATGCTAAAATCATGCTAGCGACTTGCTAGTCATGCTAAAATAATGCTAAAATCATGTTAGCGACTTTGCTAGTCGTGCTAAAATCATGCTAGCGACTTGCTAGTCATGCTAAAATCATGCTAGCGACTTGCTAGTCATGCTAAAATAATGCTAAAATCATGCTAGCGACTTGCTAGTCGTGTTAAAATCATGCTAGCGACTTGCTAGTCATGCTAAAACCATGCTAGCGACTTGCTAGTCATGCTAAAATAATGCTAAAATCATTCTAGCGACTTGCTAGTCATGCTAAAATAATGCTAAAATCATGGTAGCGACTTGCTAGTCGTGCTAAAATCATGCTAGCGACTTGCTAGTCATGCTAAAATCATGCTAGCGACTTGCTAGTCATGCTAAAATCATGCTAGCGACTTGCTAGTCATGCTAAAATAATGCTAAAATCATGCTAGCGACTTGCTAGTCGTGTTAAAATCATGCTAGCGACTTGCTAGTCATGCTAAAATTATGCTAGCGACTTGCTAGTCATGCTAAAACAATGCTAAAATCATTCTAGCGACTTGCTAGTTATGCTAAAATAACGCTAAAATCATGCTAGCGACTTGCTAGTCATCCTAAAATCATGCTAGCGACTTGCTAGTCATGCTAAAATCATGCTAGCGACTTGCTAGTCATGCTAAAATAATGCTAAAATCATGCTAGTGACTTGGTGGTCGTGCTAAAATCATGCTAGCGACTTGCTAGTCATGTTAAAATAATGCTAGCGACTTGCTAGTCATGCTAAAATAATGCTAAAATCATGCTAGCGACTTGCTAGTAATGCTAAAATAATGCTAGCGACTTGCTAGTAATGCTAAAATCATGCTAGCGACTTGCTAGTCATGCTAAAATCATGCTAGCAACTTGCTAGTCATGCTAAAATAATGCTAAAATCATGCTAGCGACTTGCTAGTCATGCTAAAATCATGCTAGCGACTTGCTAGTCATGCTAAAATAATGCTAAAATCATGTTAACGACTTGCTAGTCGTGCTAAAATCATGCTAGCGACTTGTTAGTCATGTTAAAATCATGCTAGCGACTTGCTACTAATGCTAAAATAATGCTAAAATCATGCTAGCGACTTGCTAGTTATGCTAAAAAAATGCTAAAATCATGTTAGCGACTTGCTAGTCGTGCTAAAATAATGCTAAAATCATGCTAGCGACTTGCTAGACATCCTAAAATCATGTTAGCGACTTGCTAGTCGTGCTAAAATCATGTTAGTGACTTGCTAGTCGTGCTAAAATCATGCTAGCGACTTGCTAGTCATCCTAAAATCATGCTAAAATCATGCTAGCGACTTGCTAGTCATCCTAAAATCATGCTAGCGACTTGCTAGTCATGCTAAAATCATGTTAGCGACTTGTTAGTCGTGCTAAAATCATGCTAGCGACTTGCTAGTTATGCTAAAATAATGCTAAAATCATGCTAGCGACTTGCTAGTCATCCTAAAATCATGCTAGCGACTTGCTAGTCATGCTAAAATCATGTTAGCGACTTGTTAGTCGTGCTAAAATCATGCTAGCGACTTGCTAGTCATGCTAAAATAATGCTAAAATCATGCTAGCGACTTGCTAGTAATGCTAAAATAATGCTAGCGACTTGCTAGTAATGCTAAAATCATGCTAGCGACTTGCTAGTCATGCTAAAATCATGCTAGCAACTTGCTAGTCATGCTAAACTAATGCTAAAATCATGCTAGCGACTTGCTAGTCGTGCTAAAATCATGCTAGCGACTTGCTAGTCATGCTAAAATAATGCTAAAATCATGTTAACGACTTGCTAGTCGTGCTAAAATCATGCTAGCGACTTGCTAGTCATGTTAAAATCATGCTAGCGACTTGCTACTAATGCTAAAATAATGCTAAAATCATGCTAGCGACTTGCTAGTCGTGCTAAAATCATGCTAGCGACTTGCTAGTCATCCTAAAATCATGCTAAAATCATGCTAGCGACTTGCTAGTCGTGCTAAAATAATGCTAAAATCATGCTAGCGACTTGCTAGACATCCTAAAATCATGTTAGCGACTTGCTAGTCGTGCTAAAATCATGTTAGTGACTTGCTAGTCGTGCTAAAATCATGCTAGCGACTTGCTAGTCATGCTAAAATCATGCTAGCTACTTGCTAGTCATGCTAAAATCATGCTAGCGACTTGCTAGTCATCCTAAAATCATGCTAGCGACTTGCTAGTCATCCTAAAATCATGCTAAAATCATGCTAGCGACTTGCTAGTCATCCTAAAATCATGCTAGCGACTTGCTAGTCATGCTAAAATCATGTTAGCGACTTGCTAGTCGTGCTAAAATCATGCTAGCGACTTGCTAGTTATGCTAAAATAATGCTAAAATCATGCTAGCGACTTGCTAGTCGTGCTAAAATAATGCTAAAATCATGCTAGCGACTTGATAGACATCCTAAAATCATGTTAGCGACTTGCTAGTCGTGCTAAAGTCATGTTAGCGACTTGCTAGTCGTGCTAAAATCATGCTAGTGACTTGCTAGTCGTGCTAAAATCATGCTAGCGACTTGCTAGTCATGCTAAAGACTTGCTAGTCATGCTAAAATCATGCTAGCGACTTCCTAGTCATGCCAAAATCATGCTAGCGACTTGCTAGTCATCCTAAAATCATGCTAGCGACTTGCTAGTCATGCTAAAATCATGTTAGCGACTTGCTAGTCGTGTTAAAATCATGCTAGCGACTTGCTAGTTATGTTAAAATAATGCTAAAATCATGTTAGCGACTTGCTAGTCGTGCTAAAATCATGCTAGCGACTTGCTAGTCATGATAAAATCATGCTAGCGACTTGCTAGTCATGCTAAAATAATGATAAAATCATGCTAGCGACTTGCTAGTCGTGCTAAAATCATGCTAGCGACTTGCTAGTCATCCTAAAATCATGCTAAAATCATGCTAGCGACTTGCTAGTCATCCTAAAATCATGCTAGCGACTTGCTAGTCATGCTAAAATCATGTTAGCGACTTGTTAGTTGTGCTAAAATCATGCTAGCGACTTGCTAGTTATGCTAAAATAATGCTAAAATCATGCTAGCGACTTGCTAGTCATCCTAAAATCATGCTAGCGACTTGCTAGTCATGCTAAAATCATGTTAGCGACTTGTTAGTCGTGCTAAAATCATGCTAGCGACTTGCTAGTCATGCTAAAATAATGCTAAAATCATGCTAGCGACTTGCTAGTAATGCTAAAATAATGCTAGCGACTTGCTAGTAATGCTAAAATCATGCTAGCGACTTGCTAGTCATGCTAAAATCATGCTAGCAACTTGCTAGTCATGCTAAACTAATGCTAAAATCATGCTAGCGACTTGCTAGTCGTGCTAAAATCATGCTAGCGACTTGCTAGTCATGCTAAAATAATGCTAAAATCATGTTAACGACTTGCTAGTCGTGCTAAAATCATGCTAGCGACTTGCTAGTCATGTTAAAATCATGCTAGCGACTTGCTACTAATGCTAAAATAATGCTAAAATCATGCTAGCGACTTGCTAGTCGTGCTAAAATCATGCTAGCGACTTGCTAGTCATCCTAAAATCATGCTAAAATCATGCTAGCGACTTGCTAGTCGTGCTAAAATAATGCTAAAATCATGCTAGCGACTTGCTAGACATCCTAAAATCATGTTAGCGACTTGCTAGTCGTGCTAAAATCATGTTAGTGACTTGCTAGTCGTGCTAAAATCATGCTAGCGACTTGCTAGTCATGCTAAAATCATGCTAGCTACTTGCTAGTCATGCTAAAATCATGCTAGCGACTTGCTAGTCATCCTAAAATCATGCTAGCGACTTGCTAGTCATCCTAAAATCATGCTAAAATCATGCTAGCGACTTGCTAGTCATCCTAAAATCATGCTAGCGACTTGCTAGTCATGCTAAAATCATGTTAGCGACTTGCTAGTCGTGCTAAAATCATGCTAGCGACTTGCTAGTTATGCTAAAATAATGCTAAAATCATGCTAGCGACTTGCTAGTCGTGCTAAAATAATGCTAAAATCATGCTAGCGACTTGATAGACATCCTAAAATCATGTTAGCGACTTGCTAGTCGTGCTAAAGTCATGTTAGCGACTTGCTAGTCGTGCTAAAATCATGCTAGTGACTTGCTAGTCGTGCTAAAATCATGCTAGCGACTTGCTAGTCATGCTAAAGACTTGCTAGTCATGCTAAAATCATGCTAGCGACTTCCTAGTCATGCCAAAATCATGCTAGCGACTTGCTAGTCATCCTAAAATCATGCTAGCGACTTGCTAGTCATGCTAAAATCATGTTAGCGACTTGCTAGTCGTGTTAAAATCATGCTAGCGACTTGCTAGTTATGCTAAAATAATGCTAAAATCATGTTAGCGACTTGCTAGTCGTGCTAAAATCATGCTAGCGACTTGCTAGTCATGATAAAATCATGCTAGCGACTTGCTAGTCATGCTAAAATAATGATAAAATCATGCTAGCGACTTGCTAGTCGTGCTAAAATCATGCTAGGGACTTGCTAGTCATGCTACAATAATGCTAAAATCATTCTAGCGACTTGCTAGTCATGCTAAAATAATGCTAAAATCATGCTAACGACTTGCTAGTCGTGCTAAAATCATGCTAGTGACTTGCTAGTCGTGCTAAAATCATGCTAGTGACTTGCTAGTCATGCTAAAATCATGCTAGCGACTTGGTAGGCATGCTAAAATAATGCTAAAATCATGATAACGACTTGCTAGTCGTGCTAAAATCATGCTAGTGACTTGCTAGTCATGCTAAAATCATGCTAGCGACTTGGTAGTCATGCTAAAATAATGCTAAAATCATGCTAGCGACTTGCTAGTCGTGCTAAAATCATGCTAGCGACTTGCTAGTCATGCTAAAAATCATGCTAGCGACTTGCTAGTCATGCTAAAATAATGCTAAAATCATTCTAGCGACTTGCTAGTCATGCTAAAATAATGCTAAAATCATGCTAGCGACTTGCTAGTCGTGCTAAAATCATGCTAGCGACTTTTTAAAGGGGGGCGCTGAGGTGGTTTTGGGGGGCGTTTGATTAAGACGAGTTTAAACCGAATATGTTTGAGCTGAAACTTGCAGAAGAAAACGGTCTGCCACATCCTAATGCCATTTCTGCACTGGATGCATCAAAGTGCACTTTCTATATCTATTCGTCAACTTTTCTGCAGCGCGCGGAATGCGTTTACTGTTGCGCTCGCGCTCAGTTACTGAATGACATATTATAACGGGATCTATATGCTTTAACGCAACTTGTTGCGCCGTTCGCGGCCAGTGTAGCAGTGTTAAAGGCATTGCACACTGAGTCCGAAATTTTCGTGCGTTTTTCCGTATTCATAATCCTAAAAATTCGTCACACACAGAAAGTCCGATGGGTATTAATTCATCCGTTGTGAAAAAAAAAACGCTAAACAACACGAAATAGAACGATGTTGTTATCCGCTCTCTTCTTAAAAAGAGAAAAAGATAGAGGAATAGTCTACTTTTAAGGTGCACTTCCTTATTAATAAACTGCGCGATTATCCCGGGTGATTCAAAGTTTATTTCAGGATGTCAGTAATCTTTAATGCTTTGCTAGCATTACTGGAGCCTATTACTATTACTAATTACCTATTACTATTACCTATTACTGGAACCTATTAAAGAAGACCACTAATTTATTTGGGAACTCAGCGTACAATGACCTTTACAGTGCTTTGTGCTGCGGGACAAAGTGAATGAACTTGACAGACGCAATTCTGGATTTTGGCGTTCGCTTGTACGGTGGCTCTGAACTGTCAAACCACCTCTCAAAATGCTTGCTACAGATGCGAAAAACGCAAAAAATCAAACCCGATCCGATTTTTTTTTTTTTTATGATGGATGAAAATTAAGGAGGCAGTGTGCAAGTGTGATTAACATTACGTGAGGTATTTATTTTTGAACGTGCGAAAAATTCAGACGAATTATTTGGACTCAGTGTGACTCATATTTGAAATAAAATGATGTAGGCCTATGAGTTAATGTGGGCTGTGTTATGGGTTTAGATAGGTTACATGCTTTTAAAATAAGCCTATGTATTATAAATAAAATATACATTACTATTAAAAAAGGCAAATACGATTTTTTTAATGGATGAATAAAAAAGGTTGCATTTGTTTGTTTAAAAAAAAACATTAAAAAAGCTTTTTAATTGAATATATTTTAAAATGTGTTTTCCTCTTATGCTAAGCTTCATTACTCTAGCTTTCAGTGTCACATGATCTTTCAGAAATCATGCTGAATGCCATAAAATCAAGAATAGGTAATTTGTTCTCTTTAACATTTATTTAATTGACTGAAGTACAAAGAAACAAATTCCAATGTTTACACTGGCCAACATATTTTTTTTAATATAAACAAATTTTGAGCCACGATCTAGCTTTGCTTGCAAAGACTGAGAAGCTCCTTTTATACCCAAAGATGATCCCTATTACCAATTCATCTGGCTCCTGTCAACTGTTTCAAAACAGTTTAGCTTATTCTATTACCTTTTCACTTCTATTTTTCTTCTGTCCCAATTGTTTTGGAGTGTGTTGCACTTTTGTTACTTAAAAAAAAGTTTATATTTAATAAAATACATGTTAGTTGGTCAGTGAAAACTTTGGAAATCTTTTCTTTGTAATGTTGTCAATTAAATAAAAGTTAAATAGAATTAACAAATCATAGATTTTATCATTTTACAAAACATCCCAACTTTTAGTGTTGTACTTAGTTTTCTTTAAGGTATTTGTAAGCAAACTTTGAAATATTCAAAAAATTGTGAAATATAGTAAAGTAGAGTTTACATTTCTTCCATTTGCATGTGTAAATGTGGTATTACCCACAAAATTAACCATGTCTACTATCTCAGGAAAAAGGGAATTCAATAAATTCTCAAAAAAGAGGGTATTTTCCAAGGGATAATTATTTTTTTGTTTTACTGAAAGCTAATTGAAAATATCTTAACATATCACAACAGTAAACAAGGGTGTTCAAGAGTTCCAGAAATGGAAGAACAAACTAAAATCACTTATGTAAAAATGTCCTTTTGGATGTTCTAAACAGGAATTTTTATTTAGTCTTTTTAAATTTGGGGCAATAAAGTATATCAGCATCACAACAACATTGAAGCTGTAGCAATGAAAATCAACAATTTGCTTAAAAACTCTGTAAATGAATGTTATTACTGTTTTTTTATATATATAATTTACTGTAAAAAAGTACATCACTGTCTTTTTCTGATCAATTCAATGCATCCTTGAATTAAGTAAAAATTGTAATGACCCCATACATTTGAATTATTATAAATATAGTAACAGTCATTATAAACACAAAATACTAATAATAATCAACTTTAATATTTAGTGAGGACAATTAGACTATGATTTATTTGATGGGGGGCGGTGAGGGACCTGAATAATGGGTAGGGGGCGCTGGCCCAAAAAAGGTTGAGAACCACTGTGCTAGCGACTTGCTAGTCTTGCTAAAATCATGCTAGCGACACTCTAATCTTATGCAGACTGTAATTATAAGTAAATAAAAAAAAAATAGTAATGTAGGGGTTATAGCCTAACATTAGAATATAAAATATGTGAAAACTTAAGCTCATTACACCCTGTTCAAATAATGATTCATGTCTTATTTGCTCATATTAATATCCTAGCTGGCATATTTTGTACTTTCACTCCCATATGGACCCCATTGAAAACAAGATGGGCTGTCCTTAATAAGGTAAAAAAAATTCAACGTTACAACTCAGTGTGGTCTTAACGAGGGTAACACGGCTCAGCTTTTATCAATGTCTGTGATTGCTGGCTGGTCTATTTATGAAGTCTTGTTAACAAATACCTCAGGGTTGTGATTACTTTCTTCTTCGGTGTAATAGCGTTGTGGCGTCGAGTTGAAGTAATTGCATCTCTAAGGAGATCCACCACAAACATGATTCTTGCACGATCCAATCTGTAGCGTCTCAATAATTCCCTGTCATCCAGTGTTTGCAGGACCTCTCTCCTGCCTCCTCTGTTGGCCATTTTGTGCAGCTGCTTAGGGGAACTCCTAAGCCACTAAAAGTCCTCTTCCCTGCTCTTAGCAGATCTCGCCTTAGGAGCCCTTTTAAGCGCTAGGAATCTTGAGGAATAGCTTTTATATTAACTGGGATTTTCGTGTCACTTTTAGGGGAAATTCTAAGAAAACGTCATGACTCTGAGAATTTTCGTAGAATTTGGCCGCTAGGAGCCACTTTTTGCACAAAAATTCTTTAGGGATACGGGCCCTGATCCCTCAGCAGAGAGGGGCGGGCAAGCAGAGCTCATTTACATTTAAAGGGTCCATCCGATAAAATGAGTGAATATTTTGCAGAGCTGATTTTGACTATTGAGATTTTTTAACCAAATTGTATTATATACTCATTAAGACCCTAAAGAATCATATTAACTTGTGGAAAATGGGCTTCAGATGACCCCTTTAAGGGTGTTTAAACTAAACTCCTTACCCCCAGAAATGAAACCTAATTTTTTTTCCAATGTTAATGCTTTTCTCTATGATGTGCTGAAATATATAGCAAGGTAAAGACACTTTACCTTGTGTTATAAGAGAGCTGCTGTGTTTCAGAGCTTTTACATTCTTGAAAACTGAACAGTGCAGTTTTTTCCCTTTCTTATTTATATTCACAAACCCTGCTTTTACTTTTGTTAACCCTCCCACAATATAGGCGGTTCCTCTAAAACCATAAAGTAGACTGCTATAACTAATGTTCATCAGAACTGTAAAAATCCAAGGCAGTAGTGATATTGTTTGGTTTGATACATCTGGTTTCAAATTCATTATATATATATATATATATATATATATATATATATATATATATATATATTTATTTATTTTTTTTTTTTTTTTTCTGCTGGTCTCTCTGTTAGTGAAGACAATATGGGTTTGCATTTGTGGTAAGTATATTTAAATATCTTTTTGACAAATTAATTAAAATTGTATTTCCCTTTTACGATATTGTAATCTCTGTTGGCTTTTAATTTGAATATAATGAGTAAGAGATTAAATTTGTTTTATTTATAGCAAGAGGGAAGATGAACATAATACTTGTCAAGCGTAAGTAGTTGTTTTATTGTTTAAAATATTTTTATTAAACAAAAAATAAAATAAATAACTGAAAAGAGCACCATCTGAAAATTCTGAATGTAAGAAGAAAATATATTATATAAAAATGTAAACAAAGTTCTAAAATACAAATGTTTTTAATGAAAGAAAAGCAGTCAATTAATGTAAGCAGAGCACTGGAAAAAAAAATTAAGTGTACATTTCTAACAAATTCCTGGCAGCACAGACACCTAAAAAGTACTGTAAATAAACCGTATTTCCCTTTTTAAGTAACAACAACATACCTTAAATTAAGTACAGAATCATTTTATGCAATACGCTGTAGTACTACTTTTGTAATTTTATCAGTTAGAATTTTACATGTGTATTTAGATCAATGAAATGTAATTATTAAATTCAACAGAACAGCATGCTGTAAAAAAAACTGGAATGGCTTCCCATCAAAATGGTACATTTATAGACACCACAGTTGTACAAACATTTAAATATTGTAATGTTTAGCAATATTTGAATGTATGTTTTCAACACACCACCTGCTATCTCAGGGCTAGTAGGGTTTTGATGTAGAATAAGCTTAGTATGGTTAGAATTAGAACAGTATGAAAGTTTCTCTTTTCATTTTACACTTTCTTTTGGGAGTTTTAAATTTTACACTTTCCTTTTACTTATTTATTTTAAAGTGTGTCCATGTCTGCAATTATTTTTGTGCTACAAAAGACAGATTGTAAATTGTTTAACTTGTTCTCTGAAGCACTGTAATAAACATCTTGTTTGGGTGCTGCTTTATATCATGATAAATATCCACTCATATGATTGCATAATCAGAACTTTCTGAAAACCTTTTTTTTGTGAAAGCAGCAGTTGTGCTTTATTGCGAGTTTTAGTCCCACATTTCCAAAAGGGGGTGTGTGTGGCTCAGATTACCTCTTTCTCCTTTTACTTTGAGCACCAGCTAAGGAATCCACCCTAACCGCTTCAACTGTAAAATTACATATTTGTGATTGTGGAACAAGTGATAACATCACTAACTACTAGACAGGGGTGCATTTCCTGTACAACAACATAACTCGCTGATTAACCTCCATAGTACGATACACTGTTGTGGAAATAAGCCAGCTAGTCATTTGCCTACACAAAATAATGTCACTGAAATAAGGCCATGAAACACATTCAGAACATTTGTGCACAAGACGTTTGAGAACTAGATGTGGTAGGCTAGAATTTCTTTCTTTATTTTCAGGTTGTTTTTTTTTGGAATATCTGCAATACACATGGTTTGGCAAAAATATTTTCTTTATATAAAGTATGATTATATTTCTTTATATTTAGTTATGAAGTATACACAGGTACATATGAACATATGAATTCAGTGTTCTTGGTCTTACTAAACAAGCATACACCACCTAAATATACAGTGGGGCAAAAAAGTATTTAGTCAGCCACCAATTGTGCAAGTTCTCCCACTTAAAAAAAATGAGAGAGGCCTGTAATATTCATCATAGGTATACCTCAACTATAAGAGACAAAATGCTGGAGACTCAGGTTTGGCAGCCATCTTGACCGGGAACTCAAATACGAAGGCCATCTCGGCCGGGAACTCAGGAACAAAGGCCATCTTGTGTGCAGATTCGGATGTTACAGCCATCTTGAGTGCAGACTCGGGCATTGCAGTCATCTTGCTTGCAGACTCTGGCATGGCAGCCATCTTGTGAGCTGGCGTGCTGGCCATTTTGTGAGCTGACGTGGCAGCCATTTTGTGAGCCGACGATGGCGTAGCGGCTGACGGGCTTGAATGCAGAGAGGAAGCCGGTGGGCTTGAGCGCTGGGCGGCAGCCGGCAGACTAGAGCGTGGGGAAGAGGCCGGCCGCATCGGGCTAAGGACCATCCTTGGGCTCAGGAGGACTTGGGGACACGTGGGAGGCAAGGAGGGAGTGAGGTCGCTGGAGTGCTATGCGGAGGGTTCTGGCTTTTGGTGAGGTGGGGTGACTGCATGTTTCCAGATGGGAGGAGGATTACCATCCTCCACCATGACTTGGAACGAGGAACCACATAAGTCAAGAACATAATTTACAAAATTTGCTACGGGACGGTAGCAATCACTTGGAGGAATCAATTGGAACAAATAATCATCTTTTAGTCCCATCTGGAAACATGCATTGATCGTCTTGTCGCTCCATCTCACCAGATGGTAAATGCTCAAAACTCGTCCACATACTCCTCCAGCAAACTCTCAACTTGCTGCAGGTTCAGGAGGAGGTCCTCAGCCCAGGTCATGTTGATTTGGTCTGTCTATCTGTCACAGTTTTAGCAGGATGATGAGTTGAGGATGGACAGGCAGGAACCGGAGTTGAAATAACACTGATATTTACTGAAAAGTAAACAATTAAACAAAGACCATGGAGAAAACTGACAGAAGTAATATTAATCATCGATGGACACTGGGGAGTGATCAGACAGAGACTTAAATACACAGAAACGGGGGCGTGGTAACAAACAAGAATAACGAGATGACGAGGGGGAAATACAAATAAAGGCACGACTGAACCAACTGAACATAAACCAAAAGGGTGAGACAAGGACTAATCCATTTGAACTAGAAAACAGAGGGGGAAAAACACTGGGAAAAAAAGAACGGAACAGGGACAAAATCCTGACAGGTGATTAATGTTACTTTGCTTGCTTCTCCTGGTTTGTTTTTGTTCCATGTATCATTTTGTTTTTCAATAAATATCCATTTATTTGTTACTCTGGTTTCCTCCAAGTTCTTCCTGGCTCCACTCTACTGCAAGTGTGACAATGCTATAAGAAGTAAATTTACATTTTTGCACCAATGTTAATTAATTCATACACTGCAGGTGTTTGGCATTGGGCCAACATTTCTAAAGTGGGTCAAGGTGCTATATTCTGCCCCACGTGCAGCTGTTCTTACAAATGGTAGTAATTCTCCCTTTAAATTAAAGCGAGGCACTAGACAAAAAGTGACCCCGTGTCTTCTATGCATTTTACGTTGTTTCCGAAGCCTTTAGCTGTTGTGATCAGGGATGACATTAGAGTGAACGGTGGGAGAGAATATGTGTGTTTTTTTATATGCTGATGTGTACTTATGTACTTCTATACCTGCTGTGATAGATATTATTGAATATTTTTCTCAAATGTAAGGTTACAAAGTTAATTGGCAAAAGTCTGTGGGATGTTCCTTGGCTGATGTGAGTGCTTTTTCCTTTAAATGGATACCAACTGGGATGAAGTATTTAGGTATTAGGCTTTCAAGGGACTTAAATGATGTTGTTCGGATGAATATGACCATGTTTCAAAGTATTAAAACAATCTTTTACAAATAGAATTGTTAAATCTGTCTTTATAGGAGAAAGTTAAAGGGGTGCTATTATGCTTTTTCACGTTTTTACACTTTAGTGTATGTTTGGGCATAAAAACATCTAAAAAGTTACAAATCTCAAAGTCCACTCCAAACGGAGATATTTCGTTTTAAAAAAATCACTTTTCAAGAACTACAGCGAACAACTCGTTTGGACTACAGCGTTTGTTTTCCGGATGCAATGATGTCACAACGCGGTATTCCGCCTGCTGAAATTCAATTCGTTGGCGCGTGGGGGACTCGCCTAACTTTACCCATGTAATATGGACAGCCACTTTTGGGATGCTACAGCGAGCCGTAGGTCGGCTCGTTTAAACGCAGCTTTAACTACAGATTCGCGAACTGCTCTGGTAACCGTGCTGAAGCAGCGCCATTCACGTGTGTTGAACCGAGGGTCCAAACACACGCAGATCCGCGGATCATGTACACACGAACTAGCACATGTCTACGCCGCGCCGTACCTCCAGAACAAGAGGGAGAAATACACCTCGGCCCTAAGGTACACGAGGAGAAGATAGTTAGCCTTTGTCTGAAAACAACCAGAACAAGAGGGACATAAGTAGTGCCTGGTGAACTTGCCAGGATGCTGAAATGTCTCTGTCTGAGAAGATTGCTGGACTCGCTGCTTAGTAATAAACCAAGCTCCAGAACAAGAGGGAGAAATATACCCCGGCTGTGGTGTTGCTGTCGGGACCTTCGGGACATACCCGGCTCTCGGGTACAAAGACGTCCACTTGAGCCTGGCCAAACATTCTCCAAATCTGTTGCACCACCTCTGGGTGGAGCATCCAATCCCCGGGCCTCGGCCTCGGCCCCTGCCTCGACAGGAAGTCTGCTCCCACATTGAGGTGTCCAGGGATGTGAACAGCTCTGAGCGAACAGAGTTTTCCCTGTGAACACTGGAAGATATGGTATGCCAGCTTGTATGAGGGGCGTGAGCCACCACTGTAGCGGCCTCATGTACAGCAGACCAAGAGGTATCACGTTGAATGCAGCTGCCATAAGACCTAACAGTACTTGGAACTGTTTGACAGTAAGTGACAGGCCTAGCTTGACCGCATTTACTGCAGTAAGGATCGAACCGATCCGAGCAGGTGACATTCATGCCTTCATCCTGGTCGAATCCCAAACGACACCTAGATAAGTGGTTCTCTGTAATGGAGACAATACACTCTTCTTGGCATTGAGTCTCATCCCTAACTCTTTCATGTGAGTGAGAACAACACCTCGATGCTGAACCGCTAACTGTTCCGAACTGGCTAGAATCAGCCAGTCATCTATGTAGTTGAGTATACGGATGCCCTGGAGTCGCAGTGGAGCCAGAGCAGCATCTACACACATTGTGAAAGATCGAGGAGATTAGGCTAGGCCGAAAGGAAGAAATCTGTGTTGGTAAGCTTTGCCCCTGAAAGCGAACCTCAGGAACCTCCTGTGTTGAGGAAGGATGGAGATGGGAAAGTAAGCCTCTTTTAGATCTATTGTGACAAACCAGTCTTCTGACCTGATTTGAGACACGACTTGTCTGACAGTTAACATTTTGAACTTCAGTTTCTTGACTGAGCAGTTCAACCGTCTGAGATCTAAGATGGGCCTCAGCCCCCCCCCCCCCATCCTTCTTTGGAACAATGAAGTACCAGCTGTAGAACCCGGCTTCCCTGTCTAAAGGAGGGACCAACTCGATGGCCTCCTTCCTTAAAAGAGATTTTACTTCTTGCTCCATAACCAGACCCTGCTCGAGGCTCACCAAGGTAGGAAAGACCCCTTCGATAGGCGGTGGCGGGGCACCGAATTGGATGTAATAACCTTTCTCTACAGTACGCAGGACCCACAAAGATACATTTGGCAGTAGTTTCCACACTGCCAGAAAGTCTACTAAGGGAACCAGCCTCTCGAGACTGGTCTCTGGTATTACTAGAGAACAGCTCGATGGCAGGGAACACCTGAACTAATTTCTCTGAAGATCCCCGTAAGGGCTAACCCTCTAGCTCCGCTACGTTTCCGGGCAGAGAGACTAGAGGAGGATGTTCACGGGAGATTGTCGTGCCCTGTAACACTGGCAGGGTTAGCTGACCAACCACCTGAGGGCCTCAAAGAAGAACGGGCACCTTGAACTGTGGTGAGAACCGCTCCACCTCGAGAGGGGCTACCCTCATTGGCCCTGGACCATAATTGTCAGGGCTGTTTGGCCAGGGACCTCCTTAACTGAAGCACGACCCTCAGATTCGGGCTTAGTCTTGGCGGAACCTGGTCTAGAGCATTGCTGACCCCACCCTCTAGGTCTTTCCGGAGGGGCGTGGGTCTCCCTGTATGAGGAGCTGGTACACAGTTGGGACTGCTCACTTTCAGCAGCCCCAGAGGAGTAGACACGATGGGTGAGGTATTTATGGAACGCCGCCGCTTGTTTTTTTTTTGCCTCCTGGTGCCTGTCGACGACCTCATTGACTGAGTCACCGAACAGGCCAGAATGCTGAAGCGGGGCATCTATGAGGAGCACCCTGTCCTTTTCTTTCTTATCGGACAGGGTCAACCACAAGTGTCTCTCCACCACCACCAGGGCTGCCATAGACCGCCCGACTGCTCAACGATCTCCTTGGTGGCACGGAGAGCAAGATCGGCTGTGCGGCGCATCTCCGAAACATTAACCTCCTGACCGTCATCTAACTCCTTCAGCAGGTCGGCCTGATAAGCTTGCATGATAGACACTGTGTGCAAGCATGCTCCGGCCTGACATGCTGCCGTGTACCCTGTGCCCAGTAAGCCCAATGTGACTTTAAGAGGCTTGGAGGGCAAGGAAGGAGCCTTCAGTGATTATGCCAGACCAGGTGGCAGATAGCCCGCAAGCGTCTGTTCAACCTGCAACATCATCTTATACCCGTGCTCTTCTAACCCCCCGACATTTCCATAATAGTCGGAAAAAAGGATGAAGAGATGGGCTGAAAATGGTTTTCCCCATCATTTCGACACCTCGGTGTGGAGGTCAGGGAAAAACAGAAGGCTCCTTCTTTGGAAGTATGACTTTGTCTGCAGGAAGCGTTCATCTAGCTTGCTTTGCTGCGGCTCATTGGGATTTTGTTTGGGCCAGTTGATGTTTAGCTTTTCAACTGCCCGTGTCACCACTTCCAAAAGCTCCTCATACTGTGGGGAACGGGGGAGGGGGGTGTGCTTTCACCAATGCTCTCCACATCAACCTCCTCGGAGGAAGATAGGAGAAGCGCTGAGACCTCTTCCTGGTAGGAAGGAACCACAGCGCAGGCTTCCACATCCAGTAGGAGGTCTACCGATCTGTTAGGTGAGGAAGGAGATAGGGGATCACCTGTCTCCATTCCCTCTAACAGATCGAGCTGCGAACCCCACGAGTGCAGCTGCCGCTCCGCCTCGGAGGAGGCGGGGCCAGACCAGCGGGGAACGTTAGCGAAGGCTAGTTAGCGTTAGCGAAAGCACCCGCAGTGGAAGATGCTCACACTGTGGACAATGAAGCGTTGGCAGGGAGGAACACACGCTCTGTGGCGCTGCCCAGCCGCTTTTTTAAATAAACTCTTTCCCCTTTTGATTGACATGTCTTACTCAAAATAAAGCTGTGCAAACTGGCACAAAAAACAGCAGACATGCAAAAGACAGACACACACAGTCCGCTTCGCTGAAAACAGGGCAGTGGCTACAAACAAGATAGCGAGGATAACGTGGGAGAAGTACAAATATGGGGACAACTGAACCAACTAATACAAAACCAAAAGGGGGAAACCAGGACTAAACCATTTCTACTGGAAAAATACAAGGAGAACATGTCAGACTGGACTAAATCCTGACAGCATGTGAGAAACCTGAGGATGTGCAAAATTCGAAGAACGCTGATGTCCCGGTACAATAAAAGAAAGGAAGCAAATGCAGGTGAAAGTGAACATTTATTGAAACACAGACAGATGAACAAACTTCCAGGTGCAGTGGGCGCTCTCGGCTGGGTGGAACAGGGACTCGATGGCAGGTGCAGACGTGTAGTGAAGATCCCGTGATGATGACGACTCCGAACACGAACAGACGAAATACAAAATGAGGACTGATTGGCAGCTGCGCTGAATGAGCATGACGAACAACACAGACAGACACTGTCACGTTATACAAGGAGGTCTGGGTCCAAAATGCAGGTAAGAGGTCTTTTAATGAATATAACAAACAAATAAACAAATAAAAGGCCAACACGGCACAAACTAAGGACTAGAACATAAACTAAGCCAAAACCAAAACATAATCAAAAGGTCAGGATATTGCAGAACACGGAAACAAACATGACACGATACAATGCAGACATAAAGCAGACTGAGCAGTGAAGGGTACTTATAGTCCTGATGGTAATTGTGAGCAGGTGCGTGTAATCAGTGCAAATGACAAGACAAACGTGAACGACTAAAGGGAGTGTAGTGTGGGACAGCGACCTCAGGTGGCTGAGGGAAAATCCACAGCCCCGATCATGACATTACCCCCTCCCTACGGAACGGCTTCCAGACGTTCCCAAAGTCTGGAGGGAGGAGGTACGGAGGTAGGCAAGTCAGGGGGAGGGATGGCGGGCCAGGACCGTGCAGCGGGGTCCCGCAAACATGCCTTGCCACCAGCGGAGCCTCAGCCGACGTCGTCGCCTCAGGCAAGGAGATAGCGGACGTCGTCGCGTCAGGCAGGGAGCCAGTGGACGTCGTCGCCTTGGGCAGGGAGATAGCGGACATTACCGCCTCAGGCAGGGAGACAGCGGACGTTGCTGCCTCAGGCACGGAGATAGCGGACGCCTCAGGCACAGAGATAGCGGACGCCGCCGCGTCAGGCAGGGAGATAGCGGACGTTACCGCCTCAGGCAGGGAGACAGCGGACGTTACCGCCTCAGGCAGGGAGACAGCGGACGTTACCGCCTCAAGCAGGGAGACAGCGGACGTTACCGCCTCAGGCAGGGAGACAGCGGACGCCGCCGCGTCAGGCAGGGAGATAGCGGACGTTACCGCCTCAGGCAGGGAGACAGCGGACGCCGCCGCGTCAGGCAGGGAGATAGCGGACGTTACCGCCTCAGGCAAGGAGACAGCGGACGTTGCTGCCTCAGGCACGGAGATAGCGGACGCCGCCGCCTCAGGCACGGAGATAGCGGACGTCGTTGCGTCAGACAGGGGGATAGCAGACGTTACCGCCTCAGGCACGGAGATAGCGGACGTTACCGCCTCAGGCAGGGAGACAGCGGACGTTGCTGCCTCAGGCACGGAGATAGCGGACGCCGTTGCCTTCCCGCTGAAGAGCGTCTCCGCCCCCGCCGCAAAGCAGGGACTCCTCCGTGCAGCCTCAACACTATAGGCGTCCATCCGCGCCAGACAGGCGTAGAGGAAGTCGAAACGAACAGCCGACGCCTCCTCAAAAGTCATCCCCGCCGTGTCAGGAACAGAGTGGGTGGTCGCCGCCCCCAAACATGCGTCCGCCGCCTCTTCAAAAATCCTCCCCGCTGGACCCATCACAGATGTCTGCATTCTGTCACGTTATACAAGGAGGTCTGGGTCCAAAATGCAGGTAAGAGGTCTTTTAATGAATATAACAAACAAATAAACAAATAAAAGGCCAACACGGCACAAACTAAGGACTAGAACATAAACTAAGCCAAAACCAAAACATAATCAAAAGGTCAGGATATTGCAGAACACGGAAACAAACATGACACGATACAATGCAGACATAAAGCAGACTGAGCAGTGAAGGGTACTTATAGTCCTGATGGTAATTGTGAGCAGGTGCGTGTAATCAGTGCAAATGACAAGACAAACGTGAACGACTAAAGGGAGTGTAGTGTGGGACAGCGACCTCAGGTGGCTGAGGGAAAATCCACAGCCCCGATCATGACAGACACATGATCACGAGACAGAGCACATGGCATGATAAACAACACAGACAAACACATGATCACAAGACATGAGAACACGGCAGATGCATGAACCGTGACAGCTGATACCCCTTTTAAGGATTAGATTAAGCTTTTAAGGTTTAGATTGAGATTATGTATATATATATATATATATATAATAGGTAACACTTTATAATAACTAACCGTTATTACAAGTTAATAGATCATTAATAAACTGTTAGTTAATTAATTATAAATGACTTGTTAAATAACAGTTAATAGTTTGTTAATTATTTATAACTGTGCCTTATGGATAGCCAATAGATAACTTACACGCTCTAAGTTAACAAGTTAGAAATTACATGTTAACTGTATTTTAATGATTTATAACTATACCTAATAATTTAGTAATAGATCATTAACAAGCTGTTAGTAAATTACTTACTAAAGCCTTGTTAAGTATCGGTTAATAGTTTATATATGTTATTGCGACGTTATTCTAAAGTTGCAACTATTCTTCATTTATTAACTGTTAGTAAATGAGGAAGAATTGCAACTTTAGAATAACGTATATACATAAGCTAATAACTAACACTTAACTAATATATTAACTCACACTTTACAGATCATGCTTGACAGTTAACATTCTGAACTTCAGTTTCCTGACTGAGTGGTTCAGTAGCCTGAGATCTAAGATAGACCGCAGCCCTCCGTCCTTCTTGGGAACGATGAAGTACCGGCTGTAAAACCCGGATTCTCTGTCCTGAGGAGGGACCACCTTGATGGCCTCCTTCCTTAGAAGAGAATTTACTTCTTGTTCCATCACCAGAATCTGCTCTGGGCCTACCAAAATGAACTGGATTTGACATCCTTTCTCTACCGTACGAAGGACCCATGAAGACCCATTCGGCAGTAGTTTCCACGCTGTCAGAAGTGCCTCTCGAGACTGGTTTCTGGTTTGAGAAAGTTTGAGAAACTAATTCGGTGGCCTGTAACAACTGACTGGCAAGTGACACCTGAACTAATTGCTCTGAGGACCCCCGTAGGGGAGCAAACTTACTGAGTCCGCTACGATGTTGGGTGTGGAAACCCCAGCAGAGGTTTGCGGGAGGCTGCCGCGCCCTGAAACACTGGCAGGGTTAGCTGACTGGTCTCCTGAGGACCCCGAGAAAGAGTGGGCACCATATAATGTGATAGACCGGCTTCTTCCCCGAGAGGGGCTGCCCTCGATGGCCCTGAGCCACGAAAGTCAGGGCCGTTTAGCCGAGGACCTCTTTGACTGCAGGACGACCCTCAGGTCAGGCCTGGCCTTAGAGGTCCCCGACTTAGAGTGCTGCCTGCCCCGCCCCCTAGCTCTATCAGGAGGGGCACGGGCGGCCACGGTAGCTTTTTGAGTCTGGCGGTGTGAGGAGCTGGCACGCGGCTGGGGCTGCTCCCGTCCAGCAGCCCCAGAATAGACACGGCGAGGGAGGTACTGTTGGAAAGCCGCAGATTGTTTGCGGTTCTCCTGGTATCTGCTGACGACAGTCTCAACCGAATCGCCAAACAGACCAGGAGACTTGAGTGGGGCATCCAGCAGAAGGGCCCTGTCCTTTTCTTTCATATCAGACAGGGACAATCATAAATGTCTCTCCACGACCACAAGGGCTGCCATAGACCGCCCCACAGCACGGGCGGTCTCCTTAGTGGCGCGGAGAGCTAAATCTGCTGTTTGCCTCCGCTCTGAAACATTAACCTCCCTGCCTTCGTCTAGGTCTTTTAGCAGGTCAGCCTGGTATGCCTGCAACACAGAAATTGTGTGCAGACAAGACCCAGCCTGACCTGCTGCCGCGTACCCCTTGCCCAGCAAGCTGGATGTAAGCTGTAACGGCTTGGTGGGCAAGAATGGAGCCTTCAAAGATGATGCCGCTGCGGGTGACAGATAGCTCGCCAGTGTCTGCTCAACCCTCGGCATCATCTTATAGCCGTGCTCCTCTACCCCTCCTACGTTACCGTAATAACCGGAGGAGGGGGTGAAGACACGGGCTGAATATGGTTTTTCCCATGATCTTGACAGCTCATTGTGGAGATCAGGGAAAAAACGGAAAGCCCCGCCCTGGAGGTGGCTTGTGTGTCCGCAGAAAGTGCTCATCCAGCTTGCTTTCATGCGGCTCATGAGTGTGCTCCTCAAACTGCGGGTACTTGATAGGTGGTTGGGGGAGATCAACACTCTCTACATTAACCTCCTCGGAGGAAGATAAGAGAAGTGTTGATACCTCCTCCCGGGGGGAAGAAACCGCAGTGCGGGCTTCCGCCTCCAGGAGGAGGTCAACCGATCCGCCAGTTGAGGAAGGAGATAGGGGATCACCCGTCTCCATTCCCTCCAGCAGATCAAGCTGCGAACCCCACAAGTGCAGCTGCCGCTCCGCCTCGGCAGAAGCGGGGCCAGACCAGCGAGGAACGCTGGTGAAGGCTCCCTCCTCGAAGAGAGCCCTCCGGGAACGGAGCACCCGCAGTGGAAGGCACTCACACTGCGGACAGCCAGCCCCCACGAGGGCTGACTGAGCATGCTCCGCTCCCAAGCAGAAAACACACAGACTGTGTGTATCCCCACCAACTATGAATCGCTGGCAGGGAGGAACACACCGTCTATGTGGCTGCTGAACCGCTACAAATGTATTTCCCCTTTTTGTTGACATTGCTCAAATAAAGCTGTGCAAACTGGCACAAAAAAGCAGCAATGTAAACAAGACAGACAGACCAACATAGAGCGCTTCGCTGAATGACAGAAGCTGAAGCCGGTTTGAAACGCACGTGCTTATATACTTCCTGGTCGCATGACATCATCACATTGGTGACGTCACTCCCGTCATCCTATTGGTTGAAGACTGATTCAGTAACTAGTAAATTGATCAGAACCTGTTACATGTAGAATTTTCAATGCACAGCTTTCAACAAAGTACAAAAACTTGTCTTTAAATGGTTTTTAAAATATTACAGGAATTAAGCGAAAACAATCCATGAATTTTAAAGGGCTTTTCAAAAAACATAATGAACATACATATTTTTATATTTATCAAAATTAACAAATTATTTACAAAATAAACTGCTTTGTATTATTATTTTAAACAATGAGAAGCCAGTTGAAGTCTGTGTAGTGTGCCAGGAAACTGAAGAACTTAAAACCATTTAAAATAATAGCTATACAATTATTTATAGAAAATAATAAGTGATAACTGAAAAAGACATATTAATGAACCTGATGTTCTACATGTGTTATTGTTTTTCTTTAAACATTTGTATTATTTTAATGCAGTGAAAATCAATACAAAGAGGAGCTGATACATACAAGGTAATTTAAAATAATCTTTTATAACTTTTCTCAACAGTGTATGCTATAATCATGTGCTATGTTTTTGAATAATTGAATTCAACTTATTGTTTAGATTATTAAATACCTTGATACTACTTATGAACCTGCATATAAAAAATAAAAACCTTTTTTACAAATAAACTTGTTTTAACAGTTAAACGTTTTTCTCTTTTCCTTAATGTATTATTATTTGTGATATATTTCTAATTTCTAGAGATGAACTCCAACAATGCAAGGACAATTTAACACACCTTCAAGCAAGGTATTGTAATTTAGAATGTATTGTTATTTTTTATTTCAATAGACATAGTTATAGCACTTTCTATTAAGCCCATATTTATAATAAATTATAAGGGTATTATTAAGGCATTATTATGAATATAATATGTTATATCACCTTATAAATAATCCTAACAACAATTAGAATACATTATGAAGTGTTTTTTTATTAACTGTAAGCCTTTCTATTTACTGTGAAAGTTTTGTGATTCTAAATTTATCCTCAAGGGAGCGCACTGCATTCCAGAAACTCACTGATCATATCACAGAGACAGAACAACAGCACCCGTACCCTGTTTTAATCATTCTTAGGGATTTTTAATAAAGCAAAACTCTCCCTGTCACACTGCGTGAGGGGAGACACTGGGAAAAAAACAAAACATACAGTCCATCAACCTGACTTTATATCCTCCAAAACATCTGCTCTGGTGGGAGGGGGGGGGGGTGCTCAGGACGAATGGGCTCTGGAGGCATGGGCGCTGGAGAGCGCACTGGAGGAGGGTTCTCAGTCGAGGTGGCCATCTTGGCCGAGGAGTCTGGCCATTCCGCCATCTTGGCTGGGGACTCGGGCGAGGTGGCCGCTATCTTGGTTGAGGACTCGGGCGAGGCAGACATCTTGGCCAGGGACTCGTTCGAGATCGCCATCTTAGCCAAGGACTGTGGCAAGGTGACCATCTTGGTCGAGGACTGTGGCAAACCGCCATTTTGGCCGGGGAATCAGGCGAGGCGGCCACTTTGCCCGGGTACATGGACGAGATCGACGTCTTGGCCAAGGACTCAGGCGAGACAGCAAACTCTTTGCAAAATATTTTTGCATAGCTGAAACTTTTAAACTGCTCTGTATTATTATTTTAAGCAATGAGAAGCCAGTTGAATTCTGTGCAGTTTGCCAGGAAACTGAATAAATTAAAACCATTTAAAATAATAGGTATAAAGTTATTATTAGTGTTATAAATTGCTGACAGATGCATAGCCTTAGTGAAAACTCGATGAAGCAGGAGTAAATCCACAAACGTATTTAATAAATTTCAAGCAGGGGAAACACAGGCAACATAACTTCAAGACGACGCAATGACACAAAAGGGCAAATGAGTTATATAGGGTAACTAAGGATTGAACACAGGTGATACAGATGACACTAAACAAGGACTAAACCAAATGACAACACAAAGACAGGGGGAAACCAGATGGGAGAAACCAAATCAGAAACAGGGCAATGACTAGAAACTAGTGGTGGGCCGTTATCGGCGTTAACGTGCTGCGTTAACGTGAGACTCATATCGCGCGATAAAAAAAATATCTCCGTTAATCTATTCTCAAAGTTGGGTTGGGAGCTGGGTCTAAACTACGCAAGATATGATGACTTTCACCTTGATATATTAGCGCGGATGACGTATATCTAGTTGAATTGCACTGTAGGGGGCGAGAACGAGTCTTCAACTTCTGTGAAATGACCACATCAGATGAGACGTGTTGACATGGATGCAGTTATGAAGCCGCTTCAGGGCAGGTGCGTGCGTTGCTAGACCCTTTTTACTGGGGCAAGAAACAGGAGATTAGCACCTGGTCTAATGCGCCACCTGGCTTGAGAAACCCGTTCTCAAAGACTTACTTTTAGTCATTATTTGGGTAGCACACATATTCTGAATGCCTTCAGCAGAATTCCAATTAGCCATTTTAATCTAGATTAATCTAGATTAATTTCAAGATTTAATCTAGATTAATCTAGATTTAAAAAATTAATCTATGCCCACCACTACTAGAAACACAAGGATACATATAACAATTATAATATATTAAGTAATAAATGAAAAAGACATATGAATGGACCTCATGTTCTACATGTGTTATTGTTTTTCTTTAAACATTTGTATTATTTTAATGCAGTGAAAATCAATACAAAGAGGAGCTGATACATACAAGGTAATTTAAACTTTGTAATATAAATATAATTATTTTATAACATTACTCAACAGTGTGTGCTATAATCATGTGCTGTGTTTTTGAATAATTGAATTCAACTTATTGTTTAGATTATTATATACCTTGATACTACTTATGAAACTGCATATAAAAAAATAAAACCCTTTTTTTTTTTACAAATAAACTTGTTTTCACAGTTAAACTTTTTTCTCTTTTCCTTAATGTATTTGTGATATATTTCTAATTTCTAGAGATGAACTCCAACAATGCAAGGAGAATTTAACACACCTCAAAGCAAGGTATTGTATTGTTATTTTTTTATTTCAATAGAAATAGTTATAGCACTTTCTATTAAGCCCATGTTTATAATAAATTATAATGGTATTATTACGACATTATACTAAATACATATTGAATAATATAAACCTTATAATATGTTATATCATAGTATAAATAATCAATAATAAACAACAATTAGAATACATTATAAAGTGCTTTTTATTAACTGTAAGCCTATAACAGGCAGGACTCGTAGGAAGTGTGTAAAATCCAAGTGCAGGCTTTGTTTAACCCTCTGGGGCCTGAGGGTGTTTTGAGGCCCTGAAGAAGTTTGACATGCCCTGACATTTGTTGTTTTTTCATTATCTTAAAAACATTTTAATGGCTAAAGTCTGATTACATTGTAATCAGCACATATTGGGCTACAATAATATGTAAGCAACATTAATGTACATGGTTGTGTTTTTGAGAAAACTACGTTTATGCGTGGTTAGTGAAAAACTAAAGTTTTGAAGTCACTGAAATAAGGCCATGAAGCACATACAGGACATTTCTTTACTAGACTTTTGATAATTGGATGTCGTAGGCTAGAATTTTATCAACCAAATGATGTGAAAATCATCTCGTTCACTCGTTCAGAAAAAACAATATATTGATGTAAATTTTCTAAAACATGTTTTGTGATCGAAAGGGATTATTCATAGGTGTGGCAATGGCCCATGAATATTTAGCAATTCACACCTGAGAGACAAAAGGGCCCTCCCTAATGGCCCCATCAATGACTGACTTGACTAGCAGAAGAAGAAACAATGTGAGAAGATTTAAAAAAATCGTTTTTTAGATTATTTATATTTTATTTACAACACAGTATAATCAAAACATACATAATGAAGGTCAAAGACACAATATTCCCTCATCGAACCACACAGATGTGCACAGACTTTGTGGCATTTCTGAAAACTTTTTCTGAATTCAGTTCAACAAATAAAACAAGTAAATCTTACCTGATATTAAAGTGTGTGCACTTTAAATATCTGTATTTGTACTGTACTTTTATCTGTATCATCTGAAGTTTGTACAGCGCTCTCAGAGGAAAACAGTTTGAAGAGACTCAAGGAAAGGACAGCAAGATTCATCTGTTGAGCAGGTTTCTGAGCACTAAAAACAACAAAAGCAAAACATCTGTGAGCCTATTCATATTAGGAGCATCTATAATAAATAAATACACACACATACACTACCAGGCGAAGGTTTGGACACACTTCCCTTTACAGGGGAATAACTGGTATATAGTATATAGTCATAGATTCTAGCATTTGTACTAATGTAAAAAAGGACATGTAATATCTGAGAAACTAATAATTATTGTTTAGCACTATATTACGAATAAACGTGATGTAAACATACATTCAGTGTAAACACTCATATTACTTTTACACCCTACTGTTATACAATAAAATAAATTAATATGATCTTGCATCTTACATAAACATATTGTCATAAATGCATCTTACAGTCATAAATGCATCGTTTTCTAAAACATAAAAAATATCCTGGCATAGTTAGAGATGCAATGCAATCAAACGTACTTCATAATGTTTCGTTATGTATATAGTCAGGAATTATAGTTTGGAATAAGTCTAACTAGTAAAATGTGTACACGTTTCGTCAAAGTAAATAACAGCGAAAGCTAGTAGGAAAATGAAAGTAAGACTTACTCATGTAAATGTCTCCTCCTGCTGGGTTTGCGTCGCATCACGTCCTTCTTATGATTGAGGCAAATATAAATCTTATTCCTCACAGCATGTCTTCGTTTCAGAAACGAACTGTAACCAAGATGAACTTGAAAAGACGTGTTTCTTTGTTTGCTGTGATGTGGGAGTTTCCTTGCCGCGCTTGTAGCACATGGCTAATTTAAATATCAATCGTTCTTTGCACGTGGGCATGATCTCATTAGATATAATCAGTTGCAACTGGATAGACGAGACATACCTTTTGTTTCATATGGATTACTTTATTACAGAATATTTGTTTTCGCTAAAACTTACTTAGTTTAAAAGCATACATATCAAGCTTTCTGTAGATACCACTCTTCTGTTTGTTTGCTGAGTATTCACCAAGTTTGAATGATTTAAGTGACGCATTTCTAAAAGCAGTTCGCGGAGACAGAGAAAACAGAAATCACACTGTTTGTTTTCTTTATTCTATAAAAAAAGCACAGCGTTCTTTTGCTCTTGTTAGTGTGCACAAATAAAACTACACACTTAACAGCTTCCCATGATGCATAGCTCTAATTTGTATGCCTGAAACCGACAAAGTATTTTAGTGTCTTTTGCACTGATCTTAAAAAAAGTAGGTTGGCCCCAGGGGGTTAAACAGATCGTTAATACAGGCAGGGTCGATATCCAAACAGACAGTGGCAACTAAGACAGAGCAATGGCATAATCCTTCAAGCAAACAGAAAGTCAGAAACCAGGGAGACCAATCCAAAGTATCAAATAAACAAGGCTATCAAACAGGGCAAAAACAACAGCAAGGAACAGGGCAAAACTTTGACAAAAAGCAAAGACTAAACTATGACAAAAGAACAAAAACCGTAGCAAAAACAAAACAGATAAACAACAGTGGATAAACGCTTGGTAGTGTCTGCTAGGTAAAACAATACTTCGCAGCTACCTGTTTGAGAATGGCCTCCTTTTATGACCACCAAACAGGAAGTAACCAACGAAGCAGCAGAGGGAGGAGCAACAGTCAGCCAGTGGGTGAGGGCTCCTTCTGCTGATTACCTCGGCGTTACAGTCAATTCTAGGCAGATGTGGCAGTGAGTTCATAAATGGACACCACCTCCTTAGGAGGTTCTACAGTGTATGCTGACATCTCAGGAGGTATAGGCGTGAACTTGTGGACAAACGAGCCCTCAGGAGCAGACTTGTGGTCAGATGAGGCCTCTGGAGCAGACTCGTGGACAGACGAGGCCTCTGTAGCAGATTCATGGACAGATGAGACCTCTAGAGCACAGGCAGCACAGTAGATAGTTGGGTGTCTGTTGAACTTGAGGGTATCGATGCTATGGACTTGTGGTTTCGGAGCATGGGCTCTGCGTGGCTTGGGAGCGTAGGCTCTGCGTGGCTTGGGAGGGTGGGCCAGCTGATACATGAGGTGGCTTGAGAAGGTCAGATGGGACCTGGTGAGGTTCTGGTGTGAAAACAGTTTCTTGACTTGATTCATGGAGGTCTGTCATGACTTGACTCAGGGAGGTCTGCCGTGACTTAACTTGGCTCATGAAGGTCAGCTCGGGAATAACAGCAGTAACGTGATTTGACTCAGGAACAACAGCTGCAACTTGGCTTGACTTGTGGGGCACAGCTGTATTTTGGCTTGACACATGGAGAACAACAGCTGTATCTTGACATGACTCATGTAGAACAGCTGTATCATGTTGTTCTTGCTGCTTTTGTGCAATAGATGAATAAATTTTTTTTGTTTTTTAGATATTTTATGTTTAGATATTTCTATATTGCGGGAGTCCTGCGAATCGTTTTATTTTCCCGCATCCCGCACACAGACACGAGTCTCTACCCGCCCGCACCAGCACACGCACTTGCCCATCAAGTTTTGTCCAGCGCCGCACTCTGTTGCGTTGGGTCCCGCAGGATTGCAGGTCTCTATTTGCAAGTGCCGCTCTGCTGCCGGCTGACGGGTGTCGACCAATCGGTGAGGGTAATTTAATGATACCTCGTGCCAAACCCAGGCCAATCACTGTTCCCTCCCCTTCCCTTCTGTTCTCTGTGTTGTCGTGTGGCTTGTGTGTGATGAAGGTGCTACTGGCAAATGTAACGCAAGTAACTAGCTCGGGAAAACTAATAATATTACCATTTTCAGATGAGTAATGCCTTACACTACTAGTTACTGAAAAAAGTAATATTATTACAGTAACGCGTTACACCCAACACTGGTCATGAGTGACCGTGTGGCTCTGGGTCTATAAAGCACATGCCATCTTTCTGGCATTTTTATCACCTAAATTTCAGGGTGTATTTTTGAGGAAATAACTCCCAGACAGAGAGAGACCCGATAAGCCGACTTACAGTGAAGCACTGTTGGGACTGTTGACAGCTGTCAAGTCACCTTTATTTATATAGCGCTTGTAACAATACAGATTGTGTCAAAGCAACTGCACAGTATTTAAACAGAACAATAGTGTGTAAGTAACACATTATTGTAGATAATCAAATTTTCAGTTAAAGGCAGTTCATCAATGAATTCAGTGATATCATCTTCAGTTCAGTTCAAATAGTATAAAATATCGCTGGAAAGTGTCCCCAACTATGCAAGCCAGAGGCGACAGCGGCAAGGAACCAAAACTCCACAGGTGACAGAAATGGAGAAAAAAACCTTGGGAGAAACCAGGCTCAGTCGGGGGACCAGTTACCCTCTGGCCAGACCAAACAACAGTTTGTACCAATGTCCGATTGTAGAGAACTCATCAGGTTCCTGTGGTGTAGCACCGATGGTGGTCTAGATTGGCGAGGTCTTCATTGATGATCGGTCTCTGGAGCTCATCTGGTTGACATCCATGGCTATTGAAGTCATCTACAGGTGGTGATCCATGATCTAAGCTGAGTGCGGACTGGATCCGGGGGACTGCAGTGACCATCTGATCCGGATACAGGCTGGGTCTGGTGGCTACGGTGACCTCGGAATAAGAATGAAACAGACTAATATTAGCGTAGATGCCATTCTTTTTACGATGCAACGAGTGCATCAGATGTTATGTGAGGTGTTTTCGGTTCCGGTTGACCTGATTAATGCAGCCTAACAATCCTTTAACGGATTTGAATTATAGGAATGTGTTGATGTTTTATGTGTAAACCAGGTTAAAGAGATGTGTCTTTAATCTAGATTTAAACTGACAGATTGTGTCTGCCTCCCGAACAGTGTTTGGTAGATTGTTCCAGAGTTTAGGCGCTAGATAAGAAAATGATCTGCCGCCCACAGTTGATTTTGATATTCTAGGTATTATCAAATTGCCAGAATTTTGAGAACGGAGTGGACGTGAGGGACTATAATGCGATAGAAGCTCACTCAAGTATTGAGGAGCTAAACCATTGAGGGCTTTATAAGTAATTAGCAAGATTTTAAAATCTATACGATGTTTTATAGGGAGCCAATGCAGTGCTGACAGAACCGGGCTAATATGGTCATACTTTCTAGTTCTAGTAAGAACTCTAGTTGCTGCATTTTGGACCAGCTGGAGTTTGTTTATTAAGCGTGCAGAACAACCACCCAATAAAGCAGACTGCTATCGAATAGGACGCCTAGGTTCCTAACTGATGACGACAAATTTACAGAGCAGCCATCTAGTATTGGACTGTGTGTTAGGTTATTACTTGTAGAGGTTTTAGGTCCAATAATTAACACTGTTTTTTCAGGATTTAACAGTAAGAAGTTATTCACCATCCAGTTTTTAATTATCAGCTATGCATTCTGTTAGTTTTTCGAATTGATATGTTTTGCCGGGCTGCGAAGAAATATAGAGCTGAGTATCATCATCTACTACCTTTTCTAGTATCTTTGACAGAAAAGGGAGATTCGAAATTGGTCTGTAGTTAATTAATTAATTGGGGTCAAGTTGTGTTTTTTTAATGAGTGGCTTAATAACAGCCAGTTTGAAGGTTTTGGGGACATATCCTATTGATAGTGACGAATTAATAATATTCAGTAGAGGATCTATGACTTCTGGAAGTACCTCCTTTAGTAGCTTTGATGGAATAGGGTCTAACATGCATGTTGTAGGTTTAGATGATCTAACAATTTTATACAATTCTTCCTCTCCTATAATAGAGAATGAGTGGAATTGTTCCTCAGGAGATCTACAACACATTATCTGATGCGATACTGTAGCGGGCGGCTGTATGGTTACAATTTTATCTCTAATAGTTTCTATTTTGGAGGTAAAGTACTTCATAAAGTCATTACTGCTGTGCTGTTGGGAAATGTCTGCACCTATTTCTGCTATATTTTTCGTTAATTTAACCACAGTATTGAACAAATACCTAGGGTTATGTTTGTTTTCTTCTTCACGCCAAGCAGTACGAAAAACCTCTAGTTTTGTTTTCCTCTAGCTGCATTCCATTTTTCGTGAGTGTGATCGTTATACCACGGTGTTACAATGTTTTTCTTAATCTTTTTTAAGCGCACTGGAGCAACTTTATCTAAAGTGCTAGAAAAGAGGGATTCCATAGATTCTATATCATCATCAAGTTTTTCTGAGCTACTGGATATGCTGAGGAATTCAGATAAGTCAGGAAGATTACTTACAAAGCACTCTTTTGTAGTAGAAGTGATGGCTCTACCGTACTTGTAGCAAGGAGTTGAATTTACAGTTTTAGCTATCTGGAGTATACAAGAGACTAGATAATGATTTGAGATATCATCGCTTTGCTGCAGAATTTCAACACCATTAACATCAATTCCATGTGACAGTATTAAATCTAGAGTATTGTAAGGGATTAATTACATTTAATCTAGCTCAAAGGGAAATCAAATATGATTCAATAGGGAATTTGAACAGAATCACTGTTTTACGGCTGTTCAGAGTCGACCCGCGATTCATTAAACAAGCCGTGTAACAGAAACACTGCAATGGATATTAATATCCAGAATATAGTGAAAACACTATATATTAGCACAGTAGCAAAATCGGCAGTTTAAAACATTAGCACAAAACACAAGATACTTATCTTTTCTAATAAAAAATAAGATTTTATTGGATAAACCTAACACATACAAACTAATCTAACATAAACACACGCATTCACACAGGTTGCAGAAAGAGAAAGTAAGGAAAGAATGGGTTTAAAGGAATGAAAATATGAAGTCCCAAGTTTATAGCAATATGTGCAATTGCTTAGACCTGAACAATCATCAATTACTTAATTAACCCTCGTATTGAGTCTCTCAAAGAGGTTATTAAACTTTATCAAATGCACCAGTTCAGTGAGAATCTGGAGGTTGTACTTGCGTTGCCTTTGTATCGAGGGGATTCCTTTCGTGCGTCGTTCCAAAAGGGGTTTCCCGGAGTTTCTGATTGGATGGGAGTTCGGTTGTCGTTGGTCGTGAAGTCTTGGGCGTTGGCTTGAGGATGCGAGTTGTGCGCTGTTACAGTTCAGGTCAGCGAAGACGTTTGGGTCGGTCGCAGCTTGCACAAAACTTAACTAGAACCCAAAACTCTCAATGGAAAGAAATAAAGGAATTAAAGTAAAAGACAGAAGTGAAATGATCTCCTCATGTTTCGTTTAGAGGAGCAGGCTGGCATGCTGGCATGCAGCCGTAGAGAGCAAGGGTATGGAGTAAGTGCGTAAGAGAAGAGTAAGAGAGAGATTTGATGGTGTCCTGGGTATTTAAACTCAGCTTTTGGACACATCCAAAATGGTGTCTTGACCAATTAGAACAATGTCCTAAGTCGAGGTACGGTTAGTTTCTCCTTCCAACCATAAATCACAATGTTATCTTATCAGTCCCATGGGTCCCAACTTTCCCACTCTTGGCAAAGTTAAATTTGGACATGATTTCGATAACAAGACTAAAATACATTTTTACAAAGAATTGAATTATAGAAACATTTCAAGAATGCCATTTCAAGACCATGCATATCAAACACCAATATAAACCATTAAACTATTCAATAGTTATCAAAAGGGACATACACAATGAGTGATTAAAACATAATAGACATATGTGTGGGTTACATAAATGATAGGAAATTATGCATAGAAATTATGAGTTGCTCATGAGTCCTGGGAATGTGAGGGTCTGTTCTCTAAGCTGGCAGGTCAAAAGTTTAGGGAAGGGATCTCAGTCTTTTGCGCTCCGGGGGGAGTCAACCAACCAAACTCTAATGGTCGTCATGTGATGTTCAAGATGTGCATCTCTTTGACAATTAATCTTGGTTACTTGCTCCAAATTTGACAATCAATAAGAGTCCTCTTGTGTTAATGTTGCAAGTTCCTATTTTTAAGCTTCTAGTTACTTGGCTGCTTCAAGCTGGCAGACACTAGAGTGTCAAATGACAAATTTTATGACAGGGGTCTGGTCTTGCTGGAATTTGTGGAGTTTGAGGCTGTAGAAGTGTTTTTACTTCTAATCAAATCTCCTAAATTGTCTGATTCGCGCTGAAATCCTACAGTATGATTTTGGCAATGAGTAGACTTGACACGTGTTGTCTAACCCCAATAGAGTTCAAAATATATATAAATGCTGCATCTTTTTCATTATTAACATGGATGTTAAAATCACCCACTATTAAGACTTTACCTGCGGCCAACACTAACTAGGATAGAAAATCAGCAAATTCTTTAATAAAGTCTGTATGGTGCCCTGGTGGCCTGTAAACAGTAGCTAGTACAAACGTCATGGCGGATTTATCATTAGCACTTGTTTCTCTGCATAATGCTATATGAAGCACCATTACTTCAAACGAGTTATATTTGAAGCCCTTTCTCTGAGAGACATTGAGAATATTGCTATAAGTAGTAGAAACACCTCCCCCTTTATCTTTTAGACGCGGTTCATGTTTATAACAGTAATCTTGGGGGGTGGAGTCGTTTAAAATAATGTAATCGTCTGGTTTTAGCCAGGTTTCTGTCAAACAGAGCACATCTAGCTTATGATCAGTGATCATATCATTTACAAAAAGTGCTTTCGTAGAAAGGGACCTGATATTCAATAAGCCAAGCTTTATCAATTGTTTATCTGTATTATATATATATTTTTATTTGTTGAACATCAATTAAATTGTTAGTCTTGATTTCATTCAGGCGTTTTTTGTATTTTGTATTCTAGCTCGGGGAACAGACACAGTCTCTATAGTTTGATATCTAGATGAAATAGTCTCTATGTGCTGAGAATTAACTGATTTCTGTGACGTGAGGCGGCTAGCAGACGGTCGGTTTAGCCAGTCTGTCTGCTTCCTGACTTGGGCCCCAGTTAGTCAAGTGCAAACGCTAAGACTATGTGCCATATTTCTAGATAGGAGAGATGCTCCACATCCGGAGGGATGAAGACCATCTCTTTTCAACAGGTCAGGTCTGCCCCAGAAACTCGTCCAATTGTCTATGAAACCTATGTTATTTTCGTGGGCACCACTTTGACATCCAGCCATTGAGTGACCACAGTCTACTGTGTATCTCGTCACCACGGTAAGCAGGGAGGGGACCAGAGCATATTACAGTGTCAGACATCGTACTTGCAAGTTCACACACCTCTTTAACATTATTTTTAGTGATCTTCGACTGGCGAAGTCGAACATCATTAGTGCCGATGTGAATAACAATCTTACTGAATTTACGTTTAGCATTAGCCAGCACTTTTAAATTTGCCAAGATGTCAGGCGCTCTGGCTCCCGGTAAACATTGGACTACGGTGGCTGGAGTCTCTATTTTCACGTTCCGTACAATAGAATCGCCAATTACTAGAGCACTTTCATCAGGTTTCTCAGTGGGTGCTTCACTGAGTGGGGAGAACCTGTTTGATGTTCTGATCGGAACGGAAGAGCGGTGTTTTGACCCGCGACTATGCCGTCTCACAGTCACCCAGTTGCCCTGCTGCACGGGCGTTGTTACCGGAACCGAACAATGTACAGGGCTTTCTGAGCTAGTCGCATCCAAAACCGTATCTAAGGCCCTCACATTCTTACTATCCTCTATTAAAGTTTGGATGTGTGATTCTAGTTCTGAAATCTTCTCTGTCAGCCTGACTATATTCCTGCATTTATCACATGTATACACTGCGTTCCAAATTATTATGCAAATTGGATGTAAGTGTCATAAACATACTGTTTTTTGTTTTTCAATTAAACTCATGGATGGTATTGTGTCTCATGGCTCTTTGGATCACAGAAATGAATCTCAGACACCTGTGATAAATAGTTTGCCAAATGAGCCCAATTAAAGGAAAATTACTTAAGAAGGATGTTCCACATTATTAAGCAGGCCACAGGTTTCAAGCAATATGGGAAAGAAAAAGGTCTCTCTGCTGCCGAAAAGCGTCAAATAGTGCAATGCTTTGGACAGGTATGAAAACATTAGATATTTCACGAAAACGTAAGCGTGATCATTGTACTGTGAAGAGATTTGAGGCTGATTCAGAGCACAGACAGGTTCGTGCAGGTAAAGGCAGAATGAGGAAGGTTTCTGCCAGACAAATTCATCAGATTAAGAGAGCAGCTGCTAAAATGCCATTACAAAGTAGCAAACAGGTTTTTGAAGCTGCTGGTGCCTCTGGAGTCCCGCGAACATCAAGGTCTAGGATCCTCCAGAGGCTTGCAGTTGTGCATAAACCTACTATTTGGCCACTCCTAACCAATGCTCACAAGCAGAAACGGTTGCAGTGGGCCCAGACATACATGAAGACTCATTTTCAAACAGTCTTGTTTACTGATGAGTGTTGTGCATCTTTGGATGGTCCAGATGGATGGAGTAGTGGATGGAACATGTCCCAACAAGGCTGCGACCACAACAAGGAGGTGGCGTTTTTGGCCGGAATCATAGGGAGAGAGCTGGTTGGCCCCTTTAGGATCCCTAAAGGTATTAAAATGACCTCGGCAAAGTATGTCGAGTTTTTGACTGACCACTTTTTTTCATGGTACAAAAAGAAGAACTGTGCCTTCCGTAGCAAAATCATCTTCATGCATGACAACGCACCATCTTATGCTGCAAATAATACCTCTGTGTCATTGGCTGCTATCTGCATAAAAGATGAGAAACTCATGGTGTGGCCACCATCCTCCCCTGACCTCAACCAGATTGATATCCTTTGGAGCATCCTCAAGCAAAAGATCTATGAGGGTGGGAGGCAATTCACATCAAAACAGCAGCTCTGTGAGGCTATTCTGGCATCCTGCAAACAAATTCAATCAGAAACTCTCCAAAAACTCACAAATTCAATGGATGCAAGAATTGTGATAGTGATATCAAAGAAGGGGTCCTATGGTAAGATGTAACTTGCCCAGTTAGGATGTTGTTGATTGAAATAGCTTTTGATTTCAGTAAATATGACCACCTAATGCTGCAAATTCAGCAAATGCCCATTTTCAGTTCTTTACAACCTATACAATGTTTTAACTCTGTTGTGCATAATAATGTGGAACAGTGCATTTTCAGTTTTTTTTATTTTTGAAATAAATACTGTTATCATTAGGAGGTTTGTTCAATAAAATTCGAATTATACCCTAATGGTTGATGACTTAAAAATTATACTGACTTTCATTTGCATTGACTAATTATGAAAACCAGAGTAAGATATCATTTGCATAATAATTTGGTGTAAGGCTCACTGCTGACAGAGATAGATAAGCTATACATGTGGCAAGCAGTGCAGACTACAATTGTAGGAGAAAAAGCCATTACTCACCGTGATTGTGGAATGATTCCAACTTACCAACTGTTGTTGTTCGAATTCCTGAAAAAACGGAACGGAACTGGCTAAAGGAGTACTAATGATATTAAACACGAGAGAAAAAACGTGAATGGAACTCAGATGACAAGCTGACCGGCTAACGCAATACTAAAGATAATAAACAAGAGTTAAAAGCGTGAATGGAGTGCGAGTGGAAAGTTAACTGGCTAATGGAATGCTAACGTGCTGCACTTGTGATTATAGAATAAGGCGAACGATCAAATTAGTCAGATTAGTTTGATGGATAAGATCAGAAATAAAGTTAAGCTATATCAATCAATTTTAAAACGGCAGAATTAACAATAAGAAAGAAAATCCAACAGAAAACCGAAGCTGCAGGGAGTAACAAACACAGACCACTCTGCAGCAAGGCAAGGCAAACAGGAAGCAGGGAAAACAGCGAAACAGCTGTGTCCAAATAATATCTCTGTTCTACAGCAGTCTCTGTAGTGCACCTCTATGAGGAAAGCAAATTATGTTGTTTTTTTTAGCACTGCCCAGTAGGTTTCAGTGATAGACTCATGCCAAAGGGCTACGTTGTGGCCTTCAGTGCTTTCCATGCTCCCTTCGATGCTATCTCCCTCAGGAGACTTCCCCCAGTGTCATCCTTCCCCCGAAGGAAGGTTACAGGACTAAGTGGTTCTCCCAGGGAGGCGAACCCACTCCACATGATCAGGGTCTCAAGGCGCTGGTCCTGACGCCTAGACATATGGGAAAGATTTTAGCTCCTGTTTGGGGCCCAGTCATGAGTGACTAGTAGACCAATAGGTTCAGTGCTGGACTTTTTTTGCAAGCCCGCCTCACGGCTGGTGATGTACACTCTACGCTGAAGGGCTATGTGGCGGCCATCAATGCTTTCCACACTCCCTTCAGTATTATCTCCCTCAGGTGACATCCCCGGTGTCATGTTTCCTCTGTGGTGCGCCGAGGCGGAGGCCTCTGGTGCACTCACCTGGCTGTGGTGTTGTATCTCCTTCGAGCCTCCGAGGAGGCTTTGAATAGGTAAGTATTCTTTCATTTATGGTTTTGCACCTATTAGTAGGATCCATTCCCTAGGTGCCCTCTACAGCAACACTGCTCGTAGTGCACCACGCCTTCTGTCCTCTCTTGAATGGGAACACTAGAAATTAATAGCATATGTCCAGTGTGAGCACTGGGTGTGTTCAACCACAGAGCTGCCCTGTGGGGGAAGACGGACCAGTTTCTTGTACGTTCGGTCCCTACTCTGAAGTCTTCCAGCTTCCGGAAAAGCTAGCATTGCTATGGATGCCAATTTACTATCTATAAGCCTCTGGTGTTCCCTCTCTCGATGGAACCCAAGGTTCTAAGTTTCCTGCCAGAGACATTTCTGCAGGTTAGGTTCTGGCAGAGACCTCTGAGGAGGCAGCTCCAACTGCACATCCTGCACTGCCTGCAACGCCAAAGTTTCCTGCTCTGCCTGCAACGCCAAAGTTTCCTGCTCTGCCTGCAACGGCAAAGATTCCTGCTCTCCCTGCAACGGCAAGGCTTCCTGCTCTGCCTGCAACGGCAAAGATTCCTTCTCTGCCTGCAACGCCAAAACTTCCTGCTCTGCCTGCAACGCAAAAACTTCCACTACTCCACAGTCTACCATTGCCTTACAGTCTAGACCCACTTCTGCCTCATGATCCATGGTCCAGGTCCTCCAGTGCTTCATTGTCTGTCCATGATCCTAGTCTTGTTTCGTTGTTTTGTTTGATTTGCTACTTTGGACTGCTCACTTGGATTCTGACCCTCGCTTGTGTTTTTGGATCACGCCTTTGTCTTGCCTTGGATATTACTGTCTGTTTGGAGATCGACCCTGCCTGTCTAACTACGTTGTGTTTAATAAAAGCCTGCACTTGGATCTATCATGCTTCCCAAGAGTCCTCATTACACAGTAACATTCTTTAAGTTGTATTTTTGTTTCACGTGTATTAATGTATAAATCTGTATTCTTTCTTTTAAATCAGTGCATATCGATACAAATTGGAGCTGAAACAAACAAGGTAATATAAACGAAAGACATTTAGAACAACCCTAAACAGTGAGTTATAATCATGTGCAGTGTTTTTTTTGTCCTTTTACATATTTGTGCACCTAAAGTGATAAATGAATGAATAAATGATTTAAACTCATAGTTCAGTGTATTGTAGATGTTGATACTACTCATAAAAGACTCATAAATCATCTTTACAATATTTAAAAAACCTTTTCAGCAAATACAAAAACAAAATATCATTTTTTAGTTAAAAATCACAACATATTTTAATTTCTTCTTTTTATTATCTGTCATATTTCTGATTTCTAGAGCTAAACTTGAAGAGTACAATAAGAATTTTGAGCACATCCAAACAAGGTATAGTATAACAATTATTATACAACATTATTTTTTTTACAGATCGTAGCAAAAGATTTATAATTTCAAGACTATACAGAAATACAAATTATTCTTTGCCGTACAAGGGCAGCAAATTCAAACTATTTTATAGTTTGCTTTTGAAACCAATTTGCTAATTTATCTCCAGGAGGCATTAACCCTCTGGGGTCTGAGGGTGTTTTGGGGCCCTGAAGAAGTTTTGACATGCCCTGACATTTGTGCTTTTTTCAGTGTCTTAAAAACAAATGAATGGTTAAAGTCAGATTACATTGTAATCAGCACATATTGGGCTACAATAATATGCAAGCAACATTAATGTGCATGTTTGTGTTTTTGAGAAAACTACATTTATGCGTGGTTATTGAAAATCTAAAGTTTTGAAGTCACTGAAATAAGGCCATGAAGCACAGTACATTTCTTTACATGACTTTTGATAATTGGATGTGGTAGGCTAGAATTTTTTCAACCAAATGATGTGAAAATCATCTCGTTCACTTGTTCAGAGAAAACAATATATTAATGTAAATTTTATAAAACATGTTTTGTGATCGAAAGGGATTATTCATAGGTGTGGCAATGACCCATGAATATTTAGCAATTCACACCTGAGAGACAAAAGAGCCCTCCCTAATGGCCCCATCAATGACTGACTTGACTATAGCAGGTAAGGAAACAATGTGAGAAGATTCAGAGAATGGAGTTTTAGATTATTTGTATTTTATTTACTACACTATATAACCAAAACATACATAATGAAGGTCAAAGACACATTATTGAGCTCCTTCATCTAACCACACAGATGTGCACAGACTTTGTGGTATTTCTGAAAAAATTCTTCTGAATTCTGTTCAACAAATGGAACAAGTAAATCTTACCTGCTATTTTGTGTGCACTTAAAGAAAAATACAAAAAAAGTCAAAAACTTGTTTTACACTAGAATATCAGTGTAGTTGAACATCTCAAGTTTCTAGTGCTCTCAGAGGAAAACAGTTTGAAGGGACTCAAGGGAAAGAGGGCAGGATTCATCTTTTGAGCAGGTTTGAGATCACTACAAAAACAAAACAAAACAAAAATCATATCAGGATTATCTGTCAGAATACAGTCTATACTCTAGAATTTGTACTAATGTAAAAAAGGACATGTAATATCTGAGAAAATAATAATTATCGTTTAGCACTATATTAATAATAAACGTGATGTAAGCATACATTCAGTGTAAGCACTCATATTACTTTTACACCCTACTGTTATACAATAAAATAAATAAATAAATAAGTATGATTCTACAGTCATAAACTTATCGTCATAAATGCATCTCACAGTCATAATCACATCGTTCCCTTCCGGGAACACGAGCCGCGTCATGGAACGCTTTGGGGAACGCCATTGGCGGGCAGCACTCTGAGTCATGTCTACAACCAATGAATGACGGGAGTGACGTCACAGGCGCGGGAAGTATAAAGCACGTGCGGCAGCTTTTGTCATTCAGCGAGAGCGCTCTTTGTCTGTCTGTTTTTAAACATATTGCTGTTTTTTGTGCCAGTTTGCACACCTTTATTTTGAGCAATATGTCAACCAAAGGGGAAAGAAAGTTAAGAAACTAAGGTGGTACAGCAGCCATATAGATAGTGTGTTCCTCCCTGCCAGCGCTTCATTGCTGGTGGGGATACACATAGTCTATGTGTGGTCTGCTTGGGTGTAGAGCACGCACAGTCAGCCCTCGAAAAGGCTGACTGTCCACAGTGTGAGCGTCTTCCACTGCAGGTGCTCCGTTTCTGGAAGGATCTCTTCGAGGAGCGAGCCTTCGCTAGCGTTTCTCGCGGGTCTGGCCCCGCTTCCACCGAGGCGGAGCGGTAGCTGCACTCGTGGGGATCGCAGCTCGATCTACTAGAGGGAATGGAGACGGGTGATCCCCTATCTCCTTTCCTACCTGGTGGATCGGTAAACCTCCTACTGGATAAGGAAGCCCGCAATGCGGTTACTTCCTTCCAGGAAGGGTTTTCAACGCTTCCCATATCTTCCTCCGGGGAGGTTGATGTGAAGAACGTTGTCAAAAGTATTCAACCGCCCCCCGATCGCCTCAGAATGATGAGCTGTTGGATGTGCTGACTAATGCAGTAGCTAAATAAGAAAAATGAGCTGCAGAAAATCAAACCTTATGTTTTCTGCGGACTAAGTCAGCACTTCCAAAAAGGAGCTTTCTGTCCTTCCCCGATCTGCACACTGAACTGTCTAGATCAAGGGAAAAACTAGAAAGAAAAGATGATGCCGCAGGTTGAACAGACGCTAGCCAGCTATCTGTCGCCAGGTCTGGCATGATCCCTGAAAGCTCCGTCTTTGCTTTCCAGGCTGCCTAAATAAAACTTCAGGCTTGATGGGCAAATGTACACGTGTGGGGGTTGCTGACGGGAGCATTAAACCCCAGCCGTGTACCAGCTCCTAACATAAGAGGCTCATAATAGGAGCATTGCAGCCCGTTTCCCTCCGGTGACACCTAGAGGGCGGGATTAGCAACACTACTGACCGGGGGCTTCAAAGACTAAGCCCTCGTGTGCCCGAGGGCTGAGGAGTGCCTCCTGCGCTGGCTGGCGACCAGGCAGAGGTCCACTACTGTCCTCGTGTGCCCAAGGCCGAGGATTATATTGCCCTCTTGTCCGTGGAATACTAGACAATGGCTATTTTCGGTCCCTCTTGTTTTGGCTCTTTCCAGACAAAGGACTAAGACTCCTCGTGCGCCTGAGGGCCAAGGAGTACCTCTTGCTCTGGCTGGCGAACAGACAGAGGTCTACCACTTTCCTCGAGTGCCTGAGGGCTAAGGAACACTCTGGGCTGAGGACTATTTCTCCCTCTGCACTGATCAAATGACAGGCAAAGGTCGAGAACTCTATCCTCGTGTGCCTAAGCGCTGAGGATCATATCGCCCTCTTGTCCATGGAATACTAGACAATGGCTTATTCCCCTCGTGTCCTGGCAGGAATACCAGGCCGAGTTCTTGAGTCCCTCTTGTTCTGGCGGAAGCCCAGACAAAGGACTCCCTTCTCCTTGTGAGCCTGAGGGCCGAGGACCACTTATACCATCTTGTCCGTGAATGCTAGGTTATTGCGGTCCCTCTTGTTCTGGCTACTCCCAGACAAAGGACTAAGACTCCTCGTGCGCCTGAGGGCCGAGGAGTACCTCTCGCTCTGGCTGGCGACCAGACAGAGGTTGACTACCTTCCTCGTGTGTCCGAGGGCCGATGATTACAGTGCCTTCTTGTCTGCGGAATGCTAGACAAGGGCTCTTCCTGTGCTCTGGCAAGAACCACCAGACACAACTTTTCCACCATGGTTGAGCAGACACTGCGCAGGGCTTGGAAATTATGGGGGCGTTGGTAGTCTCGTTCCCCATAGCGTTCCATGACGCGGCTCGAGTTCCCGGAAGGGAACGTCTCAGGTTACGTATGTAACCCTAGTTCCCTGAGGGAACGAGACGCCGCGTCTCGGACCATAATTCCCGCACCCTGCGGCGCTCGCTTCATTCCTTAAGAGCTGCCGCGGGCGTCCATCTCACGTGCTTTATACTTCCCGGTCGCTGACGTCACCGTGCCTGTGTCGTCACTCCCGTCATTCATGGGTTGTAGACATGATTCAGAGTGCTGCCCGCCAATGGCGTTCCCCATAGCATTCCATGACGCGGCGTCTCGTTCCCTCAGGGAACTAGGGTTACATACGTAACCTGAGACGTTTTTCTAGAACATTATAACATTATAAATATCCTGGCATCGTGAGAGATGCAATGCAATCAAACGTACTTCATAATGTTTCATTTGATAAAGTCAGGTTTTAGTTTGGAATAAGTCTAACTAGTAAAATGTGTACACGTTTTGTCAAAGTAAATAACAGTGAAAGCTAGTAGGAAAATGAAAGTAAGACTTACTCATGTAAATGTCTCCTCCTGCTGGGTTTGCGTCGCATTGCGTCCTTCTTCTGATCGTGTTAAAATAAGTCTTATTCCTCACAGCATATCTTCATTCAGAAACAAACTGTAACCAAGATGAACTTGAAGTCCTGTTGCTTTGTTTGCGGTGATGTGTGAATTTCCTCACGTACAGATACTCCGGCCCCTGTTTGTTTTCTTTATTCTAAATAAAAAAGCACAACTTTCTGCTGTTCTTGTGAGTGTGCACAAATTAAAGTACACACTTTTCAGTTTCCAATGATGTATATCTCTAATTTGACAGAGCATTTTTAGTGTTTTTTGCGCTGATCTAAAAAAAATGAGCTGGTATCGCCGGCGATACAGCCGTCCTCAGGGAGTTTTAAGGAACAGTTTGTGCATTTTCATTCAGAACAGCTACTGTTACATTTTGATTTTTAAAGGGCACCTATTAATCAAAATTCACTTGTACATGTTGTTTGAATATAAGTTTGTGTTGGCAGTGTGTGCATACACAATAACCCTATAATGATAAAAAATGCACCTGTTCCTTTTTAAATCCCCATAAATCATGAGTAGTGTCTCAAAAGCCCTATCCAGGGTGGGCTGCACACAATCCGCCATGTTTATCTTTATGCCAGAGGATTCAAAATCATCATTCAAGTAATGCTAGTCAGGGACACAGGAGACACAGGATACAGGGACGGCCTCCAGGGCAGATCAGGGAGCTTATGGGACCATAGCAAGATAGACAGTTCAGGAGACCATGGCGGGTCCGATAGCTCGGGAGGGTTAGGGTTAGGCTCTGGCGAGTGATTCTGGCGAGGTGGCCATTTGGGCCTTGGACTCAGGCTTGGCTGCCATCTTGGGCACAGAGGCCTTCGTCTGATTATTCAACCCCATCAGAAACACGGCACTGAGAGAGGTATCGGGCTAGCCCACCTGATGGAAAAGCCTGATTCATCTTCAGTTAAAGGTCCAGTCATCTGTCATGCCCTGCGGGGAATAAGGATCCAGAGGGAGACGCATAGAGGCAGGAATACAAATAAATACGTATTTCTTTAAACAATCAAACAAAACCTGGGGAAAAATCAAACATGACGTAAGTTTATAATAAACACACGGGAGGACATGGGCTCCACTTAAAGATTATAGAATCTTGCAAAGGTGTTAGGTGTTGCCCAGGCAGCAGCTCTACAGATGACTGCAAGACAGGCTCTAAGCTTCAACAGGGGGCACAGCTTACCTTGGGACTGGTAAACCAAGGTGATAGCATTCATCAACCAATGAGCCAACCTTTGTTTGTCCCCTTCTGCTGTCCTCCAAAGAAGACAAAGAGGTCTTCTGAGTGCCTGATGCTCCGGGTGTGTTCCATGTAAATGTGCAAGGTGCGGACAGGACACAGCAATGCAGGGGCTTGCAATGTGAGAATTCGCTGGACCAAACTCAAGGTACGATTAGTTGAATAAAAATGCCTGCAAGTCCCCCACACTCTTGATGGAAGTGAGAGCAATCAGGAGTGAAGTCTTGAGAGACAGATTTTTTAGCTCAACTGAATCATAATCATAAAAGAACTACGGAGAAACCCTAAGAGGGGATGATGTGTCACCTAGGAGGATTTAGTTTCCTCGCACCTTTCAGGAACCTGACGATCAGCATTAAATAAAGAGACCCAACTTCATAGCATAGGCCTGCCTCATAGATGGGGCACCAGCTTAAACAATAGTCTCCATCATGGCCTGAGAACGGCCAGAGAGGTCTAGCGTGTCCTGTCCAGAAGCCAGACATGATGGTTTCATAGATCTGGAAGGTCCCTTCTCCTGGGAATCCTCCAAGGAGGGGCTGCCACAAGAAACATGAGGTCGGCAAACCAGTCCCCCCTGACTTTACACAGGGTCTGTGCAAGGAGGCTCACTTGAGGGAAAGGCATGCTTGCGTGAATCCTGGGGCCAATTGTGTGTGCGTCCATGCCGAGGGGAGCCATGGTCAGGGAATAGGGCAGTCAGCAGTGGGAGGACTCTTGGGAAGCAAACAGGTCCATGGCCTTCCCTGAATTGACTCCAAATGAGCTGAACACATGAAGTTTGGAGGTCTGTAAGGACTGACTCTGCAGAAAGTTGGCAAGCTCTTCGCACTATGCACCCCAGCTTTCGCTGAACCTGCTCTTTCAGAGTTGCTGTTGTGCCCAAATGCTTCCACGTTCTTAGAATACAGCTGATAGTTGACTGTGGAATATTTAGGAGGAATTTTATTAATGATAGTTAGACACTGGCAAAAGCTCATAAATGGGTGTGGAGAAGGCCCTCTATAGCGCAACATTTCGACAAAAGTTGGGGGTTAGTTTTGCCTACAGTCACCAAACTCGTTACGTATATTGGTATAATCAATCCGGACAACTTTCTAATTTACACTCATCAGCTGTAATAAACAGGAAGTTGGTACAAAGTCCTGAAGCCATTTTTTTTTGTTAGAATTAAGTTGGCTTGAGAGAGCTAAAATGCTATTTAAAATTATAGTTATTAGGCTGAGAGAGACAACTTACTGATATTCTATTTAAACTTCAGATCTTCATACTGTTCTGACTTAGATTGCTATATCTTTTCAGACTGGTTTGAGTTATGGTATCTATCTATATATCTATATATCTTCAAACCTCCGATCTATTTATATATCTGTCTATCTAAATCATGCTAGCGACTTGCTAAAATCATGCTAGAGACTTGCTAGTAATGATAAAATCATGCTAGCGACTTGCTAAAATCATGCTAGCGACTGGCTAGTCATGCTAAAATCATGTTAATGACTTGCTAGTCATGCTAAAATCATGCTAGCGACTTGTTAGTCATGTTAAAATCATGCTAGCGACTTGCGTGTGCAGAGCAGCACCAGCCTGAATGGCTAAACAGGTAGCCGCGTGGTCCATAACAGACATCAACTCTTCATATGCGGGGCAGGCAGGCTGAATGGACTCAGAGAGCTCTTCTTGTTCCATTTCAGCCCTGGCTTGAAGCCAAAAGAGCACTCGCTGCAGGATCGGAAGATGTGAGAGACAGCACATCTTCCGCTAGCAGCACGTCCTCGTCTCTGGCTGACGGGCGTGAGAGATTAATCCCTCTCTCAAACTCGTCAGCCAGCTCCAACTGTGATCCCACGATCCCATCATGCTAAAATCATGCTAGGGACTTGTTAGTCATATGAAGAGTTGATGTCTGTTATGGACCGCGCGGCTACCCGTTTAGACCTTCAGTGGAAGCCCGCCGGGGAAGAGGCCGCCCTAGGTAGACTAGACGAGCGGTTTCTTCCCGGCCATAACAAGCCAACTCCCGTGAGCTACCCATTCCTTCCTGATCTACATAAAGAGATCGAGAAGGCATGGGACAGGCCATATTCAGCCCACATTCACAGGCATCAGCATGTGAACTATGCTGATGTCGAGGGAATGCTGGAGCGCGGATATGCATCGATGCCTCCCATTGAGCAGACATTTGCGAACTATCTCTCAGCGGGAGGGACATCGACCCTGAAGGCTCCGACCCTGCCATCCAAGCCTTTAAAAAGAAACATCTCGGATGAACGGCAGGGCATATGCGCCAGTGTTGCAGGCTTACCAGGCTGATCTGCTAAAAGATCTGGACCGAGGTCTGGGGCTTTCCCCGGAGGAGGTGGCTGAGCTGCGCCGCACCACTGACCTCTCTCTGAGGGCCACCAAGCAGACAGCGACCGCGGTGGGCAGGTCCATGTCAGCGATGGTGGCCACAGAGAGACATCTGTGGGTGAACCTGGCGGACATCGGGGAGAAAGAGAAACGCTTTCTCCTCGATGCGCCGGTTTAGCCATCTGAGTTGTTCGGCACGGTGGCACGGTGGTCGAGATATTCAGAGATATTCAGAGAGGCGAAGGCGCGCTCGGCGGCTTTTAAATCATGCATTCCTCGCCGGTCCACGCCCCCACCTGAACACCAGGGAAAACCAGGCCCGTCCTGGTTCAAGGGCCAGAGACGAGGCCAGGTTGCCAGTGTGGCCACTCGGGGCCCTCCCCCCGGGAGGAGTTGGTCCAAGAGGAGGCGTGATGCGCGGCATAGGAGAGGGGATCTAAGGGAGACGATCCAGCGCAGGCGTGGCGGCAGGCCTGGATCGGGTACCTAGAGTCTCCTCTCCGGTACCCCTCACGTCCGTTCGGCTACCTGCCCCTCCATTTTCCCCCTTGCCAAAAACTCTGGGGCTGGGCCGATGATGAGATTGATACTCAATCTGATGGCCCGGTATGTGAACAAATTAAGACACTTTAATAAAATATTCAAATGTGTATGTGTATGTTTTCTTTGTCTACCAGCTTCGCTTGGGTGATTGTTATTGCAGTTTTCGAGCTCCTCTTGAGTTCTACTGCCACCAAGTGCCGAGTGTAGCCAGGTCTTCCCTCGTTTTATAAAAGAAAACAGGGTGTAGAGACCCCCACTCGTAGAAATCCCCCTTTGGGTTAAGCGTTGTCAGGTTTAAAATCTCCACTAGAGTAAGCTTGGTATAGACATGATCCAACATACATATACATATGGGAATATGTAATAAGAAACCCTCTTGATCATTGTAAAGCTGCTTCAAGCGGAAAAAAATCGCTCTGCTGAAGCCTCTGCTCGCTTAAACCCTGCTAAGAGTAATGCTCTTTTTGCAGGTCCCTTCCCTGTGGATATTCACATCGTCTCTGATGTGAACAAGGAACTTCGGAACATTCTAATGAAGCACAAGACTGCAAATCGAATCATCATCCATGTGGGGAAGAACGATATTCGGAAAGAGCAGTCAGAACTCCTAAAGAAGGATTTTGGTGAACTCATTGAAACACTTCGAAGACTTGAAATTCAGTCGTTCATCAGTGGACCACTCCCAACAAGGGGAACTAACATGTTTTCACGGTTGCTTGGACTGAATACCTGGCTACAAAGAACCTGCAGTCTAAAAGGAATCAACTTCATTGACAACTTCAATCTTTTCTGGGGCCATAGACAACTGTTCAAACTGGACGGCCTTCACCCAAACAAACTTGGTGCGAGAGTGCTTAAGGACAATATCTATTTTTCACTCCGGCATCCTTCAGTAGAATGTGTGAGTCCACCCAACATGAATGGCACACACACACTTGGACAAAGTGACGACAGGACATCTTATCAGCTTCAGAGTCATCATATGGCCAACACAACCAACAAGGACACTGACAACGCCACGCAGCCACAACAAGCACTGCTTATGGACACTTTCCTGGCTGAGCCCTGCTCACAGAGCTTATCACAGACAGACTGTGATGTACTACAACAGCTCCAAGACTCAACACCGAAGGATGACTTTCTGTTAAACAGTCAGGGAAGCCAGACAACGACATATTCCAGCCACCGGAAACTCCAGGGCCAGAGCTCCATTCACCAGACACATTATCCCTCTCGCCAGCATCTCCACTTCTAAGCTTCTCACAGAAAATGGAGGAACTGGTATATGCTGGAACCAGACTCTCCCACTCTTTTGCTGCAAGTCCCCAGTTATCAACTAAAAAACGGCAGGCGCCAAAACCACCAAAGCCTGTGGGCCCAGCTCACCCTCCTCCTCCTTTGAGAGCTCTCTGGCCGCTGCCACAATGCCAGGGCTCAAACCCTCCTGCATCTGCTGTGAGTGAACCAAAAACAACTGATAACAGCTCTCAGTGATATGTGTCGGGTCCCCGCTACGGTAACAGCAACAATCAGGAATGTTTACAAAACAAGCGGGAACCCAGTGTGCCTGTAGCTTTCCCTATTTCTGTTTTAATATGTGATAGAAAGCCTAAGGCCCTTTCAAATCGTACAGTTCACACATCTAATCTGAGGCTTATTAGACATCAAACTAAGATTGCTCTAGAGACAAAAAGTGATGCCATCAAGCTAGCATTTTTAAATGTTCGCTCACTAAAAAATAAATCACTTCTGATCAATGAGTTTATAACTACAAACAACCTGGATTTTATGTTTTTAAATAAAACATGGTTAGAAGACAGCTCTTATGCAACAGTCCTCAATGAAGTAGCCCCTCCTAGATTTATTTTCATGAATGTCTGCAGAGCTGGCAAAAGGGGAGGTGGTATAGCTGCCCTATTTAAAGATGTCTATGAATGCAAACAAGTGTCATTTGGTCAGTACTTGTCTTTTGAATATCTACGGATTTTACTGAAAGGTGCTCCACGCATTCTGTTTATCATTATTTACAGGCCCCCAAAATACTCTCCAGCCTTTGTTGAAGAGTTCACAGAACTGCTATCAATGATTTGTTTAGAGTTTGACTGTTTTGCTATTGCAGGGGATTTTAATGTTCACATAGACAATGCAGAAAGCAAAACTACAAAAGAAATTATAACGGTTTTGAACACTTTTGACCTGATTCAGCATGTGCATGGGCCCACACACAATCGTGGACACACTCTTGATTTACTCATCAGTAAGGGTCTAAACATTTCATCCACTGTTATCAAGGATGTAGCACTGTCTGATCACTTCTGTATTTTCTTTGATATATTGATCTCTGCTACCACTAAATCTAGATCAGTCTCTGTCAGGAAGAGATGCATTAACGATAACACGAGTGTGCTATTTATGAAGGCTATATCTTCAATGCCAAGCATTTCTGCAGACTCTGTTGATTTTCTCCTGGAGTCCTTTAACTCAAAAGTTAAGAATGTCATTGATGACATCGCACCTGTGAAGGTCAGACAGATGACTGGCAAGAAATCGCTGTGGAGAAAATCAACAGCAGTACAAAGTATGAAAAGACAATGCAGGAAAGCTGAGCGGCTGTGGCAGAAGACAAAACTTGAAATTCACTATAGCATCTATAAAGACAGCCTTCATGCTTTCAATGTTGAACTAGGTAAAGCTAGACAAACATTCTTCTCGAACCTTATAAACAGCAACTTAAACAACACTCGCACTCTTTTTGCTACCGTTGAGAAACTAACAAACCCCCCTAGTCAGATCCCTAGTGAACTGCTCTCCGACAGAAAGTGTGATGAGTTTGCTTCCTTCTTTTCTGAGAAGATCAATAATATCAGAAAGACAATTAGCACACCCTCAAGTTATGCAGAGATCAGACAGTTTTCGACCGCAATTTCAAAAAGAAGTCATTATGTCTACTTTTGAAGAGATCGATAGCAACATTTTGGAAGAAACAGTACAGCACCTCAAATCGTCAACCTGCCACCTTGACACACTTCCCACATCTTTTTTCAAAAGTGTGCTTAACTGTTTAGAAGCAGATCTCTTAGAAGTGGTGAACACCTCACTTCTTTCTGGGACTTTTTTTTTTTCCAAACTCCCTGAAAACTGCAGCTGTTAAGCCCCTTCTGAAAAAGAAAAATCTTGATAACACCATACTGAGCAACTATAGACCAATATCAAATCTTCCTTTCATAAGCAAGATTATTGAAAAGGTTGTTTTTAATCAGCTGAACCACTACATAAACTCAAATGGATACCTGGACCATTTCCAGTCTGGCTTCAGACAACATCATAGCACAGAGACAGCGCTCATAAAGATAATAAATGATATTCGCCTAAATTCAGATTCTGGCAAAATATCAGTGCTGGTACTACTAGATCTCAGTGCTGCGTTCGACACAGTCGATCATAACATTCTTTTAGATAGACTGGAAAACTGGGTCGGGCTTTCTGGGACGGTTCTCAAATGGTTCAGGTCATACTTAGAAGGGAGAAGCTATTATGTGAGTATAGGAGAACATAAGTCTAAGTGGACGTCCATGACATGCGGAGTCCCACAAGGCTCAATTCTAGCGCCGCTGTTGTTCAGCCTGTATATGCTCCCACTAAGTCAAATAATGAGAAAGAACCAAATTGCATATCACAGCTATGCAGATGATACCCAGATTTACCTAGCCTTATCGCCAAATGACTACAGCCCCATTGACTCTCTCTGCCAATGCATTGATGAAATTAACAGTTGGATGTGCCAAAACTTTCTACAGTTAAACAGGGAGAAAACGGAAGTCATAGCATTTGGAAACAAAGATGAAGTTCATAAGGTAAATGCGTACCTTGACACTAGGGGTCAAAAAACAAAAAATCAAGTCAAGAATCTGGGTGTGATTCTGGAGTCAGACCTCAGTTTCAGTAGCCATGTCAAAGCAGTAACTAAATCAGCATACTACCATCTCAAAAACATTGCAAGAATTAGATGTTTTGTTTCCCGTCAAGATTTGGAGAAACTTGTTCATGCCTTTATCACCAGCAGGGTGGACTATTGTAATGGTCTCCTCACCGGCCTTCCCAAGAAGACCATTAGACAGCTGCAGCTCATACAGAACGCTGCTGCCAGGATTCTGACTAGAACCAAAAAATCAGAGCATATTACACCAGTCCTCAGGTCCTTACACTGGCTACCAGTTATGTTTAGGATAGATTTTAAAGTACTTCTACTCGTTTATAAAGCACTCAATGGCCTAGGACCTACATACATTGCAAATATGCTCACTTTATACAAACCTAACAGACAACTCAGATCACTAGGATCGAGTCAGTTAGTAATATCAAGAGTTCACACAAAACAAGGGGAATCCGCTTTTAGCTATTATGCCGCCCGCAGTTGGAATCAGCTTCCAGAAGAGATCAGATGTGCTAATACATTAGCCACATTTAAATGCAGACTGAAAACTCACCTGTTTAGTTGTGCATTTATTGAATGAGCACTGTGCTACGTCCGAACAGATTGCATTATTTTATGTATAATCATTTTACTGTGCAAATTAATTTTAAAATAAATTTTTCTGTTTTTATTGTTGTTAGTGTTAACCATTCCTACTGTTTTTAATTAATTTAAATCAATTTTAAAATCATTTAAAATGTTCTTCTGTTTGTGTGATTATTATTTTACATTTTTATGACTATGATTTTATGCTATTCCTGTTATGTACAGCACTTTGAATTACCATTGTGTATGAAATGTGATATATAAATAAACTTGCCTTGCCTTGCCTTGCCTTACACATGTGAGACCTCCACTCCTAGGAGTTTATGTGTTAGGGTGAACAGAGCGTCGTCAGGCTCCCTCTCTGAGAGAGAGATGTTTTACTGAAGCCTCCGCTCTCTTTTAAAAAGCCCCGCTTTTAAGTAGAAATCGTACATATTTGGCTGTTAGGCCCCATTCTGGGCCTCGCTAAATTATCTTCTGGTATTGTGCTAAAGCCCCTCTGCCAGAACTGAGTGTAGCAGGCTTTTTTCCCTAAAAGGATTTCTTTTAAAGCCTCCTCTCTGTGAAGTCCTACTGACGTGTGGACTCGTATAAAGATAATACTTCTTAGCGTTGAATGTAGCCAGGTCATTCTTTTAGACCTCCATTCATGAGAGCTTTTATTGGTTTGAGTGTCGCCAGGCTTCCCTCTGTTTGGGGTATTTCTGTTTAAGCCTCCACTCTTCAGAAATACAGGCCGAAACAAAACACAATAATGCAGCACTACTTTTAGTGTATGAGATAAATGCTATTTTGCATTGTTAGCTCTACTGTGAGTTTTTGCCATTTCTTTGAGCGTCGAGTATAGTCAGGCCTCCCCTCGCTTAGAGCGTTCACTTTGAGGCCTCCACTCTGAAGAGTTTCCCTAGGGGGAGCGTTGTAGGCCTCCTCTCGCTTTAGAGAGTCTTTCTGCTGAAGCCTCCCCTCTCCAGAAGCTCCGCTTTTCAGGCTTTGCTATCGCCTTGAGATTGCAATCTGGTGATCCTCTCGCTATGCTCTGGGCACCTATTCAAAACCACATCTGTGGTGTTTACTTACGCAAGTCCTTGAGCACTCCTTAAAATCCACATGAGTGGTAAATGCGTTTTATGCATTTTTCTCAAATCCACATTGGTGGTAAAGGTCTCCTCCAACTGGTGGGTCCTTTTCTAAATCCTTTACGATGAGGACCACGCAGGTAAACATCCGTTCCCATCTTCTGAGTTGTTTTTTTACGAAAACCTTTTTTAGTTTTTCCAACTCCAATCCAGATAGCACTGCTAGCAGGATTGAGTGTTGACGCATCCTCTGGCCTCCACTCTCCAGAAGAGCTCCACGTAGGTAATTCTGTTGCACAGGCTATTCAGGCTGATTACCATTAGTTTTGAAGAGTAGTTAGGTCATGAGACCTCGACTCTTAGAGTCCTTCGTTGCCTCCAGAGATTACACTAGAAATAGGTAGTCCGACTGCACAGGCTATTCAGCCTCACGGACTACCTCTAGTATTGGGTGTAGATAGGTCACAGACCTCCACCCTTAGAGTTGTCCTCTGCTGGGTGCAGAGTGGTATCAGGCTTCTTATTACCAAAGCCGCCACTTTGCAAAAAATCTGAACTTCTGCGTCAATTCGCGCCGCGTTAACCAATCAGGAGCCTGCTTGATGCTGTGGCGGCAGGCCCGCCCGCAGTCACTCGTTCAAATATGAAACATGAATACTAAATGCCTAGTGCGGTTCTAATGCACAACAAAGCAAGTGTTTTATCACATATATGACACATATTCATTTTGTATTGAATGCTATTTATTCCATATCTAAATCTTAATTATATGAAACATTATTATAGTGTAGTGTGTCTACACTATAATAACAGAACAATAATAACTATAATAGTGTGTATACTTTAGTGTGTCTGGACAGTGTTGTGTGAGGAAAATAAATCACAGGACAGGTTAAATACTTTTGGAGGCTGGCTCCATTTATCATCAAAACAAAAATAAATAACAGATTTTACAGTAATAACCTGAACAAAAAAATGGCACAGACCTATAGAATTATTATACATCAAAAGAGGAATGACATAAACGAGTAGTTCACTTTTAAAATGAAAATTCTGTCATCATATACTGCTCCAACGCACAGAGGGAAGTTCCACCGCTCCTGAAATCCCCTCGCTCCGATGCGGGAAAGCAGGTCATCGAACTGGGCGCGAGACAGGCGGAAGTACCGCTGAAAGCGGCCGTCATCCAAGTGATTAAACTCGCCGAACTGGGTTCGCCTCCGAAATACGGCGACGATGATCCCTACGCCGCTGTTCTGCTCTCCAGAGCAAATACAGAGCGGTGACTCTCTCGATAAATGACCGATCAACAACAGAATCTTGTAAAAAGATGGCCGCCAACGGGGTTTGAAACTTTCGCCTCTGACGCTTTTGTTTTTACGCGCGTCGATTTCGCTCTTGACGCGCGAATGAACACAAAGTGGTCACACGTATAACTAGACGCGGCAGGCGCGAATTTAGACGCATATTCGCGTTTGGTGTGAACGCAGCATTAGAGTTGCTCTCTGGAAGGCACAGAGTGTTGCCAGGCTTCCTTTCGTTGAAGCCCCCACTCCTCAGAAAATCTGCACTTAGACAGGCCTGTTGCACAGGCTATTCAGCCTCACTGAATACCCCCAGTGTCGAGTATAGCAGGCCATTTAGGCCTATACCTGTTAGCACTGAATGACATTCGCTCTGCTGAAACCTCCATTCTCTAAAACTCCGCCCATTATGCAAGGGCGTTTATGAGCTTCATCACTTAGGGAGCTAAGTGTAGTAGGCCCCCTCTAGGCCTCCACGCTTGAGAGTTACGTGCGCAGGTAGCCGAGCTAGCCGTGACAGGTCAGGCTGGGCCCCAGCGACTCTCGCTGAAGCAGGGGTGATGTTCCTTCTTGACTCCTCATTCAGTCAGTTTGATCACCTATCCCTCGGCATGGCAGCGTTGGTACAAACGTTCCCATAGTGTCCACCAGCGTAGAGTTCCCTCCGGAAGGGAACGTCTAGGTTACGTATGTAACCCCTGTTCCCTGAGGAAAGGAAACGAGACACTGCGTCTCGGGGCCATGCCTCGGGCCCTGCACATACCTCCGTCAGACAAAAAGATGGTAATGTGCTCTCAGGCACCTGCTTTTTTCAGGCGCCTGTTGATGATGTCATAGGCTGGCGCCGGCCAGTGTCAAGTTCACTGTCGTTATTCTATACCTTGTTTCAGAACCGGTCATGCTGAAGGCAGTTCCCATAGTGTCCACCAGGACGCAGCGTCTCGTTCCCTGTCCTCAGGGACATACTTACTACATAAGTAACCTAGACGTTTTTGACTATATTCTGTATTTTTTTCTGCAGGTAAGATTTACTTGTTTTATTTGTTGAACAGAATTCAGAAGAGGTTTTCAGAAATGCCACAAAGTCTGTGCACATCTGTGTGGTTAGATGAGGGAGCTCAATAATGTGTCTTTGACCTTCATTATGTATGTTTTGTTTATACAGTGATAGTAAATAAAATACAAATAATCTAAAACTCCATTCTCTGAATTTTCTCACATTGTTTCCTTACCTGCTATAGTCAAGTCAGTCATTGATGGGGCCATTAGGGAGGGCTCTTTTGTCTCTCAGGTGTGAATTGCTAAATATTCATGGGTCATTGCCACACCTATGAATAATCCCTTTCGATCACAAAACATGTTTTATAAAATTTACATTAATATATTGTTTTCTCTGAACGAGTGAACGAGATGATTTTCACATCATTTGGTTGAAAGAATTCTAGCCTACAACATCCAATTATCTAAAGTCTTGTAAAGAAATGTCCTGTATGTGCTTCATGGCCTTATTTCAGTGACTTCAAAACTTTAGATTTTCAATAACCACGCATAAACATAGTTTTCTCAAAAACACAAACATGCACATTAATGTTGCTTGCATATTATTGTAGCCCAATATGTGCTGATTACAATGTAATCTGACTTTAACCATTCATATGTTTTTAAGATACTGAAAAAAGCACAAATGTCAGGGCAAGTCAAAACTTCTTCAGGGCCCCAAAACACCTCAGGCCCCAGAGCTGATATTTTGCAGAGCTGATTTAAAAGGGTGTTTTTTTACACTACTATTTAGAATTTTTAACCAAAGTATATTAAAGACTTTTCATTAAGACCCTAAAGAATCATATGAACTTGTGGAAAATGGGCATCCGATGACTCCTTTAATACACAAGCTTCACAATTTGAGTTGAATTACTGAAATAAATTAACTTTTCCACGACATTTTAATTTAGATATTTATATTTTAATTTTATGATTTACCTGTATCTATCATGCAAATATGCTAATTAAAATATTACATGGCCAAAACATGTATCAGGCACCAGTATTCCTGGTCTAGGAGGAATACAAAGGAGTAATGGTCATTTTAAGGACCTGACAGCCGCCATTTTGAAAATTAATTCCTCCTGGAGATAAATTATTTTCAAAAGCAAACTATAAAATAGTGGGTTTTCAATCCTCCCAAGTTAAAGTAATGCTAAAATCATGCTAGGGACTTGTTAGTCATGTTAAAATTATGCTAGCGACTTGTTAGTCATGTTAAAATCATGCTAGCTACTTGTTAGTCATGTTAAAATCATGCTAGCTACTTGTTAGTCATGTTAAAATCATGCTAGCTACTTGTTAGTCATGTTAAAATCATGCTAGCGACTTGGTAGTCATGTTAAAATCATGCTAGCGACTTGTTAGTCATGCTAAAATCATGCTAGGGAATGAATGAATGAATGATGCATTTGTATAGCGCTTTCATGTGTATTTCCGTACACCCAAAGCGCTTTACAATCATATGGGGGATCTCTCCTCAACCACCACCAGTGTGCAGCATCCACTTGGATGATGCGTCGGCAGCCACAGTACAACGGCGCCGGTGCGCTCACCACACACCAGCTACAGGTGGAGAGGAGAGAGTAATATAGCCAATTTTAATGGAAGGGGATTATTAGGAGGCCATGATTGACTAGGGCCAGTGGAGGGAATTTGGCCAGGACACCGGGGTTACACCCCTACTCTTTACAAGAAGTGCCATGGGATTTTTTGTGACCACAGAGAGTCAGGACCTCAGTTTAACGTCTCATCCGAAGGACGGTGCTTTTTACAGTATAGTGTCCCCATCACTATACTGGGGCATTAGGACCCACATAGACCACAGGGTGAGCACCCCCTGCTGGCCTCACTAACACCTCTTCCAACAGCAACCTAGTTTTCCCATCCAGGTACTGACCAGGCTCAGCCCTGCTTAGCTTCAATGAGCAACCGATCTTGGGCTGCAGGGTGATATGGCTGTGGACTTGGTAGTCATGTTAAAATCATGCTAGCTACTTGCTAGTCATGTTAAAATCATGCTAGCTACTTGGTAGTCATGTTAAAATCATGCCAGCGACTTGCTAGTCATGCTAAAATCATGCTAGGGACTTGCTAGTCATGTTAAAATCATGCTAGGGACTTGCTAGTCATGTTAAAATCATGCTAGCTACTTGTTAGTCATGTTAAAATCATGCTAGCTACTTGGTAGTCATGGTAAAATCATGCTAGCTACTTGTTAGTCATGTTAAAATCATGCTAGCTACTTGTTAGTCATGTTAAAATCATGCTAGCTACTTGTTAGTCATGTTAAAATCATGCTAGCTACTTGGTAGTCATGTTAAAATCATGCTAGCGACTTGTTAGTCATGCTAAAATCATGCTAGGGACTTGCTAGTCATGTTAAAATCATGCTAGGGACTTGCTAGTCATGTTAAAATCATGCTAGCTACTTGGTAGTCATGTTAAAATCATGCTAGCGACTTGTTAGTCATGTTAAAATCATGCTAGGAACTTGCTAGTCATGTTAAAATCATGCTAGGGATTTGCTAGTCATGTTAAAATCATGCTAGCTACTTGTTAGTCATGTTAAAATCATGCTAGCTACTTGTTAGTCATGTTAAAATCCTGCTAGCTACTTGTTAGTCATGTTAAAATCATGCTAGCTACTTGTTAGTCATGTTAAAATCATGCTAGCGACTTGTTAGTCATGCTAAAATCATGCTAGGGACTTGCTAGTCATGTTAAAATCATGCTAGGGACTTGCTAGTCATGTTAAAATCATGCTAGCTACTTGGTAGTCATGTTAAAATCATGCTAGCGACTTGTTAGTCATGTTAAAATCATGCTAGGGACTTGCTAGTCATGTTAAAATCATGCTAGGGATTTGCTAGTCATGTTAAAATCATGCTAGCTACTTGTTAGTCATGTTAAAATCATGCTAGCTACTTGTTAGTCATGTTAAAATCCTGCTAGCTACTTGTTAGTCATGTTAAAATCATGCTAGCTACTTGTTAGTCATGTTAAAATCATGCTAGCGACTTGTTAGTCATGCTAAAATCATGCTAGGGACTTGCTAGTCATGTTAAAATCATGCTAGCTACTTGGTAGTCATGTTAAAATCATGCTAGCGACTTGCTAGTCATGCTAAAATCATGCTAGGGACTTGCTAGTCATGTTAAAATCATGCTAGCTACTTGGTAGTCATGTTAAAATCATGCTAGCGACTTGCTAGTCATGCTAAATAATGCTAAAATCATGCTAGCGACTTGCTAGTAATGTTAAAATCATGCTAGCGGCTTGCTAGTCATTTGCTAAATAATGCTAAAATCATGCTAGCGACTTGCTAGTAATGCTAAATAATGCTAAAATCATGCTAGCGACTTGCTAGTAATGTTAAATATCTATCTATCTATCTATCTATCTATCTATCTATCTATCTATCTATCTATCTATCTATCTTCAAACCTTATCTATCTATCTATCTATCTATCTATCTATCTATCTATCTATCTATCTATCTATCTATCTATCTATCTATCTATCTATCTATCTATCTTCAAACCTTGTCAATCTATCTATCTATCTATCTATCTATCTATCTATCTATCTATCTATCTATCTATCTATCTATCTATCTATCTATCTATCTATCTATCTATCTATCTAGTCATGTTAAAATCCTGCTAGCTACTTGTTAGTCATGTTAAAATCATGCTAGCTACTTGTTAGTCATGTTAAAATCATGCTAGCGACTTGTTAGTCATGCTAAAATCATGCTAGGGACTTGCTAGTCATGTTAAAATCATGCTAGGGACTTGCTAGTCATGTTAAAATCATGCTAGCTACTTGGTAGTCATGTTAAAATCATGCTAGCGACTTGTTAGTCATGTTAAAATCATGCTAGGGACTTGCTAGTCATGTTAAAATCATGCTAGGGATTTGCTAGTCATGTTAAAATCATGCTAGCTACTTGTTAGTCATGTTAAAATCATGCTAGCTACTTGTTAGTCATGTTAAAATCCTGCTAGCTACTTGTTAGTCATGTTAAAATCATGCTAGCTACTTGTTAGTCATGTTAAAATCATGCTAGCGACTTGTTAGTCATGCTAAAATCATGCTAGGGACTTGCTAGTCATGTTAAAATCATGCTAGCTACTTGGTAGTCATGTTAAAATCATGCTAGCGACTTGCTAGTCATGCTAAAATCATGCTAGGGACTTGCTAGTCATGCTAAAATCATGCTAGCGACTTGTTAGTAATGCTAAAACCATGCTAGCGACTTGCTAGTCATGCTAAAATCATGCTAGCGACTTGTTAGTAATGCTAAAACCATGCTAGCGACTTGCTAGTCATGCTAAAATCATGCTAACGACTTGCTAGTCATGGTAAAATCATGCTAGCGACTTGTTAGTCATGCTAAAATCATGCTAGGGACTTGCTAGTCATGTTAAAATCATGCTAGGGACTTGCTAGTCATGTTAAAATCATGCTAGCTACTTGGTAGTCATGTTAAAATCATGCTAGCGACTTGTTAGTCATGTTAAAATCATGCTAGGGACTTGCTAGTCATGTTAAAATCATGCTAGCTACTTGTTAGTCATGTTAAAATCATGCTAGCTACTTGTTAGTCATGTTAAAATCATGCAAGCGACTTGTTAGTCATGCTAAAATCATGCTAGGGACTTGCTAGTCATGTTAAAATCATGCTAGCTACTTGGTAGTCATGTTAAAATCATGCTAGCGACTTGCTAGTCATGCTAAAATCATGCTAGGGACTTGCTAGTCATGTTAAAATCATGCTAGCTACTTGGTAGTCATGTTAAAATCATGCTAGCGACTTGCTAGTCATGCTAAATAATGCTAAAATCATGCTAGCGACTTGCTAGTAATGTTAAAATCATGCTAGCGGCTTGCTAGTCATTTGCTAAATAATGCTAAAATCATGCTAGCGACTTGCTAGTAATGCTAAATAATGCTAAAATCATGCTAGCGACTTGCTAGTAATGTTAAATGTCTATCTATCTATCTATCTATCTATCTATCTATCTATCATCTATCTATCTATCTATCTTCAAACCTTATCTATCTATCTATCTATCTATCTATCTATCTATCTATCTATCTATCTATCTATCTATCTATCTATCTATCTATCTATCTTCAAACCTTGTCAATCTATCTATCTATCTATCTATCTATCTATCTATCTATCTATCTATCTATCTATCTATCTATCTATCTATCTATCTATCTATCTATCTATCTAGTCATGTTAAAATCCTGCTAGCTACTTGTTAGTCATGTTAAAATCATGCTAGCTACTTGTTAGTCATGTTAAAATCATGCTAGCGACTTGTTAGTCATGCTAAAATCATGCTAGGGACTTGCTAGTCATGTTAAAATCATGCTAGGGACTTGCTAGTCATGTTAAAATCATGCTAGCTACTTGGTAGTCATGTTAAAATAATGCTAGCGACTTGTTAGTCATGTTAAAATCATGCTAGGGACTTGCTAGTCATGTTAAAATCATGCTAGGGATTTGCTAGTCATGTTAAAATCATGCTAGCTACTTGTTAGTCATGTTAAAATCATGCTAGCTACTTGTTAGTCATGTTAAAATCCTGCTAGCTACTTGTTAGTCATGTTAAAATCATGCTAGCTACTTGTTAGTCATGTTAAAATCATGCTAGCGACTTGTTAGTCATGCTAAAATCATGCTAGGGACTTGCTAGTCATGTTAAAATCATGCTAGCTATTTGGTAGTCATGTTAAAATCATGCTAGCGACTTGCTAGTCATGCTAAAATCATGCTAGGGACTTGCTAGTCATGCTAAAATCATGCTAGCGACTTGTTAGTAATGCTAAAACCATGCTAGCGACTTGCTAGTCATGCTAAAATCATGCTAGCGACTTGTTAGTAATGCTAAAACCATGCTAGCGACTTGCTAGTCATGCTAAAATCATGCTAACGACTTGCTAGTCATGGTAAAATCATGCTAGTGACTTGTTAGTCATGTTAAAATTACGCTAGCGACTTGGTAGTCATGTTAAAATCATGCTAGCGACTTGCTAATCATGCTAAAATCATGCTAGCGACTTGTTAGTCATGTTAAAATCATGCTAGCGACTTGCTAGTCATGCTAAAATCATGCTAGCGACTTGTTAGTAATGCTAAAACCATGCTAGCGACTTGCTAGTCATGGTAAAATCATGCTAGTGACTTGTTAGTCATGTTAAAATTACGCTAGCGACTTGGTAGTCATGTTAAAATCATGCTAGCGACTTGCTAATCATGCTAAAATCATGCTAGCGACTTGTTAGTCATGTTAAAATCATGCTAGCGACTTGCTAGTCATGCTAAAATCATGCTAGCGACTTGTTAGTAATGCTAAAACCATGCTAGTGACTTGCTAGTCATGCTAAAATCATGCTAACGACTTGCTAGTCATGGTAAAATCATGCTAGTGACTTGTTAGTCATGCTAAAATCATGCTACCGACTTGCTAGTCATGCTAAAATCATGCTAGCGACTTGTTAGTAATGCTAAAACCATGCTAGCGACTTGCTAGTCATGCTAAAATCATGCTAACGACTTGCTAGTCATGCTAAAATCATGCTAGTGACTTGTTAGTCATGTTAAAATTATGCTAGCGACTTGCTAGTCATGCTAAATTCATGCTAGGGACTTTGTTATCATGTTAAAATCTTGCTAGCGACTTGCTTGTCATGCTAGAATCATGCTAGTGACTAGCTAGTCATGCTATAATCATGCTAGCGACTTGCTAGTCATGCTAAAATCATGCTAGCGACTTGTTAGTCATGTTTAAATCATGCTAGCGACTTGGTAATCATGCTAAAATCATGCTAGCGATTTTGCTAAAATTATGCTAGCGACTTGCTAGTCATGCTAAAATCATGCTAGGGACTTGCTAGTCATGTTAAAATCATGCTAGCGACTTGCTAGTCATGCTAAAATCATGCTAGCGACTTGCTAGTCATGTTAAAATCATGCTAACGACTTGCTAGTAATGCTAAAATCATGCTAACGACTTGCTAGTCATGCTAAAATCATGCTAGCGACTTGTTAGTCATGCTAAAATCATGCTAGGGACTTGTTAGTCATGTTTAAATCATGCTAGCGACTTGGTAATCATGCTAAAATCATGCTAGTGACTTGTTAGTAATGTTAAAATAATGCTAGAGATTTTGCTAAAATTATGCTAGCGACTTGCTAGTCATGCTAAAATCATGCTAGCGATTTTGCTAAAATCATGCTAGTGACTTGCTTGTCATGTTAAAATCATGCTAGCGACTTGCTTGTCATGTTAAAATCATGCTAGCGACTTGCTAGTCTTGCTAAATAATGCTAAAATCATGCTAACAACTTGCTAGTAATGCTAAAATCATGCTAGCGACTTGCTAGTCATGCTAAAATCATGCTAGCGACTTGCTAGTCATGCTAAATAATGCTAAAATCATGCTAGCGACTTGCTAGTAATGTTAAAATCATGCTAGCAACTTGCTAGTCATGCTAAATAATGTTAAAATAATGTAATGCTAAAATCATGCTAGCGACTTGCTAGTCATGCTAAATAATGTTCTATCTATCTATCTATCTATCTTCAAACCTTATCTATCTATCTATCTATCTATCTATCTATCTATCTATCTATCTATCTATCTATCTATCTATCTATCTATCTATCTATCTATCTTCAAACCTTGTCAATCTATCTATCTATCTATCTATCTATCTATCTATCTATCTATCTATCTATCTATCTATCTATCTATCTATCTATCTATCTATCTATCTTCAAACCTTGTCTATCTATCTATCTATCTATCTATCTATCTATCTATCTATCTATCTATCTATCTATCTATCTATCTATCTATCTATCTATCTATCTATCTATTTATCTATCTATCTATCTATCTATCTATCTTCAAACCTTATCTATCTATCTATCTATCTATCTATCTATCTATCTATCTATCTATCTATCTATCTATCTATCTTCAAACCTTGTCAATCTATCTATCTATCTATCTATCTATCTATCTATCTATCTATCTATCTATCTATCTATCTATCTATCTATCTATCTATCTATCTATCTATCTATCTATCTATCTATCTTCAAACCTTGTCAATCTATCTATCTATCTATCTATCTATCTATCTATCTATCTATCTATCTATCTATCTTCAAACCTTGTCTATCTATCTATCTATCTATCTATCTATCTATCTATCTATCTATCTATCTATCTATCTATCTATCTATCTATCTATCTATCTATCTATCTTCAAACCTTATCTATCTACCTATCTATCTATCTATCTATCTATCTATCTATCTATCTATCTATCTATCTATCTATCTATCTATCTATCTATCTATCTATCTATCTATCTTCAAACCTTGTCAATCTATCTATCTATCTATCTATCTATCTATCTATCTATCTATCTATCTATCTATCTATCTATCTATCTATCTATCTATCTATCTTCAAACCTTGTCAATCTATCTATCTATCTATCTATCTATCTATCTATCTATCTATCTATCTATCTATCTATCTATCTATCTTCAAACCTTGTCAATCTATCTATCTATCTATCTATCTATCTATCTATCTATCTATCTATCTATCTATCTATCTATCTATCTATCTATCTATCTATCTATCTATCTATCTATCTGCTAAAATCATGCTAGCGACTTGCTAGTCATGCTAAATAATGCTAATATCATGCTAGCGACTTGCTAGTAATGTTAAAATAATGCTAGCGACTTGCTGGTCTTGCTAAAATCATGCTAGTGACTTGCTAGTCTTGCTAAAATCATGCTAGTGACTTGCTAGTCTTGCTAAAATCATGCTAGCGACCTGCTAGTCTTGCTAAAATCATGCTAGCGACTTGCTAGTAATGTTAAATGTCTATCTATCTATCTATCTATCTATCTGTCTATCTATCTATCTATCTATCTATCTATCTATCTATCTTCAAACCTTATCTATCTATCTATCTATCTATCTATCTATCTATCTATCTATCTATCTATCTATCTATCTATCTATCTATCTATCTATCTTCAAACCTTGTCTATCTATCTATCTATCTATCTATCTATCTATCTATCTATCTATCTATCTATCTATCTATCTATCTATCTATCTATCTATCTATCTATCTATCTATCTATCTTCAAACCTTATCTATCTATCTATCTATCTATCTATCTATCTATCTATCTATCTATCTATCTATCTATCTATCTATCTATCTATCTATCTATCTATCTATCTATCTATCTTCAAACCTTGTCAATCTATCTATCTATCTATCTATCTATCTATCTATCTATCTATCTATCTATCTATCTATCTATCTATCTATCTATCTATCTATCTATCTTCAAACCTTGTCTATCTATCTATCTATCTATCTATCTATCTATCTATCTATCTATCTATCTATCTATCTATCTATCTATTTATCTATCTATCTATCTATCTATCTATCTTCAAACCTTATCTATCTATCTATCTATCTATCTATCTATCTATCTATCTATCTATCTATCTATCTATCTATCTATCTATCTATCTATCTATCTATCTATCTATCTTCAAACCTTGTCAATCTATCTATCTATCTATCTATCTATCTATCTATCTATCTATCTATCTATCTATCTATCTATCTATCTATCTATCTATCTATCTATCTATCTATCTATCTTCAAACCTTGTCAATCTATCTATCTATCTATCTATCTATCTATCTATCTATCTATCTATCTATCTATCTATCTATCTATCTATCTATCTATCTATCTATCTATCTTCAAACCTTGTCAATCTATCTATCTATCTATCTATCTATCTATCTATCTATCTATCTATCTATCTATCTATCTATCTATCTATCTATCTATCTATCTATCTATCTATCTGCTAAAATCATGCTAGCGACTTGCTAGTCATGCTAAATAATGCTAATATCATGCTAGCGACTTGCTAGTAATGTTAAAATAATGCTAGCGACTTGCTGGTCTTGCTAAAATCATGCTAGTGACTTGCTAGTCTTGCTAAAATCATGCTAGTGACTTGCTAGTCTTGCTAAAATCATGCTAGCGACCTGCTAGTCTTGCTAAAATCATGCTAGCGACTTGCTAGTAATGTTAAATGTCTATCTATCTATCTATCTATCTATCTATCTATCTATCTATCTATCTATCTATCTATCTATCTATCTATCTATCTATCTTCAAACCTTATCTATCTATCTATCTATCTATCTATCTATCTATCTATCTATCTATCTATCTATCTATCTATCTATCTATCTATCTATCTATCTATCTATCTATCTATCTATCTTCAAACCTTGTCTATCTATCTATCTATCTATCTATCTATCTATCTATCTATCTATCTATCTATCTATCTATCTATCTATCTATCTATCTATCTATCTATCTATCTTCAAACCTTATCTATCTATCTATCTATCTATCTATCTATCTATCTATCTATCTATCTATCTATCTATCTATCTATCTATCTATCTATCTATCTATCTATCTATCTATCTATCTATCTATCTATCTTCAAACCTTGTCAATCTATCTATCTATCTATCTATCTATCTATCTATCTATCTATCTATCTATCTATCTATCTATCTATCTATCTATCTATCTATCTTCAAACCTTGTCAATCTATCTATCTATCTATCTATCTATCTATCTATCTATCTATCTATCTATCTATCTATCTATCTATCTATCTATCTATCTATCTATCTATCTATCTATCTTCAAACCTTGTCAATCTATCTATCTATCTATCTATCTATCTATCTATCTATCTATCTATCTATCTATCTATCTATCTATCTATCTATCTATCTATCTATCTATCTTCAAACCTTATCTATCTACCTATCTATCTATCTATCTATCTATCTATCTATCTATCTATCTATCTATCTATCTATCTATCTATCTATCTTCAAACCTTATCTATCTACCTATCTATCTATCTATCTATCTATCTATCTATCTATCTATCTATCTATCTATCTATCTATCTATCTATCTATCTATCTATCTTCAAACCTTGTCAATCTATCTATCTATCTATCTATCTATCTATCTATCTATCTATCTATCTATCTATCTATCTATCTATCTATCTATCTATCTATCTATCTATCTATCAAACCTTGTCAATCTATCTATCTATCTATCTATCTATCTATCTATCTATCTATCTATCTATCTATCTATCTATCTATCTATCTATCTATCTATCTATCTATCAAACCTTGTCAATCTATCTATCTATCTATCTATCTATCTATCTGCTAAAATCATGCTAGCGACTTGCTAGTCATGCTAAATAATGCTAATATCATGCTAGCGACTTGCTAGTAATGTTAAAATAATGCTAGCGACTTGCTGGTCTTGCTAAAATCATGCTAGTGACTTGCTAGTCTTGCTAAAATCATGCTAGTGACTTGCTAGTCTTGCTAAAATCATGCTAGCGACCTGCTAGTCTTGCTAAAATCATGCTAGCGACTTGCTAGTAATGTTAAATGTCTATCTATCTATCTATCTATCTATCTGTCTATCTATCTATCTATCTATCTATCTATCTATCTATCTTCAAACCTTATCTATCTATCTATCTATCTATCTATCTATCTATCTATCTATCTATCTATCTATCTATCTATCTATCTATCTATCTATCTATCTATCTATCTATCTATCTTCAAACCTTGTCTATCTATCTATCTATCTATCTATCTATCTATCTATCTATCTATCTATCTATCTATCTATCTATCTATCTATCTTCAAACCTTATCTATCTATCTATCTATCTATCTATCTATCTATCTATCTATCTATCTATCTATCTATCTATCTATCTATCTATCTATCTATCTATCTTCAAACCTTGTCAATCTATCTATCTATCTATCTATCTATCTATCTATCTATCTATCTATCTATCTATCTATCTATCTATCTATCTATCTATCTATCTATCTATCTTCAAACCTTGTCAATCTATCTATCTATCTATCTATCTATCTATCTATCTATCTATCTATCTATCTATCTATCTATCTATCTATCTATCTATCTATCTATCTATCTGCTAAAATCATGCTAGCGACTTGCTAGTCATGCTAAATAATGCTAATATCATGCTAGCGACTTGCTAGTAATGTTAAAATAATGCTAGCGACTTGCTGGTCTTGCTAAAATCATGCTAGTGACTTGCTAGTCATGCTAAATAATGCTAATATCATGCTAGCGACTTGCTAGTAATGTTAAAATAATGCTAGCGACTTGCTGGTCTTGCTAAAATCATGCTAGTGACTTGCTAGTCTTGCTAAAATCATGCTAGTGACTTGCTAGTCTTGCTAAAATCATGCTAGCGACCTGCTAGTCTTGCTAAAATCATGCTAGTGACTTGCTAGTCTTGCTAAAATTATGCTAGCGACTTGCTAGTCGTGTTAAAATCATGCTAGGGTCTTGCTAGTAATGTTAAAATCATGCTAGCGACTTGCTAGTAATGCTAAAATCATGCTAGCGACTTGCTAGTCATACTACAATAATGCTAGCGACTTGCTAGTCTTGCTAAAATCATGCTAGTGACTTGCTAGTCTTGCTAAAATTATGCTAGCGACTTGCTAGTCTTGCTAAAATCATGCTAGTGACTTGCTAGTCTTGCTAAAATTATGCTAGCGACTTGCTGTTCTTGCTAAAATCATGCTAGTGACTTGCTAGTCTTGCTAAAATCATGCTAGTGACTTGCTAGTCTTGCTAAAATCATGCTAGCGACCTGCTAGTCTTGCTAAAATCATGCTAGTGACTTGCTAGTCTTGCTAAAATTATGCTAGCGACTTGCTAGACGTGTTAAAATCATGCTAGGGTCTTGCTAGTAATGTTAAAATCATGCTAGCGATTTGCTAGTAATGCTAAAATCATGCTAGCGACTTGCTAGTCATACTACAATAATGCTAGCGACTTGCTAGTTTTGTTAAAATCATGCTAGCGACTTGCTAGTCATGCTAAAATCATGCTAGCGACTTGCTAGTCATGCTAAAATCATGCTAGCGACTTGTTAGTCATGTTAAAATTATGCTAGCTACTTGGTAGTCATGTTAAAATCATGCTAGTGACTTGCTAGTCTTGCTAAAATTATGCTAGCGACTTGCTAGTCTTGCTAAAATCATGCTAGTGACTTGCTAGTCTTGCTAAAATCATGCTAGCGACCTGCTAGTCTTGCTAAAATCATGCTAGTGACTTGCTAGTCTTGCTAAAATTATGCTAGCGACTTGCTAGTCGTGTTAAAATCATGCTAGGGTCTTGCTAGTAATGTTAAAATCATGCTAGCGACTTGCTAGTAATGCTAAAATCATGCTAGCGACTTGCTAGTCATACTACAATAATGCTAGCGACTTGCTAGTTTTGTTAAAATCATGCTAGCGACTTGCTAGTCATGCTAAAATCATGCTAGCGACTTGCTAGTCATGCTAAAATCATGCTAGCGACTTGCTAGTCATGCTAAAATCATGCTAGCAAATTGCTATTCATGCTAGAATCATGCTAACGACTTGCTAGTCATGCTAAAATAATGCTAAAATCATGCTAGCGACTTGCTAGTCAAGCTAAAATAATGCTAAAATCATGCTAACGACTTGCTAGTCATGCTTAAACCATGCTAGCGACTTGCTAGTCATGCTAAATTAATGATAGCGACTTGCTAGTCATGCTATAATAATGCTAAAATCATGCTAGCGACTTGCTAGTCATGGTAAAATCATGTTAGCGACTTGCTAATAATGCTAAAATCATGCTAGCGACTTGCTAGTCATGCTAAAATCATGCTAGCGACTTGCTAGTCATTCTAAAATCATGCTAGCGACTTGCTAGTCATTCTAAAATAATGCTAGCGACTTGCTAGTCATGCTAAAATCATGAAAGCGACTTGCTAGTCATGCTAAAATCATGCTAGCGAATTGTTATTCATGCTAGAATCATGCTAGCGATTTGCTAGTCATGCTAAAATAATGCTAAAATCATTCTAGCGACTTGCTAGTCATGCTAAAATAATGCTAAAATCATGCTAGCGACTTGCTAGCCATGCTAAAACCATGCTAGCGACTTGCTAGTCATGCTAAAATAATGATAGCGACTTGCTAGTCATGCTATAATAATGCTAAAATCATGCTAGCGACTTGCTAGTCGTGCTAAAATCATGCTAGCGACTTGCTAGTCATGGTAAAATCTTGTTAGCGACTTGCTAGTAATGCTAAAATCATGCTAGCGACTTGCTAGTCATGCTAAAATCATGCTAGCGACTTGCTAGTCTTGTTAAAATCATGGTAGCGACTTGCTAGTCCTGCTAGAATCATTCTAACGACTCGCTAGTCATGTTATAATCATGCTAGGGACTTGCTAGTCATGCTAAAATCATGCTAGCGACTTGCTAATCATGGTAAATCATGCTAGCGACTTGCTAGTCATGCTTAAATCATGCTAGCGATTTACTAGTCTTACTAAAATCATGATAGCAACTAGCTAATCATGCATCTATCTATTCACATTCAAACTATATCTCCTAACTATTTATATCTATAAATCTTTCTATTTTCAAACTATTTATATCTATCTAGCCTATCTATCTTCAAACTTTATCAATAAAACTAAAACTATTTCAAACTGAAAACCTTTAAACTTTCTTTAAACTAAAAGCTTTTAAAACTACTTAAAACTGACTGGCTAGGCTTTCTCAAGCCAACTTAAAGTTTGCTAACAAACTTTTTAACTAGTTATTATTATTATTATTATTATAGATTCCGTACAAATTCCGGCACGTAACTCTTCCCGCAGTTTTTGTCACAGACCCACAAAACGGGCGTCAAATCATGCAGCCTATTTGGGAAAGGTACGATGATGTCACATGGGTCGAAAAATCGCCCCAAAAATCCCATAGACTTAACATTGCGCCCAACTTTGACGCAACGTAGCACCAAGCGAGAATTTCGTGGCGAACCCACCTCGAAATGGGATGTAAGTTGTACCCCTGGGGTGCAAGAGCCCCCCCAAAGTTACCCCATTGACTTACTATGGTGAGGGACGGCCCATGAAACGTGTTTTTCCTACTATGGTAATTTACATAGGGATTTTGTATTGAACCTAACTCTGCATCAGAGTGTCATAGAGACATGGGGGCGGGCTCATTTTACTCAGACAACCAATCAGACTCTCCGGATCACTGTCAAGCTGGCAAGCCATGCCCTAGCAACTATTTACAGCACCCTAGCAACTAATCCCATAGACCTCTATTATACTGTAATTACCCATATGGATATCTTTGGATCACAGTGTCATAGAGACTTGGGGGTGGGCTCGTTTGATTCGGGCCAATGGTGAATCACCAATGACACTTCCTATCCACGCCCTAGCAACCATTATCAAGCACCCTAGCAACCAAAACCCACACAGGCATTTCTTCAAATCTAAATGTCACAGAGACATGGGGGTTGGTTTATATCATTCATAGTGGCAAGGAGACTTTGGAGTATCATCATTGGCCACTCCCTAGCAACTAAACAGAGTACCCTAGCAACCGTTTAGCAATACTTATATCTTTGAGTCAGAATATCATAGAAACATGGGAGTTGCTTCTTTTTGGCTCATGCTAACATATAGAACTTCCAACATACTAGTATTGCTAGCAGTGAATAGCTACATGCTAATAGTGATTAGCTAAGGGTTAAATTAGGCTAATAACTCTACAACACTCCATTGTAACGATCTGTGATAACTAGCAATTGCCTAGCAACACCCTAGCAACCACCCAGAGTTCCCTAGCAACCACATAACAACACCCTAGCAACCACCCTGTTTACCGTAGCAACCGCATAGCAACACCCTAGCAACAACTCTGGTTACATTAGCAACCACTTAGCAACACCATAGCAACCACCCTGTGAACCCTAGCAACGGCCATAGCAACCACCCTGGGTAACCTAGCAACCACATAGCAACACCCTAGCAACCAGTCTGGGAACCTAGCAACGGCCATAGCAACCACCATTGGTACCCTAGCAACCACATAGCAACACCCTAGCAACCACCCTGGGTACCCAAGCAACGGCCATAGAAACCACCCTGGGTGGCCTAGCAACCACATAGCAAACACCCTTGCAACCATCCTGTGTACCCTAGCAATGGCCCTAGCAACCGAGTGCCAAGTTTTGCCACAGCAAGCACCACTCACATTTGTTCAAGAAATGTACATATCTAGTTATTTTATTTTAATTTTTTCTCCGCTAAAACTGATTGTACAGACCAAACCCTAAGACCTTGAGACTTCAAACTTGGTCAGAAGGTAGAGCTCCGCGATGAACGTTTCTGGCAAAGTCTCACCCCAATCAGACTAAAGGTGGCACTACAGCACAAAAAAACCTTTAGAATTTTTCGCCATTTTGAATTTTGCCTTTATTCTTTATGATATATATTTATCAATTAAAAAATGCCAAATATTCATATTTTTCATATAGTGGCAGTCCACAATTACAGAGACCAGCACTTCAATGGCACTTCAATGGCATTATTAAAGTTGTATTCTTGTTTAATGTGTATTACAGTATTACTATAAATTTGTATTTTTTCATACAGTGAATATCGATACAAAGTTGAGCTGAAACGAGCAAGGTAATTTTAACTTAAACAATTTAAAACAGTTCTAAACAGTGTGTTATAATTATACCTGTTATGTTTTTGTAAACATATTTGTGTACATAAAGTAATGAATAAATTATTTGGCAACACTTATAATATAATAAGAGCCAATTGTCAATATTAACTAGTTGCATAGCTATTATTAACATGTTTGCTGTTTATTAGTACTTAGAAAGCACATATTCTGCATAACGAAATTTACATCCCTAACCCTACTCAATACCTACATTTAAAACTTCAAATACCTTGCTATTATTAAGCAAAATAGAAGTTGGTTTAAGGTAAATATTGTAGTCTTTGCATTAATAGCAAGAACATTAACCTTCACAATTTACCATAAAGTGACCACTTTATTCTTACAAAATAATCTTCACAACGTTTTTAAAAACATTTCCAAAATGCAAATACAAAAATTACTGTTTCCACAGTTTTTTTCTTACTTGATGTATTATTATTTGTATTTCTAATTTCTAGATATCAACTTGAACAAAACAAGAGGAATTTTGAGCACTTCCATGAAAGGTATAGTATTATAATATTTTGTCATTTTCAAGAAACTAACAAGTTTTATCATTTCAAAAAATATACAGATTTTTTTTATTTTATATAGTTTAAACAGACAATCAAGCAAATAGACACAAATTAAATTAGTTATACCTTGTTAGTACCATTTTTCCTTCAGAATCGTACATTAATTCTTCATGACACTAACAAGGAGGCTAAAGGCTGCAACCGCTAAAGTCAGTCGCTAGTGCGTCTCTTGAGATCGGGGAGTGAGGTTTACCTGCACAGCACCTACTGGCTGGCCTCTGTTACACATATATTTAACAAGGAACAGTTATTGTCATGATCTGGGCTGTGGGGTTTCCCTCAGCCACCTGAGAGCGCTGTATCCCTTCCCTTGCACTGCACTTCCCTGATCGTTCACACCTGTCTTTGTCATTAACACTCATCATCCCACACCTGTTCTCAATCACTCAGACTACAAGAACTCTCATTTCCCACTCATCATCCTGTCTGCATTGTCTTCCGTATGGTCTGTTTCTGTTCCAGTTCTGTTTATTCCTGTTTCAGTCTAGTTCTTGACATGTGTGCCGTGTTGGCCTTTTGTTTGTTCGTTTGCTGTTGTGTGTGTTTATATTAAAATCATTCTTCCCCTGCATTTGGACCCTGACCTCCTCCTTCTTTACACGTGACAGTTATTGTTTTAACTTAATAGTGTGTATAAGAGCTGTATTGATTTCAGAGAGATGCAGGCCTACATCTGGTGTACATTTGATTGTTCTTCCTCTCTCAACAAAAACATGTTCTATAAATTAAACATGGCAAAGTATACTACCCACAAGAAGCCAGAGCCAAGCACTTCAATGGAATCCTTAAAGTCATATTCTTGTTTAACATGTAATATTGTTTTATTTTTATACATTTGCATTCTTTCATTTAACACAGTGAATATCAATGCAAAGAGGAGCTGAAACAAACAAGGTAATATAAACGTATGTCATTTATAACATTACTAAACAGTGTGTCAAAATCATGTGTTGTGTATTGCTGCCTTTTTAGGGGTTCGAGTGCGTAGCACTGAAACCCTATTGTAATTGTTAGGATTTTTAGGGGTTCGAGTGCGTAGCACTGAATCCCTATTGTTTTTGTTAGGATTTTTATTATTAGGGGTTCGAGTGCGTAGCACTGAATCCCTATTGTTTTTGTTAGGATTTTTATTATTATTATTATTATTATTATTATTCTGCCCTAAAACTGAATGTGCAGCCCAAACCGTAAGGCCTAGAGACTTGAAACTTGGTCAGATTGTGGGGAAAAAACTTTACATCCTTGTGATCCTTGGGTCAGCCCGGACAAAAGTGCAAAGGCGACTTTTTTTCTCTAGGACGCACCGTTTTCCCGCAAAATGGACGTATGTCCGAAACCTACTTTTGCGAACTAGTCCTAGGTTTTTTGCCCGATCGGAACCAAACCAGTGCAGGAATATTCTGAATGTGCAGCCCAAACCGTAAGGCCTAGAGACTTGAAACTTGGTCAGATTGTCGGGACTGCGGCCAGAATCGAGGATCCATAGACTCGCCCAAATCGGACCAAAGGTGGCGCTACAGCGCAAAAAACTAAGATTTTTGACATTTTTGGCATAATCTTGTAAACCGTTTGTCGTAGACTCAAAAACTTTGCATCGCTGTGATCCTTGGGTCAGGCCGAACAAAAGTGTATTACAAAATTTTTGAGCTGCGACACACGGTTGACCCCGAAAAATGGACGTGAATCCGAAACCTACTTTTGCGAACTAGTCCTAGGTTTTTCGCCCGATCAGAACCAAACCAGTGCAGGAATATTCTCTGGACACTGAATATCAATAATTATCAAAAAAAAGTAGAACTTTTGACTCACGGCCGCAAAGGACCACCAAAACGTTCGATACCGACGGGGGCACTTTTACTAAAATGGCTATAACTTTTGAACGGAATGAGATATCTTCACCAAACTTGGTACACATGTGTATAAGCTCGATCCTTGGTCAAATCAAAAAAAATTGCTGAGTTTGAACACTTGGTGGCGCTATAAGACGGAAAAAACATATTTTTGGCTATAAATACACAGCCATTAGTCCGATCGACTTGAAAATTGGTATGCAGTGACTTGGACCAAAGGGGCACAAGTGTCTATGAGGACATTGGCGTATCTCAAAAAACATGGCCGCCATTGGCCAATGAAATTTGAGCACCTATTTGACAAGGTTAACGGAGGTCAATCAGAACGAAACTCGGTGGGCATGTTCGACTCACGGCCCTAAAGGTCTGTAAGAATTTTGAAAAAAATCGGCCACTAGTTGGCGCTAACAAGTTTTTTGCCTCTGTAATCACGCGGCGTTTCACACATCCACACAATATGCATATCAATCGATAGATCTCCTCATGCCGAGAAAAATTGCTTCAAGAACCATTGCTGTCAATCAAATCGTTCATTAATTATTCACAAATTTGTTAAAAACCTACTTTTGCGAACTAGTCCTAGGTTTTTTGCCCGATCTGGATCAAACCACTGCAGTAATATTCTCTGGACTCTGTAGATCAATAATTATCAAAAAAATGTTGAATTTTGTCTTTTGGTTGGCTATAATGGGCTCATTTAGTAAAGGGGGCGTGGCAACATATATCCAAAAGCCTATAAAACCTAAACAAAAACTCAAAACTTTACAAAAATGGGTGACAACATGTAGCAGATGACCCTTAACAAGCATGCAAAGTTTCATGAAGACCATAGGTGGCGCTATAACAGTTAAAAAGGTGTCAAAAACATGATATTTCTATTGTATATAGAACTAAAAACCTAATTAAACGTCAATATCTTCACATATATACTATATCTTCATATCATAGGATAGATCTCCTCATTCTGAACAACTTTGCCTCTAGGACCAATGTTGTCAATCAAACTGTTCTTTTAAAACATGAGATCATTTAAAAAACATACTTTGGTGAACTCGTCCTGGGTTTTCAACCCATACTCAATAAAATCAGTGCAGTTCAGTTCTCCAGACTCTCTTGGTCAGTAATTATCAAAAAAATGTTGAACATTTGCATTTGGACAGCTATAACAGGGCCATTTCATAATATGCTTTTTATCTAGTGTAGATTAAAGTCTACAAATACTAAAATAAAACAAAAATTAACAAACCTAAGTAAAATTATGCATCATATGAATCAAAACAAGCATATGTTTATGGACACTGGGCAAAAAAGGCAATTTAATAGTTATATAGCTTAAAAACAATGCACCTCTATTTCAACAAAAGTACAACTATAGCCACTAGATGGCAGTAGAATACCACTAATGGGCTTACACATGTTAATAGAACAGTGCTTTGTAGGGTTTAATGTCTTTATGTAGTTTTGAATTTATATGTAAGTGATACTAAATCACTGTTATAACTCTTCAAATCACATTTAGCCAAAGTTTAAAACTTAATTTATACAGATATATGATATTTGACAATTACACATGATTATGATTAAAGTGAAACGTGACAATGATATATCAAAACACAAGTTTTAAGCATTTTGTCACTTATTTATTGCATAAATCTCTTATGTGTAACAAAATATGTGTGCATCTGTCTGTCTCTGTAATCATGCTTAATGAACACAATAGTTTAACCATTTCATTTCTGTGTATGTTTCTGTTTGTGAGTGAATTCTTCGTAATGGATATGTTCTGGTGTCAGCCATATATTTTGTGTTGGCCAACACCCTAACGGTATAGAAGCCGTAAAGGCCTTAAATACTCGAACCCCGCTCAATGCTGCTTGCAGCTTTAATCTGATTTTGTTTTTACTGATCTTCATTTGAAGTGATTAGTTGACTATTCATGCTAGAATCATGCTAATGACTTGGGGACGGGGTCATTTTACTCAGACAACACATCATACTCTCTGGATCTCTGTGAGTTTTGGACTCTTTTGACTCGGGGCAGCAAATAGCCAATCACGAATCACCAAAGACAGTTTCTAGCCATGCCCTAGCAACCATTTAGAGTCCCATAGCAACCAAAACCCACACAGGCATATCTTCAGATCTGAATGTCATAGTGATATGGGGGTTGGTTTATATCATTCATACTGGCAAGTACACTTTGGAGCATTATTGGCCACTCCTTAGCAACTTAACAGAGTACCCTAGCAACCATTTAACAAGACCTATATCTTTGCATCAGAATATCGTTGAGACACATGAGTTACTACTTTTGGTTCATGCTAGCAAATAGAACTTCCAACATACTAGTCATGTTACATGCTAACAGTGACTAGCTAATTGCTAAAATGTGCAAAGAAGTATAGGAAGTTGTTTGAAATAAGCCGAATTGAGCTAGAATTATGCTATCAATAGTTTATATCTTGCTAACATTGTCTAGCTAAATGTTAAACATGTTAAAACAAGCTAACATCTTGTTAAAATCATCATGTGAATCATGGTAAATTTGTGCTAGCATAATGTTAATTATGTTACCATATTGTCAGCATGGTCAGCATGATGTTAATCATGTTAGAATGTTGCTAGCATCATGCTAATCATGTTGCTAGCATAATGCAAATCATGTTGCTAGCATAATGCTAGTCATGTTAGCATGTTGCTAGCATCATGCTAATCATGTTGCTAATATCATGTTAGTCATGTTAACATGTTGCAACCATCATGCTAGTCAATAAACAAATTTTATACTCTATCTTATAGGCTCTACACATCAGGAAGTGTGATATTTAGGGCTGTGTAAAAAGTGAATGCTCTGGAATTTGATATACTCCTCCCAGGATTTCCATAGGTTTGTCACCAAACTTGGACAGCATGATCTCAAGACATAGGGGATGCAAAAATTACCAGGGGATATCCCAAATGGTTTGGCTGTGCAGAGGCAAAAAAGTTATGGCGAGAAATGAGAAGCAGGAATTGTTTAATAACTGTTCAACAGATTGCCTGATTTTGATCAAACATCACCAGTTTGTTCGTTGTATGATGCCAATCACATAGATGTGACTATTATGAATCAAAGTATTGCGACATCAACTGGCAGCAGGAATCATGTTGTTTCAAAATGGTTTAAAATCAACGACTGCATCCGAAATCGCATACTTAATGAGTAGGTACTTTATTTCAATAAGTAGATACTTAACAAGCGCTAAAAGAGTACCTACTCTACAGCCAAATCTCATTGAGTATGAATGCGATCCGCCATGATGACGTTATCATGTGATCTACGACGTTAAAACAAGAGCAACAATTTAAAAGATATGAGCGAGAGGTTTAATTCATCTATATGTATATTTTATATATTTGTATATATTATGATGTTGATCAAATTTCTCATTTTGGGGTCTTCCAGAAGAAACAGATACCTTTATGATTGTAGTACGTTTTTAGGCTATATCTGTCACGGATTAGGCAGGAACACACGAACGACGTAATAAAAAGACGTATATTAAATAAATCCAACGGAATACAGGCGGACACAGGAACACCAGGGGAAAACATCCAATTAACATCAAAGACCAACCAGAGTACTGGGAAAACACACACCTTAAATAGACAGACTAATTACAAACACAGGTGCAGACAATGCAGAAACCAAAAACACTCAGAACTGCAGGGGAAAATGGGATAACCAACAAGAAAGGTCGGGGGTGTGACATTACCTCCCCCTCCCGGAAGGCACGTCTTCGTGCCGACAAACAGACAAAAGGAAACATTACAAAGTCTTAGGACGGGGATTAGGTGGAGGACGGACTCCCGGGAGGTGGGCACAAGATGGAGTCCAGGGTGGTGATGGAGGGAGGAGCCAAGGAGGTGACAGGAAGGGGCTGGAGCAGGAGGAGCCAGGTGGGACCCAGAACTCAGCCATGATGGAATTCCAAGGTGGAGCCGTTGGAGGGAGGAGCCATGGTGGAGGAGAGGCTGACGCGGAGACGGAAAGCCGAAGATCTTGGGTGACACCGCGGATCCGGAGGGCCAAGGCGGAACCCAAGGCTCTGGAGACCAAGGCGGAGATGGAGATCCGGAGGTCCGCGGTGGAGCCGGAGGGACAGAGGGCCGAGGCTGTGCCCGCGGGAGGGAGGAGGTCCACTGAGCCGGTGGGACGGAGCAACAAGGCACAGCCGGAGGAGTATAGTCCAGAGGCGAAGGTGGGGCGACGACTGACCAAGTGGAACCGGAGGGACGATGGAGTCCGATGGAGCTGGTGGACCGACGGGCGACGGCGGAGACGAGGGAGCAGAGAGCTGGGGTGGAAGCGCAGGGTCGGAGGGCCGAGGCGGAGTCCAGGACTCTGAGGCTGGAGGCAATGGTGAGGGATCCTCCAGCCATGACACCGATTGATACTGGCAGACCCGCGGCGAACCCACCACACAGATGGTGGGCTGAGAGTGAGCAGGGGGACAGACAGCAGACAACGGGGATTCAGGAAGGCTGTGCGGAACCAGCGGAGATACACGATGGCTTGACATAACCAGCTGAGGTTCAGGTATAGACAGAGAAGGGCGGGTGGGTGGGAAATCCAGGAAAACAGGTTTCTCCGTAAAACAGTCCATTAAGTCCCCAGAGTCTTTTTCATGCTCACCCCCAGTGGTGGTGCAGTGGGCAAGGCTCTCTACCGCCCTCTCTTGTTCCACGAAGCACTCCACCATCGCAGATGTAAAGGCCGGCTCTCACACTTGGTCGGAAGTTTTTGAACCCATTGGCGCTCCATAATACTGTCGCTCCGGGCTCGGGCTTCCCGTCAACGAAGGGCTCGTACTCAGTGGGTCGGGGTGGCTGGCTGGGCTCTGGGTCCGTAGTGGCACTGGCAAGACTATTCACGAAACAGGCGGGAACGAGGGTCTGTTTCTTGCCAGTGTCCACTCCACTCCACTGGCGTCATAGAACGCACAGAGCGCGTCGTCCGGATAGCTGGTGGTATTAGCTATGAGCTGGAACATCAACGTGTAACCCTCGAGCGGTAAATCCCCCTGCTTCAGCTGGCGGAGGATGAATTCAGGACGGAGGAAGGAATCCATGGGGGAAAACACTACGGAAACAAAAAGCCTTGAAAACAAAACGATAAACAAAACGGGGTGGAATACGCAAAAAACAGTTTCGCTCTGTCTATTCTGTCACGGATTAGGCAGGAACATACAAACAACGATGTAATAAAAAGACTTATATTAAAGAAATCCAACGGAATACAGGCAGACACAGGAACACCAGGGGAAAACATCCAATTAACATCAAAGACCGACCAGAGTACTGGGAAAACACACACCTTAAATAGACAGACTAATTACAAACATAGGTGCAGACAATAAGGGAGAAACCAAAAACACTCAGAACTGCGGGGGAAAATGGGAAAACCAACAAGAAAGTCCGGGGGTGTAACAATAACCCAGTTTAACCTTTAAAGATGATATGAAAACCTAAAATCGTAACCACTTGAATATGTTTTAAATTTATTTATGTGCAAAATTGTTTATCCACATGCAAGACTGGCTTGAAATCTCCTTTGTTTTCCTCTTTTTATTGTGGGATTTCTCTTGTTTCATCCCCGAGGATTATAAATAACAAAAAACAACACATGCAATTTTAATGCATTATGATTAAATGAATATTACGATAATTTAAAGATATTTAATATTTTTTTCACGTGTAGAGAATCACATGTACGCAATCCCTTTAAAGTTTTTTTCTGTCATTATGATTTTTTACTGATAAAACAGCGACGGGTGCACAGAACACCCAATGGCATCACGACAACCCTACCTAGTACGTTGCCCTCCTTGTTTGCAATGTTTGCAATATCTGCACAAAGGAGACGTCAATTGCCTGCTGGAAGATCACGTCTTTGGAGAAGACTTTTGATTTTACACTCGAAAGAATTAAGTATTACTTAGAAATTAAAGATGACCTCGGAATGCATTGCTAGACAACACCAACTCTTATGAACAATAATACTGATCAATGCTAACCACTAATTAATTATATTAATATGCATGACATATTCATGACTATGCAGTCAATGTGAATACATCTCAATTCTCAGTCAAGTAATAAATTAATGCTATATTTTATTAACTGACAAATGTCAGGATGTCACCTCAACCACACACTAGAGTCACACCCTCAGAAGAACCTCCCACTCGTTCAGGATCACCTGAGTACTAATTACTAGCACCTGACTTCACTTACCACACCCTATATATACGCACTGCATTCAGTCACTCACCATCTGGTCTACGGATCACACCCCTTGCTATGCTGCTCCTCTGGATCCTGTTTGGACTCTGTTTCACTCCTCTGTGCCGGCTTACCACATTACCATTACCATTACCCAAGGACTGTTCAGATAAGACTATCCATCTTTCAAATCAACATTGCAATTGCCTGAAACTTACCTGCTGTTTTAATAAACTTACATCATTTTTATATACACTTACCTCCGTCTCTGCATCCGTCTGTGTGTGTGACAACAACAAGAAACATGATTAATTTTGTAAAAGAATAAATAAAAGTAACCTTGATGTTAAATGAATACAAGTCAAAGACACATAAAACAACATAGCTGTGCCAATTCTGCAGCTTTATTCTGATGAAGCAGCTGACCAGCGTGTCCACCTTCACCTGTCTCTGCCATCCATCACGTCCTATCCCTGTAACATCCAGAAAAGCTTCAAGTCACCTCTGTGATTCATGTGCTCAACACTGCATTTACACTCGCATTTTATCCAACACAAATGCTCCTCTATTTATTTATATTAATAAAAAAGATCAGTTATGTTTAGTTTCTATATGTACATGCGTTTATTTATGTTACATTCATATAAAGTAAACAGTGTTGACAACAGTGAATTCTACTGTAACAGCACACAACACTCAGATGTCTATTATGTGCTCATCTGCAATTCTTTTTGAACTTTTTCCTAGCACATATTAAATAGATATTGAAAAATCATCTTTGAGATTTATGTGGTTTATGTACATTCACTTTGGAGATATACGTGTGTTTACTGGATCTCCCCTGTTTGCTATACATATAAAACACGTTTTACAGAACAATCACAAATATACTGTTACACCTTAAGCGATTTAACAGTTTGCTCTACGCGATTGTGACACAAGGAACAGCGTAAGGTTACTCACTTTTGAAAACACCCTTGTTTCTGTTCTCCATCACGTTCGATGATGATGTAGGCTATTGATCTCCCGTGGGCTTCTGGGATAGAAAAGTAGAAAAGTATCCCTCGATCGGTACTTCGAAATCTGGGCGGGACGCAGTTGGCTTCCGGGGATCTCTCACTTACTCTTCGTGGTTACTCTTCTCACGTACCCATTTCGCCTACTATATAGTAGGTAAGTAGGCATATTCGAACGATACTTAGATATACGTACACCTGAATCTCGCGAGAAATAGTGCTTCATCCTGGTAAATTTCGCCTACTCTTTTGTGGTGTTTGAGATTTCATGCATACTTTTTCTTCGCCTACTGCTTGTTGCCTACTAAATAGTATGGAAGAATGCGATTTCGGATGCAGCCAACCTCTTAATTTCACTAGATTTTCTTCGAACTTCATCAAAATAATGTCAAAGCACGGCCGATGAGAATCTGTAAAGGGGTCTGTGATTGATCAAATGATGTTGCCATAGCAACGTGTCAAACTTTGTTTCAAAATTTGTTTCCTGTATTTCTGAGGCAGACAACATGCTTAGAATTTTATGAAACTCAACACACACATCAATATTAATAATAGTTAGACACTGGCGAAAGGTCATAAATGGGTGTGGAGCAGGCACTCTATAGCTCCATCTTTTGACAAAAGTTGGGGGGTTAGTTTTTCCTACAGTCACCAAACTCAGTACATATATTGCTCTCGTCAATCTGGACAACTTTCTTATTTACACTCATTAACTATGACCGACAGGAAGCCGGCTATTTTGATTTAAAATTGTTTTTTTTTAAAAATCAGGCTGCAAACAAATTCATAATACTCGAAACAGCACCAATCTGTTTACACCAAACTTTACCAACATGAAGAGAAGATTCTGAAGATGCTAAATTGCGAGCGGATTCGGGATATCTTGAATGGTGTTGATGTAGTGATTTATTAAAGTGAGAGTAAAAAAGATAACCATCATTTTATGATATCTATAAAGTGCATCATCCAAACTCTTTAAAACTTTTTTCATACAGAGATTCTGTAGCAAATGCTGTTAATTTCATAATTATACAAGACTCTATGAATTATATAAAAAAATTAAAAGATATCTGAAATCTTCTCACATTCTGCTTGCCTGTTTGTGTTAAGTGTTAGAGTGAGTGTAGGGGGAGGGGTGTAAGTGAGTGAGTGAGTGAGTGAGAGAGAGCAGTAAAAGACCATCTTTAACCCTTTAGGCGCCAGTTTTTTTTTTTTTTTGGAAAAATGCTGGATTTTGACATCGAGATTTCAAAAGCTTGTGGCTTGAAAGGGCTTAAAGATAGAGATCTACTGTAAATTAGAAAAATGTTGGGCATCACCAAAAGTTGATGTGGAGTGTAAATATTCCTATCTAATTTGCATATTATGACGTCATCATGGGGGCGGCATCATTGAAATTCATAACATTCAGGAAATAGTAGATATTAAATAGATGTTTTTTAGGTTTTTTTTGTCTTTTTATCCTCATTCCAAATGATCAGAAAAGAGAAAACCAACAATAAAACAGGACAAAATTACTCAATTATTACTATATTACTATACTATATAGTAAAACGCATGTGAACAGTAGCCTAATGTTTGATTAGTTCATCAGTAATACTCAGGAAATAATAGATATTGAATGGATGTTTGAACTTATTAGCACATTTTTGGCCTTTTTTTCCCCTTATTTCAAATTATCAGAAAGAGGAAACCAACAATATAATAGGAAAAAGTACAAAATTATTACTATATTACTATTCGATGTAGTAATAGAATGCATGTGAACAGTAGCCAACTGTTTGATCATTTCATAAGTAATATTCAGGAAATAAAAGATGATAAATGGATGTTATTTGCATGTTTTTTTTTCCTCATTCCAAATGATCAAAGAGAATAGCAACAATAAAACAAAAATATTATTTATAACACTACTATATAGTAATAAAATGTTTAAATGGATGAGAATAGAGGAAACCAACAATAAAACAGAAGAAATTACTAAATTATTAGAATATTACTATACCCCTGTGTACACTATGACCACATTCACCCCTGCCAACCCCATGCCTTTTGGGCAAAGGGATGAAATAATCGCTGGTTTGCGCTTTGTGAACACTTTCTCATCTTGTGCGGCGGCACCACTGTTATACCAAGATGTACCGGGACACGTGCGTCTTCCAAAAGGCAAACATTCCCCTTCAGAGTGAGAATCGGCAAATAACATTTGCAACATTTGTTTGTGCTTCATTAACAATCTCGTCTTACACAACGGCACAATTGCTCCGCAAAGATATGAACTGTACTGCTTCCGCATCAATAAAGATCGCTTACTTTCTCTATGATTTCCTCCAACACTTTGAATAGGAACAAGATGTAATTTTGGTCTAGAATCGAAGTACTACATGTATGCCATCTAGTGGTAAGGAATTCAGATGAGAAAATACACTTTATTAGGAAATACAGTCTATTTCATTAGATATGACGTCTTGTCGCAATTCTGCGACTTTGGCACTTATCCACTTTGGATTTAAATCTGGGGTCTAAGATGGTGGCCTCCTCCAGGAATCTCTGGATATCAGCTTCGTAAAATTTAAAAAAAGAGGACAATGTGACATCTTGAGTCATGAGTGACTATCCTTGTATTTATTATAACTGTAATTTTTTTATGATCATCAATTGCACCTGGTAGCTTGTGGAAAGATTTTTCCAAATGTTCTCCTTGATGCTCCTTGTGAAGGCAGAGTCCTATTCCTGCACGGTGTAGTGTAGCTGAAGCTTTTGCAGGATGGGCAAAATCTCCCCACCGGTCGGACTTTTGTCACTGGAGACTGCCAGTGTGGAGGTGTAATGCTTTCGCATGAGCAACACAAACTCCTCTGCTCTTCGTAAATCCTCATTGCCCATTTTGGACTGTCTGTAAATAAAACAAAACACAAACAAGATATATGTTGCATAAACAAAGACAAAACCTGAGTCCAAGTGTAAAATAATCCAGATTATCATTATTTTTCCAATATTTCTTACCTCTCCTTCTCCATGGGCTTTCTTATCCATGGATCTATGGCTGCAGCCTGGATGGCAGGAAACTGCTTGCAGAATCTCTCCATCATTAAATATAGAGTTCCATCTGGTCTTTACATCAAGGAGGAGCATGTGCTTGGGCAGCTCTGAGGGGTAACATCCACAATTTAAATGCTAATGCTAATGTAATATTAATACGTTGTAACACCGCTCTCTTTTCAGGATGTTACTCTGAGGGGTTCGACAGATTTTTGACTTACAAAACAAATGCTCTTTAAACCCAATTTAATTTCCTCACAAGTGCCTATAACATACCACAAAAAAAAACAAGTTCATGAATAAACTCTTAAGCAATTTCAACAGTCTTTGTCTCTTAAATGAGTCAATGAAAAGATGAGCACTTATCGCTTTGATGTCCAGTCTTTGAGATGAAATGACAAAGATGAAGTATTGAGAGATTCACTTCCAAAGGAAATTTGAGAGCGACGCAATGCAATTATCCATAGTACGAGACAAGTCCATGATTCAACAGCGTTCGGCGAGTCATCTTCAGCGCTGCGTTAGTTAAAGCCACACTCCGTAACCTTGTAACCTGCACGAACCGCACATGATTTCCACACCCTTCGTATCCAAATCTCGTTCGTATAAAGAACACACAGATGGTACGACACTAAAAAGGCCTTTCTACAAAGAAAGCAAAATGGCTGACATCAATGCACTTTTATACAAATACGATATCAAAATGACAAGACATTCTTTACTCACAGTCGAGCGTAAACTCAAGAGTTCTCAACAACGGACTTGAAAGAGCCGACAGGTAGCGCGAATTCACCACAATGGCAATGGTTTCCCTCTACCAAACGAACTACTTACTCTATGGTAGCTGAGCTTATATCTTTGATTACCTCAAGGCCATAGCGCCCTCAAGCTGCTCCTAGAGGCATTACAGGCAACCCTTAGACAAACCCATAAAAGATGAACAAAATAACAGTGCAAAATACAATAAACAACCCATAACGTTTTTTTTCCCGTTACAACGTAATGCGTAACGGGGGTTACGTACTTAACCTAGACATTCCTCTTTCAGTCGTGTCACTACAATGTTAAATATGGGAACAGACCCATGGAAAATGCCACAATCCTGAGGCTGTGTTATGCCTAGGAATCTAATGCTGGCAGGCAAGCATGCCAGGCAAATGTTCCCGGAACGTAACCTGCCCAACACCCTGTGGACCAGAGGGGGCCCACCAGGGGAGCCAGCTGCCGTCTATTTCCTTTTTTTTTTTGCAGTTGAAGCAGTCATTGGGGAGCGGAGCACAAAAGATACTAGTGGAAAACTAACTAAGATAAGAGAGGGGAGACACAGTGACATGACCACGGAACTGAGACATGATGTCACAAGCAACGGGGTGAAGGAGGCCCGGTTGGAACAAAGAGGGACTACTCCATCTAGTCCGGACTGTGGGGCAAGGAGGAACCAGACTTCAACCACCAGGGGAACACTATAAAAAGCGCACAGGTCAATGGGGAGTGGTGCAGCAGGCCTCCTGAAAATTACCTGATGTTACCTTAACACACTGGAGGACACAGGCTTAACGCAGAGATTGTAGAATCTCGCGAAGGGTGTTGGGTGCCGCCCAGCCCGTAGCTCTACACAAATGTCTGCTAGAGAGGCACCATGTGCTAATGCATAGGAGGAGGTGTTGGAGGCTCTCCGGGGGCAGAGCTTGGAGGTTCACCACCTGGTCTCGGAAAGGAAAGGTGGGAACCTTGGGCACGTAACCGGCCGGATCTCAGGATAACATGAGAGAGAGCCGACCATAATTCCATGCACGATTCGTTAACTGAGAAGTCCCCAACCCTCTTAATGGAAGCGAGCGCAGCGAGGAGTGTGGTCTTAAGAGACAGAAATTTAAGCTTGACTGAATCCAGCAGAAGGACCACGAAGACGTCCCAAGAGGGAATGAGGTGTGGACAAGGAGGGTTCATCCTTCTCACACCTCTGAGGAACTTAACAACCAGGTGATGCCTTCCAAGGAATATACCATCCACTGCATGGTGGTATGCTGCAATAGCAGCCACATACACCTTAAAAGTTGGAGGGGACAGCATGCACTCCAACTTTTCTTGCAGAAAGGAAAGCACCACTCCAATTGGACAAGTTATATGGGTGATATGCCACTGCAGGCGAGGGACTGTCCAGGTGCCCGAGGCTGCTTGCCCGTTGCATACGGCACCCCAGTCTGTCATGGAGGCATTCGTAGGCATTACGAAGTGTCTGGATACCTGTTCTAAGGGTATGCTGGCCCATAGGAAGACAGGGTCTGACCAAATGCTAAAATAAGCTAAATAGGTGGCGACACTCCAGGGAAATGGCAATCCTGAGTGTGCTCTGGTGCCATGCCCATTTCAGAATCAGAATCAGAATGAGTTTTTATTTATTGCTAGGTATGTTTACACATACTAGGAATTTGTTTTTGTGACAGAGCTCCACAGTGCTACAGAATGACAGTGACAAGATGATACATAAGTATGTGCATTAAATAAATAACGGAAAAAATAATAAAGAGTGTATAGTGTTGTATGTTCCATGATCAAGTGTTCATGAGATGGATTGCCTGAGGAAAGAAACTGTTTCGGTGTCTGGTCGTTCTAGTGCTCAGTGCTCTGTAGCGCCGACCAGATGGTAACAGTTCAAAAAGTGAGTGTGCTGGATGTGAGGGGTCCAGAGTAATTTTGGCAGCCCTTTTTCGTACTCTGGATAAGTAAAGATCATGAAAGGTAGGAAGGGTTGTACCAATGATTCGTTCAGCAGTCCGGACTATTCGACGTAGTCTTCTGAGATCAGAATTGGTAGCTTAGCTGAACCAGATGGTAATTGAAGTGCAGAGGACAGATTCAATGATGGCAGAGTAAAACTCTTTCAGCAGTTTCTGTGGCAAGTTGAGCTTCCTCAGCTGGCGGAGAAAGTACAGTCTCTGCTGGGCCTTTTTTACAATGGAGTCTATGTGAACATCACACTTCAGGTCCTGAGAGATGGTGTTGCCAAGGAACCTGAATGACTCCACTGTGTTTACGGTGCTGTTCATGATGGTGAGTGGGGGGAGAGCAGAGTTTTTTTTTCTGAAGTCTATGATCATCTCCACAGTTTTGAGCGTGTGAGCTCCAGGTTGTTATGACTGCACCAGACAGCCAGCTCTTTTACCTCCTATCTGTAAGCAGACTCATCACCAATCTGAATGAGGCAGATAAGTGTGGTGTCGTCTGCAAACTTCAGGAGCTTGATAGAGGGGTCTTTGGAGGTACAGTCATTCGTATAGAGGGAGAAGAGCAGTGGGGAGAGAACACAACCCTGAGGGGCGCCAGTGCTGATAGTACGGGTGCTGTATGAGACTTTTCCCAGCCTCACTAGCTGCTGCCTGTCTGTCAGGAAGCTGTTGATCCACTGACAGACAGAGCTGGGCACAGAGAGCTTAGTTAGTTTGGGCAGGAGGAGGTTTGGGATGATAGTGTTGAAGGCTGAACTGAAGTCCACAAACAGGATCCTCGTTTAAGTCCCTGATTTATCCAGATGCTGCAGTATGATGTGTAGACCCATGTTCACTGCATCATCTACAAACCTGTTTGCTCGATAAGCAAACTGCAGGGTGTCCAGTAAGGGTCCGGTGATGTCCTTCAGATAAGCCAGAACCAGTTTTTCAAACGACTTCATGACGACAGATGTTAGCGCCACAGGTCTGTAGTCGTTAAGTCCTGTTATTTTGGGTTTCTTTGGAATGGGGATGATTTCCGAGCGTTTCAGAGAGGCGGGGACTTCACACAACTCCAAAGACCTATTGAAGATCTGTGAGAAAATGGGGGCCAGCTGGTCAGCACAGGTTTTCAGACAGGTTGGTGTCACACCGTCAGGACCTGGTGCCTTTCTTCTTTTGTTCTTTTTGAAGACCTTGCGTACCTCATCTTCACTGAATTGAATGGGAGTTGCAGCAGTGGGGGAGAGGGGTGATGTTGGAGGTGTAAATGGTGTTTTTTCAAACCTGCAATAGAACTCGTTCAGATCGTCTGCCAGTTGTTGATTCTCCACAGTGCTGGGGGATGATGTCTTGTAATTGGTGATGTGTTTTAGACCTTTCCACACTGATGAAGAGTCACTGGAATGAAATTGGTTCCTTATCTTTTCGGAATAATTTGCCTTTGCCACTTTGAGCTCCTTTTCCAGTGTGAATTTGGCCTCTTTCAAGACTTTGTCCCCTTTCCTATAAGCATCATCTTTGGCATGACGAAGCTGTCTGAGTTTTGCATAGAACCATGGTTTGTCGTTGTTGTAAGTTAAGCGAGTCCTGGTAGGAATGCATAATAGTGATATATGAAGTAACAGTCTCTGTAAGCTCGTCCAGATCAGTAGCAGCAGCTTCAAAAACACTCCAATCAGTACAATCAAAACATGCCTGTAAAACCTGCTCTGTTTCGCTGGTCCATCTCTTTACAGACTTTGCTCCAGGTTTAGCAGATTTAAGTTTTTGCCTGTATGTTGGTATAAGATGACCCAGGCAGTGATCAGAAAGTCCCAAAGCTGCCCGTGGGACAGAGTGATATGCATTCCTTATTGTGGTGTAACAGTGGTCCAATATATTACTGTCTCTGGTCGGACATGTGACGTGCTGTCTGTATTTTTGCAGTTCACGGGAGAGATTCGCTCTATTAAAATCCCCAAGAATGATTAAAACAGAGTCCGGGTGTTGTTGTTCCATCTCTGTGATGTGATCGGTGAGTTTCTGTAACGGCAGGCTCACGTGCGCTTGCGGTGGAATGTACACACTCACGAGAATGAACGAGCAAAACTCTCGCGGCGAATAGAACGGCTTACAGTTTATGAAAAGCACTTCAACATCAGAACAGCATATTTTCTTTAACACTGTTACATCAGTACACCACCTCTCTTTCATGTAAAAGCATGTCCCGCCGCCACGCGATTTCCCCGTTGTTTCTGTGTCGAGGTCTCCTCTGAACAGCTGATATCCCGGTAGATGAATCGCGCTGTCCGGTATAGCCGCGTTCAGCCAGGTTTCCGTGAAACACAGAGAGGAGCAGAATATGAGAAGTCCTTATTTGTCCGGGAGAGCAAAAGGAGTTTGTCCATTTTGTTTGGTAGAGAGCGGAGATTCGCCAAATGTATGCCTGGCAGTGACATCCTGAATCCACGCTGACGAAGCTTCATGAGCGCGCCGGCGTGCTTCCCCCGCTTGCGTGTCCGGCGCATCCTAAAGCCATTGGTTTCATATAAAGCAGGCTGAGCTGAGGATGTGTATGCCCTTCCGCCAAACAGTGGTCAGGGCACCTTCCAAAAGTTTGTTAAAAAAACGGGGGGGAAGGAACAGACCAAATGGGAGGACTGTACTGATATGCCTGACTCTCGAAAGCAAACCAAACAAACAGTCTGTGTCGAGGTAAAATCGAGACATGATATTTATAAGTTCTTCAGGTCGATGGCTGCCTGGTGGCGAATGCACATAAGTATGCGGTTCGAAGTCAGCATCTTGAACGGTAGCCTGTGAAGGGACTGGTTCAGTACTCATAGGTCCAGAATTGGTCGTAACCCTACGCTCTTTTTGGGCATGATGAAGTAGGGACTGTAAAACCCGACACATCTGGTTTGGTCCACTGCCTGCTCTACACACACAAGCCACTGCGTCACTCAATTAATGTTGAACTCCACTAAGTAGGGTATTTTATTCACTTTAAATAAAGCGATTCTCTTTAATGTAGTTGATGCAGACTCATTTATAGATTAGTTGCGACAAAAATGCTGATTACTGATGTAATTTTCCATTAATCTGCTATATTAGCGATTAAATTATTTGCGCTGATATAATGCACTGCAAATAACACACCAAAACCGTTTTCCATGCTTTGTTTTATTTGTGACGACTTGGCATAATGTTAACTTAACATTTAAGGACACAATTAGCATATTGTTTATGTAACAGAGGCCAGCTAGTAGGCGATGTGCAGGTAAACCTCACTCCCCTGATGTAAAGAGATGCACTAACGAGTGATGGTACTGTTTTTTTTACAGTGCACTCCCCGTAATGTTTTTCAACAGGAATTTACTGTGAATCACAGAATAAAACTGTTTCCATTAAATATTAATTTATTTTTAGTATAATAACGTTTACCACTGATTGTTATAGACATATTCTAACTTGAGTTAATACAAGAATAGGCATAATCCATTCGATAACACTTAAGTGAAAGAAAAAAAATAGTTCCGTGTTGAAATTAACTTTTTTTATTGTAATACAAACACTAAAATGTAAATACATACAAACATAGGCACACATGGATCAGACCAATCACAGATATCATGTTCATTGCTGACATCTGTGGTCGCTGGACGGAAAATAACAACTGTGTCTGGCTCTGCGCTGCGTCGGTGCAAGATAGGGTCCTAAACCTCAACATTTAATGTTCCCTGAACTGCTGCTAAAATTCAGCTAAAAAGACTTAAACCAAGGATATACACTGTGACTCCTGGTCACATAAAAATGTTACACATAGGCTCAGATTAATCACAAACAAATCTAATTTTCTCATGTTCATGGCTTAAAAAGTAGCAAAAAACATTTTTAAACCCAAATACATTATTCATTATAACAAAATGCTGAGCCTCAACACTTAGTGTTGCCTAAACCACTAAAATTCAACATGTATGAATACATTCAAACCAATACTTAACACGTAATGGAACTCTTCATCAATAAAGAGCAATAAACAATAAAAACACTGTCACTGCTTAGAACACTAACCATTTTCTCAAAGCACACAATGAGGATCCTTTGCAAATTCTTGGGTCTGTATATGAGAGAGAGAGAGAGAGAGAGAGAGGTTTAGAAACACTTTATTTTTTTACAGTTTACATTTCTAATTCATACCCTTCCCCAAATAACATTAAAATATAAAATACATAAATTAAAAACATTTAAATTAAAATACAAAACGTTTTAAAAACTTAAGACCAAATGATCCTCATTTACAGTACATAGAAACTCATTAACACACCAGATTTCACAAAAAGCATTTACATTATTTGTAAGGCTGTAATATGCAAATTCAGTTCTTAATCTTGCTGCCACCAAAAACATAAACATTAACAAGGGGGTAACAATCTTCACTTTAATTTACAGCCCGCAGATGTCTACTTACTCTGTAACTTCTTTGAACAAGAGTGGAACAATCGTCACTTTAATTTACAGCCCGCAGATGGCGCACTTACCCTGTAATTACATGCAACAAGAGTGTATTTTACCAGTTATTTAAAAAAGCTTACATGTAGATACACCAAACGTACGATTTATGCCTGGCACAGTAATAGAGATACCTGTTAACACCGTAACGTAGGTTTGCTTACAGTTTTTTGCAGGTCGCTTATCTGGTTGTTATTCCAATTATCAAAATGTAACATATGTTCTCCCTACACGTACGTGCTTTAATAGGTACGCTATAATTACAGAAACGTACACAGTAAGTTCAGTATACTTATGTAATTCTTTGCAGGTTGCATATCTGGTTTGTTACCCCCTAATTACCCAAAATTAACATATTCTTCCACTATACCTACATGTTCGTTATATATAGGTACACTATAATTACAGAAACTTACGCCGTGAATTCAGTTTACTTACGTAGTTCTTTGCGGGCCGTAATCTAAAGCGTTACCAAATCAACTGCCCTTTTTCTTATTTCCAGCGAATCAGAAGTTATTGTTCAATTTGCACGCCGAAGATCTGCTTCTGTTGAACATTTTTCTTTTCCAAGTTAAAAAAATAAGAACTAGGAGCGTCCATATCTCTAATGGAACAAAACTTTGCTCTTATCAGTGCCCTCTTTGTCTGCACCTGTAGGAAAGATTCAAGTTCCATTCTCTTCTTTTTTAAAAAGTCCTTCTGTACAGTTCCAGGATTGTCCATAAGTTATTTTTCTAACTGCACAATGTCTCTTTCCAGTCTATTTACTGTAGCCTTAATTTGTGATGAAGAATGCATAGTATAATTCTGACAAAAGACTCTTATTTGTGCTTTACCCATCTCCCACCACTGGCTAAGATTCTCAAAAGAACTCTTTTTCATTTTCCATTCATTCCAAAACAGGTTTAATATAACATTTGTTGAACAAGTTCAAATGGTGCTTGAAAACATAGAATCTGGCTAATCTGGCTAAAGATATGCAATTATCACGTGTGTGAGCCCATGTATATTGTCTCTCAACACCATTTAGAGCTCTCCAAACATCACATAATACATATTTTTCCATTAAATGGATTAAATGTTTACGTGAAGCCATGTGAGGTTCAACATGATTTATATCAATGTCAAGCTCAGCACAATTAAAAACAATATCTCCTAAGTACAGCAATTTTGTAAAGTTGAGCAAAGGGTATCTAAAAACAATTATCTTTCCACAGGTGCAGTTGGAGCATAGACACGATTGAAAACAAAAACAGAACTCTCATAAGTAGCTCTAACTTTTAACAATCTACCTTTAACTACTTCATTTACATCATATGAAATTGGCTTAAAATTCTTACTAAACAAAATGGCAACTCCACCACTTAGAGTAGAGCTATGACTCACGACAGGTATTCCACTGAATTCTTTCATCCATTCAACTACATTATCTGAGCTACTATGTGTCTCTTATAAAAAAGCAATATCTATATTTTTCTGGTCCATTTCTTCAAAAATGCTTACTCTTTTTTTTTTTTTTTTTTTTTTTGCGCCATTAACGTTCAGAGAAGCAAGATGTATTTCACTCATTATAAAAAGAGAAAAAGGAAAAGATACATCCTACAAAACCAAAATAAAAAATTATTCCAGATTTCAAACAGCATCATTATTCAGGGCACTGCTAACGTTCCTCACAATTTTTTTTTAAGTCTATAGACTTCTTTATTAGTAAAGCAGTCTCTAGCCATCAAACTTCTTGCCCTCTCAACAAATTGTCTCATGTCAGGAAAATATTCTTGTAATCGTACTCCTCTCTTATTTTTGGTTGACCTGAGGAATAATTTTATGTCCTCAAGATCATAGCTGCGAGAAATGAGTTCACCTTGTGGAAAACTCACACTGCATTCTGAGGAATCACTATCACTCTCTGTATCCTGCATTTTGTTCTCATTTAACTCCACAGTTTTACTTATTTTCGCATCTAGTGATTTGTTTTTCATTTTTCTTTTTTGAGTTTTTTTTAAAAAGAACCTATTCTTGCTCCATAGTTATCTGAGCCTCTTCACAACTCTCATTAACAGCAACTTGAATGTGTTCATTAATCGCATTTTCTTTTTGTTTATCTGACATGGAGACAGAATCGCTAGCATCAGTAGCTTCATTAACAGCAACTTGAATGTGTTCATTAATCGCACTTTCTTTTTGTTTATCTGACATAGAGGCAGAATCGCTAGCATCAGTAGCTTCAGGTACTACATTAGTTATGACATCAGTCTGACCGCTCTGAGATGGGCCTAGCTCTACTTCAGCCTTCCCTGGAGGATTGTCAATGGTCTCTGTCACAGCCGTAACTTCACTCGCGTCCGCTACAATAGCCTCCACTACACTGTTATCTACACTACATTGCACATTCTCACCGACTTTTTCAATATTTTTGTTTGGACAATTACGGATTAGATGTCCTGTTTTTCCGCATCCAAAGCACTTAATCCTTCCGGTAGTGAGGTAGTGACAAAAATAGTATAACTAAAATCATCAATCCGAAAGTTGAAGGTCCACTGAAGTGCCTTGAAACACGCAGCGTTATTCTATGTGGTGACGTACTTTTAACTGAAACAAAAACATATCGCCTAGCCCCGCCCACTAATTTTGAATAGCCAATAGCGTTCCATTAATATCTGCTCGGGCAAGAGCTGTTGAGCTTGGTAAAGCCGCATTTGTAGCTTATGACAGCCACAGACTAATAAATTACCCCACAAATTCAATATGAAATTTGATAAAACGAAATAGTGATCATTATATGATGCTTCACTAAAGAAGTTCGGGAGAAGTGTGTCAGATACTTAGCGTAAACATCACAAGAGGAACCCACTCAAGCCAATCAATGCCATGAGTACAAATACAGCCGACTCACCTCTATTCACCCGACGGTTCATCAGAATCCCTCCACCACCCCGACTCCGCACTCTGAGTTCTTGCTACTCCCATGGGGGGTTCTCTGGGCTCGGGACGCTCCCGAGCTCAGAGCATTTTCTCCGGACAGCACGCCAATCACGCAATACCATACTCCGGCTAATTATATGTAAGCGTGAACTCGTGAACATGCTGTGGCTGTGTAGTTCAAAACATGCCGACCGCACATATGAACGCTTATGATCTGATCTGAGTCTCTGTGTAGGGGGCAGGACACTACGGACTCTAGAGAGCATTTGATTGGACAGAACGTTTAATGAGAAACTGAAGTGCGCGGTGATATCATCCAAATCCTTGATTCATATTGGCGGAAGTGACGAGACTGTAAGTTTTGAATGCCCATATCTTGTAAACGCGAATTTTGTCTTTGTTTTGCAGCACATTAGCTTATAGATCACCTTAAGGCTAATATATTCATACTAAAAGCCAAAAAACTTAAATTTTGATTTCAGGGGGACTTTAAGTGTTAGATCTAAGTCCGCATCATCCGGGATGATCATGTAGGCAAATCACCTAAAAGAAACAATGTGCTTCAGTAAAGGCGATTCACTACTAATCGGTATCTTTTTTATTGGAGACACTAACTTGCCATAATGTGACAATGCTTGCGTTAAAATCTCATCACTTGTCCAAAAAGACCACTATCGCATTATTCATCCTAGAAGCGGATAGAACACCTGAGTGTCCAACCACTTCTCCAACAGCCAAACAACAATCCTCCACACTCACCACTGATGCCACCATAATTGCGTGGCGTCTTGTAAGTGAGCACAAACCCTGATTTCGCTGGACCGACATGCTTCCAAGAAAAGGATAGCACGCGGCCCTAGATCTAACACAATAGTAAGATTAGAGAAGGACAGAAAAACAGCAGAGAAAAAAGGAAAAAAAAAATCACTCACACCACTCTGCTCCACGCTCACACCACTCCGTCCACTCACTCTCAAAGACCCACACCGGAAGTGAGAGAGAGAGAGAGAGAGAGAGAGAGAGAGAGAGAGAGAGAGAGAGAGAGAGAGAAATTGAGGAAGATATAGGGATATATTAATAGGGAGAGAGTGATAAAACAGAGAGATAAATACAGGGTACATAAAGAGAAAGAGAGAGATAGTGAAAGATAGTAAAGATAGACACAGAGATGGTCCACAAATTTGGCAAGAAAACATTATGCAAACCAGTTAGACTTATTGATAGATTAGCAGTAAATTGCTAGATTAAAGCAAGTAAGAAACCATTCAAATTTCCACCTGGTTCTGAGATATAAATCCTGGGATATCATCTTGAACAGCAGTGTGATCAGGGGTGGTACCCTGCATCTGCATCTGTAATAAAAAAAAAATGTAAACATTGATCTACAATTCAATGATAATCAAAACAGCAATAAATAAATAAATAAATAAATAATAATAATAATAATAATAATAATTAAAGCTGCAAGCAGCATTGAGCGGGGTTCGAGTATTTAAGGCCTTTACGGCTTCTATACCGTAAGGGTGTTGGCCAACGCGAAATATATGGCTGACACCAGAACATATCCATTATGAAGAATACACTCACAAACAGAAACATACACAGAAATGAAATGGTTAAACTGTTATTTTCATTAAGCATGATTACACACACAGACAGATGCACACATATTTTGTTGCACATAAGAGATTTGTACAATAAATGATAAGTTACAACATGCTTAAGTCTTGTGTTTTTAAGATTTGATTGGATTAGATTTGATTTGGTCTCATAGACACTTGTGCCCCTTTAGTACAAGAGTCTGCATACCAATTTTCAAGTCGATCGGACTAACGGCTGTGTATTTATAGCCAAAAATATGTTTTTTCCGTCTTATAGCGCCACCAAGTGGTCAAGCTCTGCAATTTGTTTTGATTTGACCAAAGATTAAACTTATACACATGTGTGCCGAGTTTGGTGAAGATATCTCATTCCATTCAAAAGTTACAGCCATTTTAGTAAAATTGACCCCTCACTTTCAAACATTTTGGTGGTCCTTTGCGACCGTGAGTGAAAAATTCAATTTTTTTTTTAAATTATTGATATTCAGATCGGACTAACGGCTGTGTATTTATAGTCAATAATATGTTTTTTCCGTCTTATAGCGCCACTAAGTGTTCAAGCTCCGCAATTTGTTTTGATTTGACCAAGGATCGAGCTTATACACATGTGTACCGAGTTTGGTGAAGATATCTCATTCCGTTAAAATATTATAGCCATTTTAGTAAAATTGACCCCTCACTTTCGAACGTTTTGGTGGTCCTTTACGACCGTGAGTGAAAAATTCAACTTTTTTTTGATAATTATTGATATTCAGTGTCCAGAGAATATTCCTGCACTGGTTTGGTTCCGATCGAGTTAAAAACCTAGGACTAGTTCGCAAAAGTAGGTTTCGGATTCACGTCCATTTTTCGGGGTCAACCGTGCGTCGCAGCTCAAAAATTTCGTAATACACTTTTGTTCGGCCTGACCCAAGGATCGCAGCGATGTAAAGTTTTTGAGTCTACGACAAGCGGTTTACGAGATTATGGCCAAAATGTCAAAAATTTTAGTTTTTTGCGCTGTAGCGCCACCTATGGTCCGATTGGGCTGATACTTTGATAGGTTCTCCTCGATTTTTGCTCTATCTTTTGACCAAGTTTCAAGTCTCTAGCACTTACGGTTTGGGCTGCACGTTCAGTTTTACGGCAGAAAAAAAATAATAATAAAAATCCTAACAATTACAATAGGGTTTCAGTGCTACGCACTCGAACCCCTAATAATTAAAGCTGCAAGCAGCATTTAGCGGGGTTCGAGTAGTTAAGGCCTTCATGGCTTCTATACTGTTAGGGTGTTGGCCAACACGAAATATATGGCTGATACCAGAACATATCCATTACGAAGAATTCACTGACAAACAGAAACTTACATTGAAATGAAATGGTTAAACTATTGTGTTCATTAAGCATGATTACAGAGACAGACAGATGCACACATATTTTGTTGCACATAAGAGATTTATGCAATAAATAAGTGACAAAATGCTTAAAACTTGTGTTTTTAAGATTTGATATATCATTGTCACGTTTCACTGTAATCATAATCATGTGTAATTGTCAAATATGATATATCTGTATAATTAAGTTTTAAACTTTGGCTAAATGTGATTTGAAGAGTTATAACAGTGATTTAGTATCACTTACATATAAATTCAAAACTACATAAAGCCATTAAACCAAACAAAGCACTGTTCTATTAACATGTGTAAGTCCATTAGTGGTATTCTACTGCCATCTAGTGGCTATAGTTGTAATTTTATTGAAATAGAGGTGCATTGTTTTTAAGCTTTATAACTATTAAATTGCCTTTTTTTGCCCAGTGTCCATAAACATCTGCTTGTTTTGAATCATATGATGCATAATTTTACTTAGGTTTGTTAATTTTTGTTTTATTTTAGTATTTGTAGACTTTAATCTACACTAGATAAAAAGCATATTATGAAATGGCCCTGTTATAGCTGTCCAAATGCAAATGTTCAACATTTTTTTGATAATTACTGACCAAGAGAGTCTGGAGAACTGAACTGCACTGATTTTATTGAGTATGGTTTGAAAACCCAGGACGAGTTCACCAAAGTATGTTTTTTAAATGATCTCACGTTTTAAAAGAACAGTTTGATTGACAACAATGGTCCTAGAGGCAAAGTTGTTCAGAATGAGGAGATGTATCATATGATATGAAGATATAGTGTATATGTGAAGATATTGACGTTTAATTGGGTTTTTAGTTCTATATACAATAGAAATATCATGTTTTGACACCTTTTTAACTGTTACAGCGCCACCTATTGTCCGATCGTCATGAAACTTTGCATGCTTGTTAAGGGTCATCTGCTACATGTTGTCACCCATTTTTGGAAAGTTTTGAGTTTTTGTTTAGGTTTTATAGGCTTTTGGATATATATTGCCACGCCCCCTTTATTAAATGAGCCCATTATAGCCAACCAAAGGACAAAATTCAACATTTTTTTGATAATTATTGATCTAGAGAGTCCAGAGAATATTACTGCAGTGGTTTGATCCAGATCGGGCGAAAAACCTAGGACTAGTTCGCAAAAGTAGGTTTTTAACATATTTGTGAATAATTAATGAAGGATTTGATTGACAGCAATGGTTCTTGAGTCAAAGTTTCTCTGCATGAGGGGCTCTATCAAATGATATGCATATTGTGTGGATGTGTGAAACACCGAGCGATTACAGAGCCAAAAAATCTCGTTAGCGCCAACTAGTGGCCGATTTCTTTCAAAATTCTTACAGACCTTTAGGGTCATGAGTTGAACATGCCCACCGAGTTTCATTCCGATCGACCTCCGTTAACCTTGTCAAAAAGGTCCTCAAACTTCATTGGCCAATGGCGGCCATGTTTTTTGAGATAGGCCAATGTCCTCATAGACCTTTGTGCCCCTTTGGTCCAAGTCACTGCATACCAATTTTCAAGTCGATCGGACTAATGGCTGTGTATTTATAGCCAAAAATATGTTTTTTCCGTCTTATAGCGCCACCAAGTGGTCAAACTCAGCAATTTTTTTTATTTGACCAAGGATAGAGGTTATACACATGTGTACCGAGTTTGGTGAAGATATCTCATTCCGTTCAAAAGTTATAGCCATTTTAGTAAAAGTGGCCCCGTCGGTATCGAACCTTTGTGTGGCCCTTTGCGACCGTGAGTGAAAATTTTTACTTTTTTTTGATAATTATTGATATTCAGTGTCCAGTGAATATTCCTGCACTGGTTTGGTTCTGATCGGGTGAAAAACCTAGGACTAGTTCGCAAAAGTAGGTTTCGGATTCACGTCCATTCCTTTAATACACTTTTGTTCGGCCTGACCCAAGGATCGCAGCGATGTAAAGTTTTTGAGTCTACGACAAGCGGTTTACGAGATTATGGCCAAAATGTCAAAAATTTTTGTTTTTTGCGCTGTAGCGCCACCTATGGTCCGATTGGGCTGATTCTTTGTGAGGTTCTCCTCGATTTTTGCTCTATCTTTTGACCAAGTTTCAAGTCTCTAGGCCTTACGGTTTGGGCTGCCCGTTCAGTTTTACGGCGGAAAAATAATAAAAATAAAAATCCTAACAATTACAATAGGGTTTCAGTGCTACGCACTCGAACCCCTAATAAAAATCCTAACAAAAACAATAGGGTTTCAGTGCTACGCACTCGAACCCCTAATAAAAATCCTAACAAAAACAATAGGGTTTCAGTGCTACGCACTCGAACCCCTAAAAATCCTAACAATTACAATAGGGATTCAGTGCTACGCACTCGAACCCCTAAAAATCCTAACAAAAACAATAGGGTTTCAGTGCTACGCACTCGAACCCCTAATAATAATAATAAAAATTCTAACAAATACAATAGGGATTCAGTGCTACGCACTCGAACCCCTAAAAATCCTAACAAATACAATAGGGATTCAGTGCTACGCACTCGAACCCCTAATAATAATAATAATAAAAATCCTAACAAAAACAATAGGGATTCAGTGCTACGCACTCGAACCCCTAATAAAAATCCTAACAAAAACAATAGGGATTCAGTGCTACGCACTCGAACCCCTAATAATAATAATAATAATAAAAATCCTAACAAAAACAATAGGGATTCAGTGCTACGCACTCGAACCCCTAATAATAATAAAAATCCTAACAAAAACAATAGGGTTTCAGTGCTACGCACTCGAACCCCTAATAATAATAATAATAATAATAAAAATCCTAACAAAAACAATAGGGATTCAGTGCTACGCACTCGAACCCCTAATAATAATAATAATAATAATAATAATAATAATAATAATAATAATAATAATAATCCTAACAAAAACAATAGGGTTTCAGTGCTACGCACTCGAACCCCTAATAATAATAAAAATCCTAACAAATACAATAGGGATTCAGTGCTACGCACTCGAACCCCTAAAAATCCTAACAAAAACAATAGGGATTCAGTGCTACGCACTCGAACCCCTAAAAATCCTAACAAATACAATAGGGTTTCAGTGCTACGCACTCGAACCCCTAATAATAATAATAATAATAATAATAAAAATCCTAACAAAAACAATAGGGATTCAGTGCTACGCACTCGAACCCCTAATAAAAATCCTAACAAAAACAATAGGGATTCAGTGCTACGCACTCGAACCCCTAATAAAAATCCTAACAAAAACAATAGGGATTCAGTGCTACGCACTCGAACCCCTAATAATAATAATAATAATAATAATAAAAATCCTAACAAAAACAATAGGGTTTCAGTGCTACGCACTCGAACCCCTAATAATAATAATAATAATAATAATAAAAATCCTAACAAAAACAATAGGGTTTCAGTGCTACGCACTCGAACCCCTAATAATATTCACTATGCCAATGCAATTAAAAGAGAAAAGCTGTTCACATAGCTAGATACTGCACTAGCCCGATCAGTAATAGATGTTTTGGCTGGATTTTCCTTTATTGATAGGCTAAAACCTGCACATAAATAGTCACACCAGCATGTCTGGTTGTCCAAACAGCTATAATCCATCAAAGAAGAGCAGCTGACATGAATTCATCAAATTTGATACTGTATTACCACTCTCTCCTCTCCACCTGTAGCTGGTGTGTGGTGAGCGCACCGGCGCTGTTGTACTGTGGCTGCCGACGCATCATCCAAGTGGATGCTGCACACTGGTGGTGGTTGAGGAGAGATCCCCCATATGATTGTAAAGCGCTTTGGGTGTACGGCAATACACAATGAAAGCGCTATATAAATCCTTCATTCATTCACTCATTCATTCATTTATACAGTCTTAGACCAACTATTTAGCATCATAAACATCTATCAGTAAATAGATTTATCTTAGATGTTTGATTTTCCGGATGAATCTGCTTTAACCAGACGTGCACATGGCAAGAATGCCACACAAACTTGACCATGGGAATGCTACTTAAACGTTATAGGCCTAACATTATGTCATGATTTCGAAGAGAGGACTCAAATGCAGAATGTTAGTGACAATGTCAATGACAAGAGATGGTGAGGAGGGGGTGAACACAGTCCAAACAATAGGCAGGGAGATACTTGTAGACAGGCAGACGGTAAGGATGACAACTGAGTCCAGGCTACAGAGCAGTAGTGAGCAGAGCTGGCAAGAAACTGGAAGTAGCAACTGGGCCAGACAGGAACCTGAGTGGAAGTGACTCCACTGTAGAGATCCCACAGGTAATGCTGACATCTAGCAGAGAGGGCGGACCAGGAGCACCGTCAGCAGGACAGGACAGGACTGGACAAAAGAAAAACAAACAACTTGACAGGGTATATAACTGAAAATATAATAGCAGACAAGCAGGAAACTAGATCGTTGAACAGAGGTAGAATACACACGATGAACTGGCGAAGACAAGGGGGAAGGTGCATGCTTATAAAGGGTTCAGGATACATGAGGACCAGGTGAGAACACTCATACAAACGAGGACCAAATGAAAGGAACAGGTGACGACACTTAGACAAACGAGAGCTAAACAAGGGGGTGTGGTAATGGGAAACAAGGAGGTGGGACAAGAGGAGCACATGGCAGACAACAACAAAGACAAAACCATGTGCTCAAACAAAACACAAAGACACATTAAACAAAGACAGAACAGACATGACTGTCAGAGGAGATCCCTGACAGTACCCCCTCTCCAAAGGACGCCTCCAGGCGTCCAAACCGGGCAACATCACAGGAGGCACCAAGTGGGGGGGTGGGAGGGTAGCGGATAATGGAGTCCCAAACTGGCCAGAAAATATAGACGGAGGGAAGAGGTGGGTGGGGATAGGACCAGGCAAAAAGTTTACGGCTGATCAGGGGGGTCCTGGCCTAGGGGAACCTATACTAGGAGACACAGAGGGTGGGAAGGGAGGGGTGGGAACTGGCCTGACTGGTCTGGACCTCCAACTAGACTGGGTGACAGGGGTAGGAACAGACACAGGAGTGGGTTCAGGGACTGGAGCTGACACTGGAGCGGGCTCAGGGGCTGGAGCCGACACTGGAGCGGACTCAGGGGCTGGAGCCGACACTGGAGCGGACTCAGGGGCTGGATCAGGGACGCCCTCCAGGGCAACAAGCACTGGTTTAAGGGCTGGATCCGAGACACCCTTCGGGGCTACAACAACTGGCATAGGGCCAGAAATGGAAACGCCCTCCAGGACTACAGAAACTGGCTTAGAGGCTGAATCCAAGAACTCAGGCTTGGTGGCCATCCTGGCCTGGAGTTCAGGAATGGCGGCCATCTTGGCCGGGGATTTAGGCTTGACCGCCCTCCTGGGTGTAGACTCTGGATGCTCGGGCAAGACGTGACTCGGCTCAGGCTTGACGTGACTTAGCTCAGGCGAGACGTGACTTGGTTTCGATGGGACTGACGTAACTTGACTTGACATTAAAGGAACAACAGTGACTAGTCTTGACTTCGAGGGAATAGCCGTGATTTGACTTGTCTGCCCGGGGACAGCTTTCACTAGGGTAGGCTTGGGAACAGCGTTCTCTGGAGCGGATGTGGTGGTTTTCCCCTTGTCGCATTCAAAGATCACACCAGTCTTGGGGTTTTGAAACCAGAAGATGAGACTTTATTAACAAAGTAACAAAGCCGAGAGACCCTGCAGGAGAATCTTTCGAGCCCTTGTTCATATTCTCATTTTTAAAGAGCTTTTTCTTCTAGGCGTGTTCCATACATACATTTACATATAGTTCCAGAGGGCTACAACCTTGTGATGCAGACATACAATGTATGTCATTCATTTCCAGCAGACCTTGTGATAAAGGCCTTGTGACATATATCTGTTCCTTTCCAGAAGACCTTGTGATAAAGGTCTTGTGATATACACAGGCAATACATGATTATAATAGTAGCTTGATGCATAAATGGCTATAGATACATTGATTATACTTGATCTGATAAATGGCTTATAGTTACATTGATTATACTTGATCTGATTAATAAAAATCTTCATATTCCCCCTTTGAGACGTTCTACGTCTCACTTTCTCCATAGTGATGTTCCATGATTCAGGTTTTCTAGTTACTTCTACTCAGTGACTAACCAAAGTCACTATGTTTCGTTACCAAAGGCCTAAATCATGCCACGGCACTCTGTAGGGGTATCAGGGCCAAACCTCTCCCCTCACATTTGACTAGAAAGGAGTAAAAGACCCTGACACCTTAATCCACCTCTTCCCACTGCATACACAAAGGGCCACAGTTGTTTAAAGCATGTGCGTGCAATTTGTTGAGCCTTGCCTGTGGTTGTCACAGTTATGTATATACATATATATATACACACATATACATACAGAGTAGATATAAGTTAAATAAAACTGAATAAAAGGAAATAAAATAAGCAAAATATGAAACAGAATAAAAAACACATCATACAAAGGTTCAGATTATAGATACAATCCTAATCTTCATTAGAGGTATTTCAATATTGAGTTTGATTAAATTTTCATCACCTTGATACTTTATCGTTTCCATTTATTTAACTGTCGCTTTGATAATACACATCAAAATAATAATCCTCCTATCATTATAGCAATTCCTAAGAACATTCCCAATTTGGCAAACCATGCTCCCCATGCTCCTAATTTCAAATCAAGCCAATCCCATGTTTGACTGTCTCTTTCGGCATTTGTTTTAACTTCTGTTCTTAAACTCTTTAAATTAACCATAACTTCACTAAATGTACCTCCAGGTGCAGTATTATTTGGTATGAAAGTACAACATTAGTCCCCAAACATAACACATATTCCCCTCTTTCAGCTAATAAAAAGTCTAAAGCTATCCTATTTTGCCATGTCATTCTGCTTGTTGCGTCCAATTGTTCTCCTAATGCTGAAAAAACCTCATCAGTGTAATTAATAAATCTTTGTTGATTATAATATATGTAAATGATCAATTCTGTATTTTTGTTTTGTGAAATCCAAATGAATATTGATTCCAACCCTGCTTTGATTTCATCTCTAGCTTTAAATTCATTGGGTATTCCTCTAGGTTGACCAATTGAATCAAAATAAACTGTAAGGTCTGTTTCATAGGCTCTGCTGGGTCTTTTTCTTCATTTTTTGTTTCCTCTTCTAGAGCGATGTAACTTATTTTATGTGTTAGCATAATCCTAGTACATAATCCTGACCAGTTTTCTGGTAACGTTGACAAGAGGCCATATTCTGGTCCACACATCCGCCATATGTCTGCCAATGCAATATCAATTATTGGTGGTGGGCCTTCCTTTATCTCTAGATAGTCCTCTTTACATTGCGGTATTTTCCATATTTTACTACATTTTCCTTTGAATCTTCCTACATCAATATTCACCTTCTTTTTATAACATTTAAATTTTGATCTGTCATTAATTGTGGCTGTTGTGCCGCCTTCTGTAATATTGGCCAATTACAGCAATTATATCCACTGTTGTTCAGTTGCTAACATGTAGTTTGTTGTGGATTGGAGAAAGTATTTAGCTGTCTGGTTCTCTCTTTGAAACATTTACCTCCTAATTTTACTACACCTAAGCCCATGGCATTTGATATTCCTGGACACTTTTCAAACCATTCATCATAATATATTCTACAACTGGAACTGTGGGTGGGTGTTGGTACAATATATAAAATTGCTTTTGCTTCAAAGCAGACTACGCAGTTTTCCATTTTTCTTTTTCTGCTGTAAAATTTACCCATTTATACCAATTATTGTCTTCTGCTTTTTCCCATAAGATATCTGAATTGCTCGTTTCTCCATAACTTATATTCTGGTTATCACTCACAATGTGTCCATTTTGCCTTGATATTGTTTGCTTTTCACCTAATCCTTGCTCTTCTTGGACTAGGTTAGTGGGTTCAACTGAGGGCTGAAAAGTCAATTGTGGGGAAGTGTGGTTGACCATTTGAGTGATGGCATCTGGAATCTGGAATTGTGGTGTTAGTGGACTTGAACCTGTAGAGCATCTGATGATCAGGCATATTGTCAGAGTTATTGTTCTGTTCAACTCCTTTTGCCACATTTTGCACTTCACTGTTTTTCAACTATTGGACTTTCTTGCTTATCTGTTTCCGATCTGTTTTCTCCCGTTCTTGTTCTTTCTTTAGGAACTCTTGTGCAGTGGTTCAAATGATACCAGTTGTTGCTTTCTTCCACTTGGACTGCTGTTGAAGTAGCTGCTGTCACTTTAAAAGGTCCTTCCCTTCTCGGTTCATTCCATTTCCTTCTGAATACCCTTAGATAGACCTGATCTCCTGGGGTAATTGGACAGGTGGTTTCCGTCTCCTCACTTGGCTCCTTTCTCTGTTCCTGCACACAAATAGCTATATGGATAGCAGTTAGTTTTTTCATGTGTTCTCTTAATTCCATTTGTAATTGTTCTAATGGGGGTCCCATGTATGGGCCTCTGCCACATGGAACAGGCATAGGTCGACCAGTAAGCATTTCATGCGGTGTTAGATGCATTTTTCTGTTAGTTTGCATGCGATAGCTCATTAGGGCAAGAGGTAAAGCATCAACCCAATTAAGCTTAGTGCTAGACCATAGCTCGGATGGCACTTGATGTTCAACTTCCTGTAAAAGTTTCATAGTAATGTTGTCTGGCTCTGGTGCTGACATCATTTGCATGTGACTTCTGGTTAGTGACTACCTCTTGAGGAATGCCAAGCAAAGACGTACCACACTACATCTTTATGTAGTTCTTGTCTGCAGAATGAAAAATCAATGGATTCATTGTATGTTCCCATTTACTCTGTTCAGTTTTTTTTATCATTGGTCCTAGATCCTTTGCTTCCCAATTTTTTCATACATATAAAGAGATATGAGGTGTGGAATCGCTCACCTTGAACCATCTCTTTATGAACTCATTTTCAGATATTTTCAAGGCTGCTCCCTGTTTCCCTATTATGATGTTTTGTGAGATCATTTCAATTTCTTGTTCTTTGGTTCCTTCTTGCCATTCTTTTTCTATGTCTGCCCTTCTCAAGGGGTCATATTTCATTGAGCATTGGAATCCTGATTTTGGATACTTATGATTTGATTTGATATCTCAACATTCCCCCTTTGAGACATACTAAGTCTCACCTTTGCATGTCTTTACCCAGAGTGCAGCTTCACAATTCAGAATCACTATTTAGTGACTAAGGTAAATTACATTGTTTTATTACCAATGACCAGATTATGGAAAAGCACTTTGGCGGAGCTACAGAACCAAAACTCTTCTCCCCCCACATACACACTTGACTTTAGGGGAGAAGTAAAAAGTAACCCTGCCTACATAATCCTTCTAATATTAAAAGTTATTTCTCTGCTTCATTCTCTGTCTTCGTCTTTCCTTCTCGCAGGTGTCACTCTGCAACCATTTTGCTGATGTAAGATTCTCCCTTGAGATCATAACGGCATCCTCACTGGTTCTTATCAACCATTCCCTGGCCTTGATAGTGCTGTTACCTGCAAATAGAAACCTTCAGAATTTTTTGTTAGTGATATCAGGCAAGCTCATTTTTCCATCTGGTGGCCAGTCGTCCTTCTTGGTGTGACCTGTGGAAATGTCATGTGGGTTAAGGGCTGTCCTGACCCCTGGGCTCTCATACCCATTGCTATCAATACAATGGACAGGGCTAATACCCATTCTTACACTAAATATTTTGATTTTATAACATTAATAGAGTTGTTACTATTTTTAATTAATTTCCAATTTATTCTGAACAATTTGCAAATTCAGTTATCTCTGCGTCCCACTATCATGGAACTAATTTTAGGCCTATCTTGTTCAATAGCATAGGCTTTTCAACCTGGAAAACACTCAACCCATTTTATTCATGTTAACATCCTGAAAAACATCATTTCATTTCATTTTGCCACAGATTAAGCTACATCATGTTTGTAGAAGAGAAAGTTAGCTGTGGGGTGGACAGAGCAAGCTTGCTTGCTTTGCCTTCCCATGCAATACGCTGCGCAGCTGTGGCATTGTTTTTCTTTCTGCCACAACAATAGCCTATGTGCAGACCAGGAAACCTAACCAGTTCATCCATGGTCATTATTTAACTGGGCATAATTTGCCCTGTGGGCCCACATTTCAAAATTTGTATAATTCTATTTGGGAAAAATAATTAATTTGCCTCAGTGTCTCGTCAGACACCCTCTTTCACTCCATATCACACCATCGCAAACCGTACTTTCTATTGCCCTACACCTACCCTACACCTAAACCTAGCCCTCACAGGAGATTGTGCATACTTTTACTTCATCAAAAAAACTCATTGTGCATGATTTACAAGCCTGTTTCCTCATGGGGACCTGAGAAATGTCCCCACAAGGTCAAAATCTACTGGTATTCCTACAACGTGATGAATACCAGGTACACACACACACACACACACACACACACACACACACACACACACACACACACACACACTTTGTCTAACTTCATTTTTATATTTATTTTTGTGCAACCTTAGCTGATTGTGAATGAACGATTTTAGCCTCAGATTTTGAATAGACTAACATAAGCTTTTTCATTATCAGCCTTTATTAAGTGTAGTTATTTCCCATAGGTTCTAAACATCATATTATGCAACTGGGTAACTTCTGTCCCCACAAAATTGATTTACCCTGCTATGTAAACCTCTTTTTTTCCCTCATCAAAATCTAACAGATTATTTGGTTTAAAATAATTGACCTTGGCATTGTGCAATTGAGAGCCAATTGTAATGGCATAAATGTCATTTGTTCATCTACTTTAAATTTTATTCATATACTTCTTGGTATTGCTCATGAGCTTCTACTAGAATAGCATGCATAGGAAATCTCTGCACAATTTAGGATCCATGGATATCAACATTTCTATCTCATTTCCCCCAGTGATGACAGCATTTGTGATTTTCATGATTTTGGAATTTTATCACTATTATTTTTTCCAATCTAGCCCCAAAATGTCCCTTAGACAAAATGGAGTGACCAACATTTTATTGTATCAGTCCTATTTTTCCCTATTAGACATCTTGTCTGCCCAGCTTTTTTCCTTATACGTTCAGCATTATTATTGATATAATTTTTTCAGTCGCTAACAAGCGTTTGTCCAAACAGTTGTCACATTTTCAAAACTCTAAACACAATTAGCACAGCATCGGTCTTTTGTGGCCATACCATTTACACATTTCATGTCGTTTTCACCCAATATGCAGTCAGTGAACACATTTCCACAATGGTTACATTTTCTTAACAGACAAGCTATACCTCCCAACAAAATTATGGATTGTTTTTGTAGTATTTACGAATGTTAACACACAACATCCCACAATAGCAAAAACAATATTCCAAACCTTAGATACAGTATAAAAACCTCTGCTTCTGCAATGATATCAGTTCAAAAACAATATCAATATCAAAAATATATCTCAGCTGATAATAAACAAACAATTGAATAATTGACACACAGCTGATTTATGTTGGGTAAATTGGGCCAACCACTGCTGATTCCAGTCTGGCTTACACTCAGAGGCAGTGGTTATTTTTTTCTATTACATTTACACTTATACAGTAAAATGAGGACTTTGAGGAGTGATGTTTTAGAAACAGGGTTGGAGTCAATTCAGGAATTAACTCAACAATTCCAATTCAAAGAAGGAAATGCAATTGGAATGGAATTGGAATTGGAATTCAATAACAATTACAGGAAACAGAGTTGGAATTGAATTGGAATTACAGGAAGTGGAATTCAATTCAGAGAAATTCCAATGAATTATATTTATTGCTGTTTCTGAGCATCTACAGTATGTGTGATTGCATTTAGAGACATACATTTTAACTTTATTAATGATGCTTTACAAATACCAAGTAATGTATGAAATAGTGTTGATCAAATGCAAGTAAATAAAATGAATGACAGTGGTGATAAGTTTCTGTATGTACTATACATTCAATATATGATTACCACATAATATATGTCTCAACTCACAAAAAAATGAGTCATGTTCATTCATGTATTTCATTCACTTTTTATTGCATCGAATTATCATAATTTCCTAAAATTTGGCATGTGAAATGATCACGCTTAACCAACTAAACATACAGTACTTTGTATTTCTTTTATATGTTTGTTGTTTATGTGATTTACAATATTTAATGTATTATAAACTAGCAACTCAAGTGGAATTTATTTGGAATTTGATTTCAATTCTGTTTCCTGACATTCCAATTCCAAATCCAATTCCATTCCAGGAAGTGAATTGGAATTTACAATTCATTCTCAATTCAATTCATTTCAAGATCGCAGAGAATAGATACAGTAATTTTGTGCCGTTTTTAGACCCCCCCCCCCCCCCCTTTTTTTATCTGGGCTTTTTGCTGTTGTTATTTTTATTTATTTATTTATTTTTTGTTCAGAATGCTCTTGTGTGTTTCATGGATATTTTGTTCACTGTAAGCAATACAGTAAAACTTTTTCTGTTCTATCATACCATGTTTCTACTGTAGCTCCTGTAATAAACAGAAAAAGAAACTTATTTGCCTTTTACTGGAATGCTTTTGAATGTGAACATTACTGTACATGTGGACAGACAGTTCCAAACCAATAAATTTAGTGTCAAAATGGTGGATTGCATGTTTTGCATGCAAATACCTGTAAAACTGAAACATAAAAGTCTATGCAGTTTTTGTAATGTCAACAATAGTCAGTATTTTGAAACCTGGTGTACTTTGATTGACTGCGTGTACCTTGTGAAGTGAAAACAAGTGTTATTCTTTGACAGAATAATTTCATTTTGAGTCAGATTTCCAGTGTTTTGGTAAAGTTAGTGTGTGCAGAGAAAGATGTGTTCTATTTTGAAATGAAGAGTTAGTATATATTTAACAAAATGTATTTTTGAGAAGAAAATTATCCATTTGGCCAATTGTGTTTTGTAGGTGTGAGTCTGTGTTAAGAGTTTAGAAAAAGTATCTGAAGTATGGGTAAGCGCTTGTTAGCGATTGAAAAAAACTGTATAAACTAGCAACTCAAGTGGAATTTTTTGGAATTTGATTTCAATTCTGTTTCCTGACATTCCAATTCCAAATCCAATTCCATTCCAGGAAGTGAATTGGAATTTACCATTCATTCATAATTCAATTCATTTCAAGATCACAGAGATTAGATACAGTAATTTTGTGCTTTTTTTGCTGTTGTTATTTTTATTTATTTATTTATTGTTCAGAATGCTCTTGTGTGTTTCATGGATATTTTGTTCACTGTAAGCAATACAGTAAAACTTTTTCTGTTCTATCATACCATGTTTCTACTGTACCTACTGTAATAAACAGAAAAAGAAACTTATTTGCTTTTTACTGGAAATGCTTTTGAATGTGAACATTACTGTACATGTGGACAGACAGTTCCAAACCAAGAAATTTAGTGTCAAAATGGTGGATTGCATGTTTTGCATGCAAATACCTGTAAAACTAAAACATAAAAAGTCTATGCAGTTTTTGTAATGTCAACAATAGTCAGTATTTTGAAACCTGGTGTACTTTGATTGACTGCATGTACCTTGTGAAGTGAAAACAAGTGTTATTCTTTGACAGAATAATTTCATTTTGAGTCAGATTTCCAGTGTTTTGGTAAAGTTAGTGTGTGCAGAGAAATATGTGTTCTATTTTGAAATGAAGAGTTAGTATATATTTGACAAAATGTATTTTTGAGAAGAAAATTATCCATTTGGCCAATTGTGTTTTGTAAGTGTGAGTCTGTGTTAAGAGTTTAGAAAAAGTATCTGAAGTATGGGTAAACGCTTGTTAGCGATTGAAAAAAACTGTAAAGGAAAAGCTCTCACTATGCCAAATCCAGCTCCATTTTTATCTGATAGGTGAGTTAAGCACCCATTTTTCTGTCAATGTTTTTTATTTTTTTATTTTTTTAAGACATAAGGCTGGACTGGTACCTATTGAAAGCAGATCAAGAATGTTAGTCAAAACACAGAATTCAAAGAACTGCAGTGAGACCAGTGAATAATCAATATTAAGTTAATCAAATAATCAACCAAATTTGAAGCAGTCTCTATAGTGATCATTATATATGCAGCACCTGTGCACGTGATAGCAGTGATGGAAGTTCTTTTCTGTAGATTATCAGTCTGTTGAAGCTCTTTATAGCTGTTGCCCTGGGTCATCAGTTTGTGATGGCAGTCAAAGGCCTGATGTTGTGGTGTATGGTCTCCATTGTTTCTCTGCTTCTCCTCAGTCTGGTTTTTAATTGATCGTACCAGAGTTTTGCATTTCCGGATGTTGTCTTCATCCTCAGGAAAAGTCTCAAGTGAAAGATTCACCTTTTCCTGCTTTAAGTCAGCCTTTCTCCATGCCAGAGTGTGCAGTCCTCTTTCAGGAGGGGGGTTGACAGTCCATCAGCCACTCCCTCTTCTTCTCTCCACAGCCTTGTCTTTGCATTTTCACCACAGTGTTAGACAGACTCCCGTTCTTTACTTCCCTTTGTCAAGGCACTGTTCCAGAAGTCATCTGAAATTTTATCACTCAAGAGACTGCATTAATCAAATTGAATCTTAGTAAACTCGACAATTGTGTCTGAGTAATCAGATCTAACTAAATTTAACTTTTCAGCCAAATCTTTCAATGGTCATTTTCATCTGGTTAAAAACAACAGTTCCCTTATTCTATTCTATCTAGCAGTTTCTTCTTTGCAAAATGCAGAAAAAAGCTCTTTTTATTATCTAAGTAAACAACAATAAAACAAAATGATCCTTCTGCTTTCTACAACAGCATGGCATGCATATTGTGTAACAAAGATTTCCATTCTAACTTTTCTTTTAAATTCACATAGATTGTTCAGAATAATCTTGTAATGGTGAATTAATTTTTCCCTATCAGCATATATTTATTCACCAAGTCCCCTTACTGTTGTAAAATGTCTATGGCCATTAAATCATAATTTCTATTAACTTGGTCACCCAATCTTGTTCTTATTCCACATTGCATAACACAAGTTGTCTTTTAGTTAATTCAACCTCAAATCTCTGAAACTCTGTAATGGATTAACTTCCATTCTGTCTCCCAGGGATAACGAGATACAAATATTAGAAGTCTTCAGTTATAAAAATAAAGTTCTTAAGCACGTGCAATCTTATTTATTCATTCAATTATTCATTAAATAACAAATTATTTCAATTAATTAAACAAATTATTTCAATTAAGCTCTTACTATAATAATTAGCTAAATCTAGCCTATGTCTTGCATACTTTTTTAAAATAAAATGTATATATATATCCAAATTTTTACTTATTAGTTATTTAGGGCTCTCTCTGCAACCTGACCACACTCAAGTGATGGTACCTCTTCAAAACTCATCTGTTTAGTTGTGCATTTATTGAATGAGCACTGTGCTATGTCCGAACAGATAGCATTTTTTATGTATATTAATTTTTACTGTGTTAATTAATTTTAAATCAAATTTAATCCTCTTAAATGTTCTTAAATTCTCTGTTTTATTGTTGTGATTACTATAATTAATTTTCATGATTTTTATGATATGTGACCCTGTACTACTAAACCAGTCCTAAGTAGCATGGGTATATTAGTAGCAATAACCAAAAATACATTGTATAGGTTAAAATTACAGATTTTTCTTTTATACTAAAAATCATTAGGATATTAAATAAAGATCATGTTCCATGAAGATATTTTATCAAAACTTAATTTTTGATTAATATGCATTGAGAAGAACTTCAACAACTTCAAAGGCTATTTTCTCAATATTTAGCTTTTTTTTTCCACCTTCAGATTACAGATTTTTGTTGTATCTCAACCTGATATTGCCCTATTCTAACAAACCATACATCATTGAAAAGCATATTTATTCAGCTTTCAGTTTATGTATAAATCTAAGTTTCACAAATTGACCCTTATGACTGGTTTTGTGATCCAGGGTCACATATTATGATTTTAATTCCTTTCATGTACAGCACTTTGAATTACCATTGTGTATGAAATGTGCCATATAAATAAACTTGCCTTGCCTTGCTGTACAGGAGGGGCATGCATCTTTTTACGGCGATTTTTTCTCCTTTAACCACAATCACTCTCACTCACACAGACAGACAGTGACACATATATTTACACAGAATGCTCTACTCTACACTCCTCTTGAGTGACCTATCAGTTCACTTGCTCTTTCACTGAAACTTATTTTTTAAAAACGAAAAAAAAAAAAAAATTTAAAAAGAATTTTTGCCTACCCGTGCAGCCCTCTGTAGCTCCCTAACGCCAACAGAGCGGTATCCACAGGACTTTCTTTGCCTATCCGTGCAGACCTCTATAAAAGAGCGGTATCCATAGGACTTTCTTTGCCTATCCGTGCAGACCTCTATATAAGAGCGGTATCCATAGGACTTTCCTATTCATTATCTGCTTCATGTTTATTGCTATCCTCAAGGCCCACTTAAAGCTATGGTCTACAATTTCAAAGATTGTTCATTATTAATAACCTCGTTTAGATGCTGGTTATGGTTCTACAGTACAATCCTAATAATAAGAAGAGAAAAAAGAATGAAAAAAATCCATTCACTCTATTGGGTGTACACCCGCAGAGAAATTGACCAATGTAAGCTGTCCGGCCGGACAGCTTACATTGGTTAACTGCTCTCATCCAATCCCCTGTTCCACTCGCGTCTCCACCCACCGCACCACACCCCGCCCCCTCCTGCGACATGAAATTTCGTGCGAAATTAGGCAGCATCAACTCAGCAATGGAGAAAAACCAACAAACAGACAGCAGCAAGCGGCCCCTGCTCGCCCCAAACGTCAAGGTTGGAAGAAGGAGAAAGTCAATTGAGGAAAGAGCAGAGATTTTTTTAAAAAATGTGAAAAACGCCGGACTCAAAGCCGAATCAATATAGGGTCCACCATTGCCCGTTGGTGGAAGCTTCAGAGAAACCTTGGACTTAAAACTGCCGCTGACATGGCTGACTTTTTGTTTAGCAGGTAACTTAAGCATTTATTTATACTTTTATGGTGTGGTGTATTACATAAATAGCTTTTTATCAGTCTGACAACATGATCATGCTACCGGTCTGCATTGGAATGTTAGCCGTTCAGCATCGCCTATCACGGGTCAAAGTAATTATATTTCTTGAAGTGCTTGACTATTTCAGTATACCTAACGTCAGTGGTTTTCTGTTCGAGCCGATAGAACATTGCATGTGTTGCTAATCTTGCGTGTGCGTGAACTCAAAACGTGTGCCTCTGAGCTATTTTGTTAGGACAATGGTGACATTGCATTGTTGATGAAGCAACTACGTTCAAGTGTCGAAAGTTAACTTTACATATGATGTGTCATTAGCGAGGTCATTAGATTGAAGCGACTAAGCAATCCGACATCGCACATGGTACATCTCTGTTCCATGTTTACTCCTGCTTGACTGAGTGACGTTGTTCAGGTCGTTTCCCGGAGGGAGGGGTGTGCGTGTGGAGGGGCGGGATGAGTTTAAAAATTCAGGCTTTCTCGACTGATTTTCAACATCGTAGACTACAGCTTTAACAGTAAACACAGATCATATTCAGCTCTTACACAAAACAAATCAAATACACTTAAAACAACTTAATTTTCCTCCACACAAGGAACAATCTGGCAAGTTTGCGCTCTGTCTCATTGATTCACTTCCTCTACGCAATGAAGGCAACCCTTGCAGGATTTAATGCCTACCTCTTGTAGGTCTTTTGACTAGGACTTTATTTAATCATCCAACATAAACTTTACACTTATAAAAATATTTAAATCTGTATTCCCTATTCCTTTCAAAACCAAAACAACAGAAAACACAGATCAATGCATACATTTAGTTCTTTTGGAATCAAAACCCCTTTTTTGTTCTTTTAAATTTGGAAGAGCAAATATCTGAGTGTTCTTACCATCCTGGGCAGACCTGGCTGAACAACACAAACTAATTATGTAAGCAAAAACTGCCTACCTTTTTTTAGTGGCCACTGTTTGCGTTGCTCAGTCCAGACAGCCCAAAATGGTCTTCCACCCGTGCTCCTCTCCATCCTGTTTGTGACGCCAATATGTGGTGGTTTTCCCCTTGTTCAATTCAAAGATCACACCAGTCTTGGGGTTTTGAAACCAGAAGATGAGACTTTATTAACAAAGTAACAAAGCCGAGAGACCCTGCAGGAGAATCTCTCGAGCCCTTGTCCATATCCTCATTTTTATAGAGCTTTTTCTTCTAGGCGTGTTCCATACATACATTTACATATAGTTCCAGAGGGCTACAACCTTGTGATGCAGACATACAATGTATGTCATTCATTTCCAGCAGACCTTGTGATAAAGGCCTTGTGACAAATATCTGTTCCTTTCCAGAAGACCTTGTGATAAAGGTCTTGTGATATACACAGGCAATACATGATTATAATAGTAGCTTGATGCATAAATGGCTATAGATACATAGATTATACTTGATCTGACAAATGGCTTATAGTTACATTGATTATACTTGATCTGATTAATAAAAATCTTCTTCACGGACTGGATAACTACGCCCTCTGGGGCTGACTCGGGGACTGCGCCCTCAGGGGCGGATTCAGGGACTGCCCTCTCAGGGGCGGCCTCAGGGACTGCGCCCTCCAGGGCGGACTCGAGAACTAAGCCTTTTGGAGCGGACTCTGGGACTGCCCTCTCAGGGGCAGACCCGGGAACTGCGCCCTCCGGGGCGGACTTGGGAATTGAGCTTTTTGGAGCAGATTCAGGAACTATGCTCTCTGGAGCGGATTGGGGAACTGCGCTCTCTGGAGCGGACTCTGGAATTTTGCCCTCCGGGGCGGACTCGGGAACTGCACTCTCTGGAGCGGATTCGGGAACTGCACCCACCGGGGCGGACTCGGGAACTGCTCTCTCTGGAGCGAGCTCGGGAACTTAATACTTGATGGCCACTGCAAGGGTGGCAAGAATCTCCTTTGCGGAACGGAGCAAGCTGGCCAGAGTGTCAGAAAAGGCCTCAGCAGCTAAATCAACAGGCTGCTTGGGTAAGACCTCCATGGCTGTGACTGGGAGAGAGGGGTGCTCGGAGATGGCCTCCGTGGCCATAACGGGCTGACTGATAGCTTCTGGAATGGCCTCCATGGCCAAAATATTAAGAGCAGGCCGCTCAGGAACAGCATCTGGGGTCACTACAGGAATAGCTGACAACTCTGAGATGGCCTCCTTGACCATAACAGGCTGAGTGAGAGCCGCTGGAATGATCCTCGAGGCCAGCGCTTTGAGAGTAGACCGTTCAGGAATGGTCTCTGAAGACATGACTCTTACAGGAATCTGTTGACTTTACATGACTTGCAGGAACATTTTTGGACTTGATATGACTGGTGGATATGGCGTCCGTAGAAGTTATTGGGAGAGTAGATGGTATGGAACTGGCCTCCGTGGCCAATACTGGTGAGGTGAAAGTCGCCGCATTGGCCTCCGTGGCCATGACAGGAGGAGCAACCAGCTCAGGAAGAGCTTCTGGGGACACAACATGGCAGGCAGTGTCGTCTTCAGTGGATGAGACTTGACAGGGGTGCACACAATCTGTGGGAATGGTTGGACTCTTTGGCATAGTCTCAATGGGCAAAACAGGTAGAGTATTAGACAATACAACACCAGCCTTTCTCTTCTTCCGCTTATGACGTGTCTCAACAGAGTCCTGGGTCGCTTCTGTAGTATCTGACTTGATTGGTTGTGACAAGTAGGAAACAGACCCTACAGACTGAGGGTTGAAACTAGACTTAACACATTCTTGAATGACAGAAGTGTGCTCGTAGACACTAGTAAACTAGAGGTTGGTTTGGCAGATTCAGAGATACTTGGTGCATACTTCATTGACTGAGTGATGACTGAATCGGGGGTGGCAGGCTTAGTGTTGACAGGAACTGACTGAATAGCTGTCAATTTAGCCATCTTGGAAATGTCTGATTCAATGAGGATAGATCTCTGAATGACTGGAGTGGACTTGACTGGATCTGGAGTGACGGGAGGAGGACTGGCTGGCTCCAGAGTGACTGGAATGGGCTTGAATGGATCAGGAGCGATTGGAGCATGTCTGGTTGGCTCTAGTGTGACTGGAATGGGCTTGAATGGATCAGGAGCGATTGGGGCATGTCTGGCTGGCTCTAGTGTGACTGGTACACAGTTGACTTGATCCAGGGAGGTTAGAACAGGCTTGACTGGCCTTAGAGTATCTGGAACGAGCTTGACTGGATCGGGTTCGATTGTCTCTGGGATGACAGAAAGGGGCTTGACTGGATCATCATCGTCGTTATCGTCTACTGAAGCTGGCCTGGTAAAGGTCTCCTTGGTCATAACAGAATGGGCTGATGCAGTCCTAAGGGACACGAAACACTAAAAAGTGGTCTTGAAAGTATCACTGGATGGGAGATCTCAGGGTCCAAAGACAACTCTACATGGACCTTTCTTCCTCTCAGCTTAGGACAGGTTGATGTGAGTTTGTCATCTTCTGTAGTATCTGCAGCTAACTTGGCCGACTCAGGAGAGACTGAAACAAACCCAGCAGACTTACACCTGACAGGAACAGACTTGATAGGGTGAGACTTGGCTGGCTCAAGGTTGACAAGGAAGGTGTCAGAGTCACTGATGGTCCTTGAGGGTGGTGTCATCATAATCAAGGCCTCTGGAGTGCTGGGTGAATGCTCCGATATCCCAGCCCTGTTGTCGAGCGAGCCTTTCCTGAGTATTGATGGATGGCAGGATTCTGATGCTCATTCTGCTGAGTCCAGTGATTGCCAGTTCATTCTGTCATGATTTCGAAGAGAGGACTCAAATGCAGAATGTTAGTGATGGTAATTTATTGAACAAATATCAATGACAAGAGATGGTGAGGAGGGGGTGAACACAGTCCAAACAATAGACAGGGAGATACTTGTAGACATGCAGACGGTAAGGATGACAACTGAGTCCAGGCTACAGAGCAGTAGTGAGCAGAGCTGGCAAGAAACTTGAAGTAGCAACTGGGCCAGACAGGAACCTGAGTGGAAGTGACTCCTCTGTAGAGATCCCACAGGTAATGCTGACATCTAGCAGAGAGGGCGGACCAGGAGCACCGTCAGCAGGACAGGACAGGACTGGACAAAAGAAAAACAAACAACTTGACAGGGTATATAACTGAAAATATAATAGCAGACAAGCAGGAAACTAGATCGTTGAACACAGAGGTAGAATACACACGATGAACTGGCGAAGACAAGGGGGAAGGTGCATGCTTATAAAGGGGTCAGGATACATGAGGACCAGGTGAGAACACTCATACAAACGAGGACCAAATGAAAGGAACAGGTGTAGAGAATTTTGGTTAGCTCAAAGAATTTAAGATGATCAATATATGTGTGTATATGCATGAGACTGTTTTTCTCATCACATATACACTGCAAACTCCACCAGGTCTTACGACCAATGAATAGGATGAAATGAGTTATTTAAAACATACATTTCAGTCAGGGAAAGTAGTTTAACTCACAGGAAATCGTGTATAATAATCGTCATTAAATATACGCAATTTCCAGTTTCTGATCAGTAACAGTAATAACGATATCGACTGGTTTCTTTGTTCAGCAAATTATTCAGCGATACCCATTACTCTGACGTTGGCCCGTCGTCACGGCAACGCGTTTTTACTAACCAAAACGGAGTCAAAACAATTGAACAGAATAGGGCTTAAGGTAGCAATATGAGATCGAAACAGTTTCAGTGACTTTGTAATGTAAGCATTCAGCACAGAGAATCATTATATGTGAATATATGGTTGTTTATTAAACTATTCTACTTACAAACGATCGCACATAGACAAACGTACATAAAACACAAATAGACAGAGAACGCGTGAGAGAGAGGGAGTAAGAGAGAGAGAGAGAGAGAGAGAGAGAGAGAGAGAGAGAGAGAGAGAGTAAGAGAGAGAGACAGAAAGTGAGTTTGCAAGGGACAGGAATGCAAACAGTTCTGAACAACCTGAAATCGTTTCTTTTATAAAACGCCTAATACGCAGCTATCTACGTTTGTAGAAAGGACGGATACTTGCAAGCTTGTTGTTGTGCATTGGTTCCGTATGTATTCAGTTCAGAAAGTCCTTTCCAGTTCCTTGAGAGTATTGCAGGCCTCATCATCTCCACTGCCAGGTGAGCCCAAACCCCCCCCCCCCCCCCCCATGGATCTGGGGGGAGGTGCGGGTGACGTGTCTTTGTGTCCCGAAGGCAAGAGAGCGAGAGAGAGATGAGGGAAGGTTTATAAACCTGTAGGTCGTTCACGCCCACAGTTGGACCTTGTCCAATCCGGTTGATCTGAGTTTTGGAGGGAAGATTGAAAGTCTTTGTCTCTCACAATGGGGTTTCGCATGTGGAAGCTGATTGGTTGTTTGGCCACAAAACTTTCAAAAGTTCAATAATACATATAAAGCAAGGAGTTATTAAGATGCCACAAACATTAACATTTAGGGAATAATAAATGCTGCTCATAGACACCAAACATGATCTATGAATCTTCTCGGTTGACTGAGTGATTCTAAACGTGAGTCTTAGCATGCACAATGATTCACCTATTGCGGATTAATGTTTGAGGCCGACATACATAACAGAAACAACGATATAAGAAAAGGTAACACATTGATATGTGTACATTTCTATATAACTGTATGTGGGACTGTATGTCTGAATAAGGAAAGTGTATCTGCATTTCTGTAAGAGTCTTATCTTGATGGTGGGGGGATGAGTTGGATAGTGAACAAAGGTCTGGCTCATAGCACATAGGTGTTAATCATGGGGGAGAAGTCATTTAAGGAATATAACTAGTTATTTCATGTCTGATTGCCCTCCAGGCACTACACAGGTGACGACACTTAGACAAACGAGAGCTAAACAAGGGGGTGTGGTAACGGGAAACAAGGAGGTGGGACAAGAGGAGCACATGGCAGACAACAACAAAGACAAAGCCAATTTACTAGTCATATTGATTTCAGGACATATCAGAATACCCAAATATAACATTTTATTTGTCAGGTATAATTTATCATGCCAATTAAACAATTAAACCATGGGAATCCAATTCAGTTTCCATTTAGATAAATACATAACCTCAATGACACAAAGATGTATCTAAGAATAGGAAATGCGACACACTGCAGCCTTAGAGACCTGGTGGTTTTAGCTCCAGAGCCTCATGCAGTGTGGGGGTTTTGACTACAAAAATCCCCAAGTTGTGTTTCATCACTTGCCTTATATACCAGACCAGAACAAACAAATCTTCAAATCAGTTGTAAACACAAAGACCTTTTGATGTGTCAGGAGGTCTCGCAACCCAGGTTCAGACCTTTCCATCTGCCCCTAAGGGGAAAACACACCCCTCAGCAGCAAACCCAATTCTATGGAAGTTTTCAATCTTTCTTACAGTATACGTGACTTCTATGAAATTGAGACAATTTTACCAATCGCACAGAGACCATTCAAATGTTATCAAACATGAAGGGGAAAAACAATATATTCACAAGATGTGAATCTTATAGTGATTTTCACCAAGAGCTTTTAGGGAGAGAGCTTCTCCAGATTAGTTTTATTGTTTGGTTGCATGCCATCTCTTCATTCTGTATTTTAATTCCATGGAGGAGATACTTTCACTTCTTACAATCTTTATAACTACAGCTTGACTGTATTATTTTGTGTCCCCTTCAAAACTTGCTCATGAGAAATGTTATATTTATTGTCTCCCCTACTGTTAAATGAAATTTACGCCCATGTCTGTTGGTAATGGCTGACACCTGTGCCGAGGTTGTGGCTAGAAGGGATACAGCTCCAACCGGAAACTAACAATGAAATTAATTGTTCTACCTATTAGATTGCGTTTTTTTTTTTTACATCTACACCTACTCCAACCCTTAACTTAGCCCTTACTATAATAAAAAAACAGTGTTATTGTTGTACAATGTGATAAAAGAAACGTTAGATTGATGTGCGCATGGCCAGTAGCAAAATATGTCTCACTTCTAGACTTTACCCTGTGCCGGTGATCAGCCCCAGGCACGGGGTAATGGTTAATGGAGTCCGAAATAGAAGCTAGTTCTCCGGTGATGGTTCCCTCTGATGGCGATTGGAGGGAGCCACAGAGACTGGATTCGTGACAGCAGTAAAAGTACTAAAAAAATGTTATACATTTTTTTAAATACTTTTTTATACTAGTAATTTTATAATAAATTGAAAAGCAAGATGTCTCAAAAAATATAGAGTTTAAATGGCAGCTGCATCCAGTGATTAATCTTTTGGTTATATGGGTAATTCCATATCATTTTAGCCTAAATAAATAATGTCGTCTTTCAAGTCGCAGTATCAAGGTCACGCGGCGATGCCTACCTGCCTTGGACATGTGGAAGAAACCTTGGTTTCTGTCTCAGGGCCCGGTGTTGGGAACTCCTTGTCACCGCGTCATGCTAGCAACAGATGCATCCCTCACTGGTTGGGGAGCGGTCATGAGTGGCCGCTCGGCCCGTGATCTGTGGAACAATCACCATCTCTTCTGGCACATAAACTGCCTAGAGATGCTTGCTGTGTTTCACCCAGAAGTAGTGAAGCAGATTTGGAGAGTGTTTGGCCAGGCTCAGGTGGACCTTTTTGCGACTCGAGAGATATTGCAAGGTCCCCTCTGGTACTCTCTAGTGCTTCCAGCTCCTCTCTGACTGGACGCCATGGTACAGGCGTGGCAGAGGCTTCATCTGTACGCTTTTCCCCCGATTGGTCTGCTCCAGGGAGTTCTGGAAAGAGTGTGACCCCTGAGGGGGCACAACTCATAGGATCCGGTCTCTCAACTGAGGTTGCTGAGACCCGCCACAAGGAAATCCTGTTCATTCATAGAGCCATGATTGGAGTTCCTGCAATCTCGCTTTCCACAGGGTTAACCCACTCCACCTTGAAGGTATTCGTGGCGGCTTTTTCATCATTTGCATCATTTGAAAATAACGGTCGAAGAGGAAATTAACGGTGTTTAACTTGTTCAAATTTGATTTCAAAGACACCAAAAATTAGGAAATAGTAATATTTATCTGGTCTGTCTCCTAAACCAACAATTTTGGGTGATCTTGGTTAGGTTGTTGAACTCGCGTTGGAATGTATCTGCTGATTAGTCAAGGCTATGAATCTGTATAACTGATATTATTAATGATAGTCATAATTAGTTATGCTACTAATTTTCATTGTATAAAACATTGGAGTAGTGACTATTCTGCCACCTTTTTAAGCTGTTTCAATTAATTTTAATTTTAAGCTGTTTCAATTAATGACTAGCGATTTGCTAGTCATGCTAAAATCATGCTAGCGACTTGCTAAAATCTTGCTAGTGACTTGCTAGTCATGCTAAAATCATGCTAGCGACTTGCTAAAATCTTGCTAGCGACTTGCTAAAATCTTGCTAGTGACTTGCTAGTCATGCTAAAATCTTGCTAGCGACTTGCTAAAATCTTGCTAGCGATTTGCTAGTCATGCTAAAATCATGCTAGCGACTTGCTAAAATCTTGCTAGTGACTTGCTAGTCATGTTCAAATCATGCTAGCGACTTGCTAAAATCTTGTTAGCGATTTGCTAGTCATGCTAAAATCATGCTAGCGACTTGCTAAAATCTTGTTAGCGATTTGCTAGTCATGCTAAAATCATGCTAGCGACTTGCTAAAATCTTGCTAGTGACTTGCTAGTCATGCTAAAATCATGCTAGCGACTTGCTAAAATCTTGCTAACGATTTGCTAGTCATGCTAAAATCATGCTAGCGACTTGCTAAAATCTTGCTAGTGACTTGCTAGTCATGCTAAAATCATTCTAGCGACTTGCTAAAATCTTGTTAGCGATTTGCTAGTCATGTTAAAATCATGCTAGCGACTTGCTAAAATCTTGCTAGTGACTTGCTAGTCATGCTAAAATCATGCTAGCGACTTGCTAAAATCTTGCTAGTGACTTGCTAGTCATGCTAAAATCATGCTAGCGACTTGCTAAAATCTTGCTAACGATTTGCTAGTCATGCTAAAATCATGCTAGCGACTTGCTAAAATCTTGCTAGTGACTTGCTAGTCATGCTAAAATCATTCTAGCGACTTGCTAAAATCTTGTTAGCGATTTGCTAGTCATGTTAAAATCATGCTAGCAACTTGCTAAAATCTTGCTAGTGACTTGCTAGTCATGCTAAAATCATGCTAGTGACTTGCTAGTCATGCTAAAATCATGCTAGCGACTTGCTAGTCATGCTAAAATCATGCTAGCGACTTGCTAATCACGTTAGAATCATGCTAGCGACTTGCTAATCTTGCTAAAATCATGCTAGCGACTTGCTAGTCGTGCTAAAATAATGTTAGCGACTTGCTAATCATGCTAATTAGCATTACTAAAATAATGCTAACGACTAATGCTAATCTAATCTTGCTAGTGACTTGCTAGTCATGCTAAAATCATGTTAGCGACTTGCTAGTCATGCTAATATCATGCTAGCGACTTGCTAGTCATGCTAAAATCATGCTAGCGACTTGCTAAAATCATGCTAGTGACTTGTTAGTCATGATAAAATCATGCTAGCGACTTGCTAATCTTGCTAAAATCATGCTAGCGACTTGCTAGTCATGCTAAAATCATGCTAGTGACTTGCTAAAATCATGCTAGCGACTTGCTAATCACATTAGAATCATGCTAGCGACTTGCTAATCTTGCTAAAATCATGCTAGCGACTTGCTAGTCTTGCTAAAATCATGCTAGCGACTTGCTAGTCATGCTAAAATCATGTTAGCGACTTGCTTGTCATGCTAAAATCATGCTAGTGACTTGCTAAAATCATGCTAGCAACTTGCTAATCACGTTAGAATCATGCTAGCGACTTGCTAATCTTGCTAAAATCATGCTAGCGACTTGCTTGTCATGTTAAAATCTTGCTAGTGACTTGCTAGTCATGCTAAAATCATGCTAGCGACTTGCTAGTCATGCTAAAATCATGTTAGCGACCTGCTAATCTTGCTAAAATCATGCTAGCGACTTGCTAGTCTTGCTAAAATCATGCTAGCGATTTGCTAGTCATGCTAGAATCATGCTAGCGACCTGCTTATCATGTTAAAATCTTGCTAGTGACTTGCTAGTCATGCTAAAATCATGCTAGCGATTTGCTAGTCATGCTAGAATCATGCTAGCGACTTGCTAATCTTGCTAAAATCATGCTAGCGACTTGCTAGTCTTGCTAAAATCATGCTAGCGACTTGCTAGTCATGCTAAAATCATGTTAGCGACTTGCTTATCATGCTAAAATCTTGCTAGTGACTTGCTAGTCACGCTAAAATCATGCTAGTGACTTGCTAAAATCATGCTAGCGACTTACTAGTCATGTTAAAATCATGCTAGTGACTTGCTAAAATCATGCTAGCGACTTGCTAATCACGTTAGAATCATGCTAGCGACTTGCTAATCTTGCTAAAATCATGCTAACGACTTGCTAGTCTTGCTAAAATCATGCTAGCGATTTGCTAGTCATGCTAAAATAATGCTAAAATCATGCTAGAGACTTGCTAGTCATGCTAAAATAATGCTAAAATAATGCTAACGACTTGCTTGTCGTGCTAAAATCATACTAGCGATTTGCTAGTCATGCTAGAATCATGCTAGCGAATTGCTAGTCTTGCTAAAATATTGCAAAAATCATGCTAGTGACTTGCTAGTTGTGCTAAAATCATGCTAGCGACTTGCTAGTCATGCTAAAATCATGCTAGCGACTTGCTAGTCATGCTAATATCATGCTAGCGACTTGCTAGTCTTGCTAAAATCATGCTAGCGACTTGCTAGTCATGCTAAAATCATGTTAGCGACTTGCTTATCATGCTAAAATCTTGCTAGTGACTTGCTAGTCACGCTAAAATCATGCTAGTGACTTGCTAAAATCATGCTAGCGACTTACTAGTCATGTTAAAATCATGCTAGTGACTTGCTAAAATCATGCTAGCGACTTGCTAATCACGTTAGAATCATGCTAGCGACTTGCTAATCTTGCTAAAATCATGCTAACGACTTGCTAGTCTTGCTAAAATCATGCTAGCGATTTGCTAGTCATGCTAAAATAATGCTAAAATCATGCTAGAGACTTGCTAGTCATGCTAAAATAATGCTAAAATCATGCTAACGACTTGCTTGTCGTGCTAAAATCATACTAGCGATTTGCTAGTCATGCTAGAATCATGCTAACGAATTGCTAGTCTTGCTAAAATATTGCAAAAATCATGCTAGTGACTTGCTAGTTGTGCTAAAATCATGCTAGCGACTTGCTAGTCATGCTAAAATCATGCTAGCGACTTGCTAGTCATGCTAATATCATGCTAGCGACTTGCTAGTCATGCTAAAATCATGCTAGGGACTTGCTAAAATCATGCTAGCGATTTGATAATCACGCTAGAATCATGCTAGCGACTTGCTAGTCATGCTAAAATCATGCTAGCGACTTGCTAGTCGTGCTAAAATCATGCTAGCGACTTGCTAGTCATGCTAAAATCATGTTAGCGACTTCCTAGTCATGCTAAAATCATGCTAGTGACTTGCTAGTCATGCTAAAATAATTCTAAAATCATGCTAGCTACTTGCCAGTCATGTTAAAATAATGCTAAAATCATGCTAGCGACTTGCTAGTTGTGTTAAAATCATGCTAGCAACTTGCTAGTCATGTTAAAATAATGTTAAATTCATGCTAGTGACTGAGGGGTGTGGTAGGCCGATAAAGCCGCCACTTACACCTTCAGAATGGAGTGAGTTAACCCTGCCAAAAGGCGAGACTGCAAGAACTCCAGTACTATACCAACCGGGCAGTGAACTGGGTCAAAATGTCTATCTCTACACCAAGAGACGAAAATCTTCCATTTGAGGCCATAAAGTTTCCTTGTAGAGGGAGCTCTAGATTGAAGGATGGTCTCAACAACCTCAGTTGAGAGACCACCCTCTATGAGATTTGCCCCCACAGGGGCCACACCCATAGTTTCCACATCTACGGGCGGGGGTGGCAGATTGCGCCCCCGGCCTGAGAGAAGGGTCCCTCCTGACCGGAATCTCCCACGGAGAGCCGTCGAGGAAGGCAATAATATCCGAGAACCATACTCGGGCCGGCCAGTACGGGGCTACTAACAATAGGCTGATTCCATGCCGGCGAACTCTTTCTAGAACTCCCGGGAGCAGAGCGATTGGGGGAAAGGCGTACAGACGCAGCCTCTGCCATGTCTGTACCATCGCATCCAGTCCAAGAGGAGCTGGAGGGACTAGAGAGTACCAGAGGGGACAGTGCGATGTCTCTCGAGTCGCAAAGAGGTCCACCTGAGCCTGACCAAGCACTTTCCATATCTGCTTCACCACATCTGGGTGAAGCATCCACTCTGCCCTCAGCGGTCCTGAACCACAAAAATCAGGACCGCTTAGCTGAGGACCTCTTGGACTGCAGCATGACCCTCAGATCAGGCTTAGTCTTTGAGGCCCCCGACTTGAAGCGCTTCTCTTCTGCGCCTTGTCAGCTCAGAGGAACAGACGCGGCGAGGGAGGTAACGCTGGAACGCCGCCGCCTGTTTGCGAGCCTCCTGGTATCTGCTGACGACTACGTCGACTGAGTTGCCAAACAAGCCAGAAGGCTGAAGCGGGGCATTCAGAAGGAGGACCCTGTTTTTCTCTTACATGTCGGACAGGGTCAGCCACAGATGCCTCTCCGCGACCACAAGGGCTGCCATAGACCGCCCAATAGCACGGGCGGTCTACTTTGTGGCACGGAGAGCAAGATCTGCTGTGCGGCGTAACTCCGACACGTTTACCTCCTCACCATCGTCTAATTCCTTCAGCAGGTCAGCCTGGTATGCCTGCAAGATGGACATCGTATGCAAGCAAGAACCAGCCTGACCCGCTGTCGCGTACCCCTTATCCACCAAGCTCGAGGTTAGTTTGAGTTGCTTGGAGGGTAAGGACGGAGCCTTCAAAGATGATGCCAAGGCGGGTGACAGATAGCTCACAAGCGTCTGTTTGACCTGTGGCATCATCTTATAGCCACAGTCATCTGCCCCTCCCACGCTACCGAAGTACGCAGAGGAGGGGTTAAATAACCGGGCTGAGAAGGGTTTTTCCCATGATCTCGACAGCTCACTGTGGATATCAGGGAAAAACGGAAGGCTCCGTCTTGGAGGTGGTGTTTTTGTCCGCAGAAAGCATGACTTTGCTCAGCGGGCCAGCTGATGTTAAGCTTGGCCACCACACAAGTTACCTCCTCCAAGAGCTCCTCATACTGTGGGGATTTAGATAGCGGTTGCGGTTTATCAACACTACATCTACATCAACCTCCTCGGAGGAAGACAAGAGAAGTGTTGATGCCTCCTCCCGGGGGGAAGAAACCGCACTGCGGGCTTCCGCATCCAGGAGGAGGTCAACCAATCTGCTAGGTGAGGAAGGAGATAGGGGGTCACCCGTCTCCATTCCCTCTAACAGATCGAGCTGCGAACCCCACGAGTGCAGCTGCTGCTCCGCCTCAGCAGAAGCGGGGCCAGACCCGCGAGGAATGCTGGTGAGGGCTCCCTCCTCGATGCCTAGTGTCTGCTAGAATAAGGGTGGAAAGAGTTTTGTCTGGTGAATCTTGCCAGAACACAGGAACATACTCCGCCTGGTGAACTTGCCAGGACGCGAGTGGAATTATACCTCTATCTGGGGAAATTGCCAGAACAAGAGGGAGATTATACCTCGGCCCTCAGGCACACAAAGATAAGGAAACAAGCCTTTGTCTGGTCACAACCAGAACAAGAGGGAGGAGTACACCTCGGCCCTCAGGCACACAAGGAGAAGGTAGTAGTCCTTTGTCTGGGAGCACCCAGAACAAGAGGGACACAAGTAGTGCCTGGTGAACTTGCCTGGACACTGGAATGTCTCCGCCTGGGGATTTTGCCAGGATGCAAGTGATATAAACCTTTGTCTCGTCACCAACCAGGACAAGAGGGAGAGATGCACCTCTGCCCTCAGGCACACGAGGTGAAATATATACTTCAGCCTGGAAACTGCCAGGACATAAGGAAATTCTGTTATTACTCAAGAACAGAGGAGCCTGGATCGGCTCTCAAGTCTTATTCATAGAACCTGACGAATTTTACGTGCTTTTCCCAAACCAGGGAAGTGACGTCGACCAGAAAGACTCGGGAGAATTTATACTATACCGATTACGCTTATGTAGAACGATTGAGTCTTCCTGCCAGAACTTGCGCTAGCTTCATTTCTCGGGTAAAACGTGTTTTTAAAACACTCATGGTGGACTCACAAATGTTCTGATGCAGTGTTTTGTGAGTACATAACCTATTTATACTACTGTACAAGTTTGGTAAGATTACTTGCACCTTTAGTGGTGCAATTTACGAGATACATCACATGTACCATTCACTCCTGTAACAAGCAATTCGGAAAAACTCTAATATATCCATAAATGTTCGACTAAGGTAAAAAAAAAATTTTTTGGATGGGGTATTTACATGGGCTTCGGAGAGCATAGCAATGAAGCCAATTCTACTCCGAACCATCCCTTTAAGAGTTCACCGGTTTAAAATGATGTGATTGCAAAAAATTTTCATTTTGAGGCATTGTTCTTATTGTAATGTACTGATTCACATTAGTAGTCAATAGTTAATTACTATTAGTAAAAAAAGTAATAATTTCAATGTAAAAATTGAAAAATCCAAGTAGTTTTGCAACTTGTTTTAGTTTCTCAGGCAAAAAGGAACAACAACGAAGCTAACGGTACTGACAAGTTAAATATTGGATGGCTGACATAGAATATGCATTAGCCGCATTATGGCACATGTTCCGAGCAGACCGACGCCACAAAGTCTTCTGCCTCCATCACCGAAGAGAGCATGTTCTTACCTCCGTCTTTGGTCCAGATGAAGACAAGAGTTGGCTTGAAACCAAGGTTATATAGCTCTGCCATCGCTGGGACGCCACTTCGAGCACGTAGTCCTCATAGATGGTGACTGGGCTGCCCTGGTAAACCAGTTGCCTCTTTTAGTGCGAGCCTCCCGAATAATCAGTTCTTTCTGCTGGTAGCGATGGAGCCTAATGATGACTGGCCTCGGATTCTTCTCCGCCACTGGTTTACTATACAGATCTCTATGTGCCCGGTCTATCTCTGGGGGAGGGTGCAAGACGTATTTTCCAAGAATGTCTACCAGCACCTGCGCGAAGAATACTGCAGGTCGGTAGGCCCACAACTGGTTCCAGGTCCACAACTTTATCTTTTAGTTTTGCGCAGGCGGTTTCTAATGCCAGAACTCGTTCGTCTATTACATTGGAATTCGATTCTATCAAAGTAATCTTTTGAGCATGATCTGACAGCATAGACTGGATGCGATCAATCTTCTTCTCAAGTGTTAAGATGGTTGTTTTAAACTCAGCCGAAAGGGTCTAGCGATGTTGATCCAAAAGTTTAATCATCGCTGCCATGTTAAGCTCGCTAGTCGTGTCCTCGGTCTGCTTTCTGTTCTTTTTTGCTCTTCTCAAGCGATTTAGAAGTCATGTTTTTAATCAAAGTTACAGAACAAGTCCTTCTTTAGGTCCAAATGCAGTGTAAATGGGGTCTTAACATGAAGTTAAAGTAAAAAGAATGAGAGCTAAGGCAAACACATCTACTCTATTAGCCCTGTCTACCAGAAGTCAATTCTACCAATTGTAGATACCAGTAAGAAGATCCATTTATCAATTGACTTTGAATTTAAATGACATTTAAGTAAATTTTTTTTGGCAAAATCTGTACTCCCAAATACTTGAACTGATCTACAACATTAAATAGAATTACCTCTAAAATTGGATTTCTTGTTTCATTTGATTTTAGCATTAATATAGGAGATTTTGTATTATTTACCTTATATCTTGAAATATCACCAAATGTATTAATTAGTTGCAACACAGTGTAAGGGGTGTTTTAGTTTTTGTTTTGGGGTTTTGTTTCATGTTCATGTCTCCATGTGTTTTTGTTGTTGTTGTTGTTGTTGTTGTTTTTGTATTTGATTCATGCTTTCCATGTAGTTTTCTTGCCCTTGGGTCAACATCGGTAATTAGAGAAATATATATATTTTTTTTTTTATAAGTACAATGTAAAAACATGTATGTACACAATAAGTACATTGTACACAATTATTAATTTAAATGTAATTAAATAGTAGCTAAGCCCACCTAATGTAAGAAAAGGAAAGGAGGTGACATGAGGCCAAGTATGGTGACCCATACTCTGAATTTGTGCTGCGCATTTAACCCATCCAAGTGCCCAAACACAGTAGTAAACAGACACCCAGAGCAGTGGTCAGCCATACTGCTATCACTGCGGTTCGGTGCCTTGCTCAATGGACTCACCTCAGTCATGGCATTGAGGGTGGAGAGTGCTGTACATTCACTCACCCCACCTACAATCCCTGCCAGACCTGAGACTCGAACCTGCAATCTTGTGGTTATAAGTGTGACTGTCTAACCATCAGGCCATGTAAAGTGAACTCCTAATTCTCCTAGTAACGTTGAAAGAATTAGGAACAAAATTCCAGAATACTTAGGATCATCTATATTGGGGCAGTGCAAGTTTACCAAAATTAAATTTTCTGTTATTGAAGTACCTTAAATTATTAAATATCTTACAAATGTATTTTTAAATACTTGTTTCACTTGAAATGGGACTGTACCATAAAGGAGGATCATAACTCCTCTGGCCTGGAATGAAAAAGATGCTCAGGATACACTACCCTGCCATCTCCTCCTTATCTTAAACACCTCATTTTCTAAAAGGTGTGTTTCTTGCAAGAACACAATTTTGGTATCTATTTCCTTTACTTTATTCATAACTTGTTTTACATTTTTAAGTTGTTGTTGACCTCTACATTTCCAAGGAACAAATTTAAGAGACACTCCTCGAGACATATCTAACAAATAATAAAAACAGATTACCTTACAATATGAAAACAATAACAAAAAAGAAAAACAGGGAAACATGTCAAACCTGGTATCCTGAACCCGTCAGGAGTAGTGAAAAGGACTCCTTAGTCACTTAAACCAAATCCCAACTATCCAAAAATTGCTGTTTCTATCAATCTGCTTTAGAACTTAAACTTTTTAGAAATACTTTTATTTGAATTTCTTTGCAAACATATGTTTTCCCACAAAACTTTTTTGATTTTGGAGGTCATCCCAATTTTATGCATAATATTCATATCAGCTAATTGTTAATGGAAAGCACACATGTAAAATGCTGACAATCAGCTAATCATATACTTGTTTAATTAGTGAAACAGCCTGCATTTTTAAATCTTTATTTGAATTTGGTAACATTATATCGTGCTCTACAATATTTCTATAAAAACATTTTTGAAAGAGATCCCTACCCCTTTAGCCAATCACTGAGGGCATATTTAATGAGCATGCTGACATCATTCATAGCTACGAGGTCAACCCCACCCTTATCGCAGAAATAAGCCCCGACAGTGTGATCTTGTGTCACACTGAAGGGGCTTATTTCGTGATAACTACAGGCTGCCTGTACATTATCCCGCTTATTACACGGCTACTTGCCACATAAAGAAAAAAACTGGACATGAATATGAATGAAACATTTTATTGGCATATTTGTTTTAAATTACCATTTTTATCCTTCTGCGAAACGATATAGTACCACGTGACTAACATTCAAACGATGCATTCTTTATTTTTTGTGTCATGCTCTATCTGTGTCTTGTCGTTGTTTGTTCTTCGTAGTTCAATTTTCGTCTTAATTGGGGAGTCATTTGATTTGTCCGAGTCCATCCACTGTTCAAACGTTTTGTTTTTACCGAACGTTAAAATTAATGTAGAAAATTTTTGTTAATTGTTGTTGTCCAGTGTTTGTCACAAGATGGTGCCAAACGGTAATCTTTGATGGCGCGTAGGGATTTTAAACATACAAGTAGTACCGGCTATGCTTTGGAGCGGTCATTATTTGAAAAGAGCGAACCTGCAAATGTCTCAACTGACTCAATCAAGCATTCCAGAGAGCCGTGTAATAAGGCATTATAATGAATGCATAATGCATTATAAAAAACCTTATAATATGTTATATCATCTCATGTATAGTCATAACAATTATAATACATTATAATACTTGAGTATTAGAGGTTATAACTTTTAAGATTATGATTATTTATAACACACAGTGGGCGGCATATTAAATCTATTAAATTTATAATGAACTATATCACAACACATTACTTTTTATTTTGATGGTCCCCTTAGTCTACTGACTATAAGCAATTAACTCTCGCCAACTAACACTCCTGAGTGTACACTTAAGCTAAGGTAAGGCTAGGTAGAAGGTTCACGTACTTGCAAAGTTACTTACAATCAGTTTGTCTTTTGGAGCCATCAAAATACAGTGTTATCATATATTTAGCACACTACTAATAATAATTACTGCTAGCTGACATGCAGTTGCGGAGTAACTTGTAAAAAGCTGTCTAAACGGTAACATCAAAATAATTAAACTGATCATGTTACTGTTACAATATGGACCTGTTCACCAGGTGTCACACTCACACTACATGGACTCCTGCATCACAACTTTCACAGCTCAACTATATTTCCCATAAACCTTCATACCTGGGACTGACACACCCACACACACCTGCAGCTCATTCACACACACAGCATATAGGCCGCACATACTTCACCGCGAAGTCTTGATTTCTATTGCCATCAATTCCGAGCGTCTGTTTATCCTGCCTACCTGTTACTGACTGATGGATCCGAACACCCCTGAGTCTGTGTTACAATTACACATTCATCTGACCTTATGGATATTTGAGAAATATTATTATTATTACTTATAAGTGTCACGATGCAGGCAGGAACACACGAACAATGACGTAAATAAGAGACGTATATTTAATAAATCCAACGGAATACAGGCAGACACAGGAACACCAGGGGAAAACATCCATATAACATTAAAGACCGACAAGAGTACTGGGAAAACACACACCTTAAATAGACAGACTAATTACAAACACAGGTGCAGACAATAAGGGAGAAACCAAAAACACTCAGAACTGCGGGGGAAAAATGGGAAAAACCAACAAGAAAGTCCGGGGGTGTGACATTACCTCCCCCTCCCGGAAGGCACGTCCTCGTGCCGACAAACAGACAAAAGGAAACAGTACAAAGTCTTAGGAGGGGGCTTAGGTGGAGGACGGACTCCCGGGAGGAGGACACAAGATGGAGTCCAGGGTGGTGACAGAGGGAGGAGCCAAGGAGGTGACAGGAAGGGGCTGGAGCAGGAGGAGCCAGGTGGGACCCAGAACTCAGCCATGATGGAGTTCCAAGGTGGAGCCGATGGAGGGAGGAGCCATGGTGGAGGAGAGGCTGACGACTCCATGGGTCCAACCGACGGAGGCGGAGCAGGTGGTGGGAGAGCCCGATGCGGAGACGGAAAGCCGAAGATCTTGGGTGACACCGCGGATCCGGAGGGCCAAGGCGGAACCCAAGGCTCTGGCGACCAAGGCGGAGATGGAGATCCGGAGGTCCACGGTGGAGCCGGAGCGACAGAGGGCCGAGGCTGTGCCCGCGGGAGGGAGGAGGTCCACAGAGCCGGTGGGACGGAGTGACGAGGCACAGCCGGAGGAGTATAGTCCAGAGGCGAAGGTGGGGGCGACGACTGACCAGCGCGGAGCCGGAGGGACGATGGAGCCCGGTGGAGCTGGTGGACCGACGGGCAACAGCGGAGACGAGGGAGCAGAGAGCCGGGGTGGAGCCGCAGGGTCGGAGGGCCGAGGCGGAGTCCAGGACTCTGAGGCTGGAGGCGATGGTGAGGGATCCTCCAGCCATGACACCGATGGAGATTGGCAGACCCGCGGCGAACCCACCGCACAGATGGTGGGCTGAGGGTGAGCAAGGGGACAGACAGCAGACAACGGGGATTCATGAAGGCTGGGCGGAACCAGCGGAGATTCAGGCTTAGGCAGAAGAGGGAGGGTGGGAGGGAAATCCAGGCAGATGGGTATTTCCGTGAAACAGTCAATTAAGTCCCCAGACTGCTCTTGCTCACCCCCAGTGGCGGTGCAGTGGACGGGGCTCTCTACAGCCCTCTCTTGCTCCACGAAGCACTCCACCGTCGCGGATGTAATGGCCGGCTCACGCACCTGATCAGCAGTTTTGACCCCGTCGGCATTCCAAACTGCTGTCGCTCCGGGCTCGGGCTTTCCGTCTGTGAAGGGCTCATACTCCGCGGGTCAGGGTGGCTGGCTGGGCTCTGGGTCCGGAGTGGCGAGATGCTCCTTGGAACAGGCGGGGAACGCGGGTCTGTTTCTCGCCAGTGTCCACTCCACAAATGCGGCGAAATCCGCTCGAGGGCCATCCTCGGACGACGGCGCTCTGCACGACGCGTTGAGGCTAGCGTCATAGAACGTACAGAGCGCGTCGTCCGGGTAGCTGGTGGTGTTTGCTACAAGCTGGAACATGAATGTGTAACCCTCGAGCGGTAAATCCCCCTGCTTCAGCCGGAGGAGGATGAATTCAGGACGGAGGAAGGAATCCATGGGGGAAAACACTACGGAAACAAAAAGACTGAAAAACTGAATGATAAACAAAATGGGGTGGAATACGCAAAAAAAAAAAACTGTTTCGGTCGGTCTTTCTGTCACGATGCAGGCAGGAACACACGAACAACGACGTAAATAAGAGACGTATATTTAATAAATCCAACGGAATACAGGCAGACACAGGAACACCAGGGTAAGACATCCATATAACATCAAAGACCGACAAGAGTACAGGGGAAAACACACACCTTAAATAGACAGACTAATTACAAACACAGGTGCAGACAATAAGGGAGAAACCAAAAACACACAGAACTGTGGGGGAAAAATGGGAAAAACCAACAAGAAAGTCCGGGGGTGTGACAATAAGTGGTCTTTGTATGCTTTAAGTAAAATGACATCAGTAACATGACTTATAATACCTTATAACTATGAGAAGGTAAACGTACTCATAAAAGCTATAATCACAAATAAGTAAAAATTGTAATACATTAAAACTGTACTTATGAATACTCATGAGATGATACAACATATTATAAGGTTTTTATAATGCATTCATTATAATGCATTAAGAATGCCCTTATAATGTATTGTAAATACAAGCTTCATAGAAAGTGTTACCAAAACTTTTACTGCTGTTTAGGAGAACTCTTAGTGCTAAGATAAAATGTTTTGTAAATACGAGCCCAGAAGTCTAAAATACATTATTGCCTGAAAAGCTCGTAAAACTACATTCCATGACACAAAAACAGTAATATTTGTAAAATGATTGTGTATTAAAGTCATGACACTCACTGTGAGAAAAAAAACAAGGTTGTTGTTCTGTTATCAGTCTAATAAATTCTTATCAAGTAATCAGATTTGAGGACCAGAAGTAACTGTTGTTTGAATATTTGTGCATCTAAAGGAATGAATGAATGAAAGTTCAATGTATTGAAGACCTTGATAATACTTATAAAAATGCATATAAATCATCTTCATACCACGTTTAATAATCTTTTCTGCAATAACAAAAATGTTTGAACAGTTTTCACAGTTGAAAAATCACAAAATATTTTGTTTCTTACCTCATGTGTTATGTATATTTCTTATTTCTAGACAGGAACTCAAACATTACAAGACACATTTTGAGCACTTCCAAGCAAGGTATAGTATTATAGAATACATTATTGTTACAGTCTCTTGAAAATAACAGTGTCCTAATTTCAAAACTGAAATAAATAAAAATTATTTTTATTTTCATCAAAGAAAGACATACCAGTTAGTACTTAGATACAACTCATTAGTACCAGGTTGGAGCCCCTGTTAGAAAAGAGATTGGAGGACTCAAATGCAGTCAAACAAAAAATTAAGTTTATTCTGAACTTCAGAACACAAAGCCAGCAAAAAGAGCTAAATACAAAAGTCATTTGAATAAAGTTGTGTGGCAATCCCAGCACGCACAACCACGGAGAAAAAGGGCTGAGAGGAATGACTAGCGCTCCCACTCCGGCCTCACCGTCCACATACGGAAAATTAATAATGCCTCGCATGAGGATCCTGGACACAATGCAGAAGTCAGAGAAGCATAAAATCATTAGGCACAGCCATAAAGCATTAAACACATAAGACAAACCCATGGCAAAAGAAGATAAAATGAGTCACAGGTTCAGGCTGATCGAGTACACAGCACCATGAGTAGCGCTGATTGCCTCACTGCATGAGGGTGACAATGTCTTGACAACGACAATGGTCCAATGAAATTAGGTCCCAGTTTATATGCAGGCAGTTTGAGTAAAATGTCTTGGGTAAACAACCAAGCCTTCTGACCGTAAACATAAAGTGGGGGCTAAGAGTGGTGATAGTCCACAGACGCCTTGTTCCTTTCGTTAGTCTGCATAAGGGCTTGTCTGGTGAACCTACATGTCTGGAAGCATCTCAGCATAAAGGCGTACATGGAAGAAACAATAGCGTAATAATTTCTTGAAATGAAAAATAATGGGGGCTGGTAGCCTAAGCAGCACTGGAAGGCTGATAAACCCATAGACGAGACCAGAAGGGAGATATAATGCATACTCGACCATGGCTAATTAAGAACTCCAAGTCAATGGTTCTGCTGAAGCCACGCAACACAGGACCCTCTCTAAGTCCTGATTGCCCCTTTCTGATTGACCATTAGTCTGCGGATGGCAACCAGAGGAGAGGCTCACAGTCACCGACAGTTGACGACAGAATTCTGTCCAGAACCTAGATATAATTTGGGGAGCCCTGTCAGAAGCCACGTCCACCGGGAGGTCATGAATGCAGAAGACGTGATCTAAGACAATGGCTGCTGTGTCCCTCACTGAAGGTAAATTGGGGAGGGGAATGAAATGAACCGCCTTCCAAGAATCTGTCTGCCACAGTGAGGACTACAGTGTTACCATCAGATAAGGGTAGGCTTGCGACAAAGGGCATGGCAGTGTGGGACCAGAGTCTCGAAGGGATAGGCAGCGGTCTGAGAAGCACTAAGTCTCCAAGCTAGTTTGGAAGAATAGCCCCACTGAATGACGCTGGTTTGAACCAGCCTAGGAACAAGCAACAGACCCTCTGGGCATAGTGACACTATCTTGCGCCTTGCAGACTCTGGATTTTACCTGCCAGGTGACCTCCACAACCACCCAGTTCGGTGGAACGATGGGTGCAAGAAAGGTGGAGTCAGTCTCGGATTAAAAAAACCATGAAAGCATATTGAGTTTCCCTTCCTACTCCCAGGGCGATAGAAGTGATCTCTGAGACAAAAATGCTCCCCACTCCCACCTCTGATGCATCCACCTCCACTACGATTATCTGGTTATCTTATTATTCTACTTTGGCGGGATCATTTTGAATGCCCTCTGGCGACAAAATATACCCCAGGAACGGAACTGACCATGCATGGAACTCGCACTTCTCCTCTTTGGTGAAAATAAACCAATCTCTAGAAGCCTCTGTAACACTCGCCTGACGTGCTGGGGTGCGTTTCCCGTACAACGAAGTAACTCGCTGATTAACTTACAAAGTACGATGCATTGTTGTGGAAACAAACTAGCTAGTCACGAGTGTTTCCCGAACATGGTCGCATCTCCGTAGTTTGAACCGCATTAGTTCAACAACTTAGGGCCATTTTTAATGACGTCACAGAGTAATAACTTCTGCTATTTAACTCATTAGAAATCTCAAAATGCAGCTATATTGAACATGGCACCCAATAACTAATTTACTATTTTTTGTTCCCTGTCATTTCACTTTATTTGATGTTTGATTCATCGTGTGTGCTCTCTTACGTCATACTCCGGGGTTCCCTCAGACATTTGTGCACATGCGCACTTCTAATAAGCAACGCTTATAGAAGATGAACAAAAATACATAGATTAAAATGCATTTATATTTAGATACAATTGAGGATATAGTTTGTACGGCGTGTTAGCTTGCAAACTGTGACCAAGAACATTATTTATTAAGCCCATATGTCTTACTAACAAGAAACAATGCTTCTAACCACAGGTCGAAAGCTGTAGTTCCAACCAAGTAAGTTTGTGACGCTGTTTGCGAATGTTCGTTTGAACTATGGTGTAACGATGCTTTTGGGAAACGCACCCCAGGACGTGATCACGCTCGTTCTGGGAGAAGATCAGGATTTAGTCAAGGTCTACAAAATACAAACCCATCGACCAGGTCAAGACCGCGAGGGAGTTTGAAAGTGCATGACTAGAGTGACACCCCAATTTTATTCAGAATTTTGCCTTCAGTCTTAATCACATTTATTTAACAAGGTACAGAATACGTTTCTTTGCTTTCAGAGAGATACAGGCCTAAATCTGGTGTACACTGAGATTTGATTGTTCTCTTGATTGTTATTGTTTAACTGTATATATTTGTATTCTTTCATTTAACACAGTGAATATCGATGCAAAGAGGCGCTGAAACAAACCAGGTAATATAAACTGACGTCATTTAGAACATTACTGAACAGTGTGTTATAAGTGTATGTCTTACATTTCTGTACACATATTTGTGCACCTAAAGTAATTAACAAATAATTGAAACTCATAGTTCAATGTAGTGTAGACCTTGATACTATCCTTAAAGTCCAAATAAATCATCTTCACACCACTTTTAAAATCTTGTCTTCAAATACCAGCATATTTGAACAGTTTTCACAGTTAAAAATCACAAAATATTTTCTGTTTTCTACTTGGTGAATGTTATGTATGTTTCTTATTTCTAGAGATGAACTCGAACAATACAAGAAAAATTTTGAGCACTTCCAAGCAAGGTATAGTATTACAGAATACTTTGTTGTTTTTAAGAGACTAGCAATAGTTTTCTAATTTAAAATCTGAACAAAAATACAAATGATTTTTATTTTCATCAAGGAAAGATATTCTCACCAGTAACTTACTGGTACCAGGTTGGATCCCATTTTATTCAGAATTTTGCCTTATTTCTTCTTGACATATATTTAGCAATGTACAGGACACATTTCCTGCCACAGTCATCGCTTGCAATCAATAGTCAAGTCAAGTCAAGTCACCTTTATTTATATAGCACTTTAAACAATACAGATTGCGTCAAAGCAACATCACAGTGTTTAAACAGGACAATAGTGTGTAAGTAACACATTATTGAAAACAATCAATTTTCAGTTAAAGGCAGTTGATCAATGAATTCAGTGATGTCCAGTTCCGTTCAAATAGTATTCGATATTGCTGGAAAGTGTCCCCAACTAAGCAAGCCAGAGGCGACAGCGGCAAGGGACCAAAATTCCACAGGTGACAGAAATAGAGAAAAAGAGCTTGGGAGAAACCAGGTTCAGTCGGGGGACCAGTTCTCCTCTGGCCAGACCAAACCAACAGTTTGTACCAATGTCTGAATGTAGAGATTGTAGAGAACTCATCAGGTTCCTATGGTGTAGGGGCCGATGGCCGTCTAGGTGACGGGGTCTTTATTGATGATCCGTCTCTGGAGCTCATCTGCCTGACATTCAGGGCTATAGAAGTTATCTCTAGGTGCTGATACGGACTGGATCCGGGGAACTGCAGTGACCATCTGATCTGGATACAGGCTGGGTCTGGTGGCTATGGTGATCTCGGAAGAATGAAACAGACTAATATTAGCATAGATACCATTCTTCTTACGATGCAACAAATACATCTGGTGTTATGGGAGGTGTTTTCGATTCCGGTTGACCTAATTAATGCAGCCTAACAATCCTTTAACGGATTTGAATTATAGGAATGTGTTAATGATTTTATGTGTAAGCCAGGTTAAAGAGATGGGTCTCTATATTTAAACTGACCGAGTGTGTCTGCCTCCCGAACAGTGTTAGGTAGATTGTTCCAAATTTTGGCACTAAAAATGAAAATGATCTGCTGCCTGCAGTTGATTTTGATATTCTAGGTATTATCAAATTGCCAGAGTTTTGAGAACACAGTGGATGTGAGGGACTATAATGTGATAAGAGCTTGCCCAAGTCCTGAGGAGCTGTCCTGAAGTTTAATTAAGCGTGCAGAACAACCGCCTAATAAAGCATTACAAAAATCTATCCTTAAGGTCATGAACGCATGGATTAACGTTTCTGCATTTGAGATCAACGGCATAGGTTGTAATTTCAATATATTTTTAGATGAAAAAATGTGGTTTTGAAAATGCTAGAAATGTGGCTTTTGATGGAAAGATTGCTATCGAGTAGGAACCCAAGGTTCCTAACTGATGTCAAAAAAATTGACAGAGCAGCCACCGAGTATTAGACTGTGTTTTAGGTTATTACTTCTAGAGGCTTTAGGTCCAATAATTAACAAGTCTGTTTTTCTGGAATTTAACAGTAATATGTTACTCGCCATCCAGTTTTTTATATCAGCTATGCATTCTGTCTGTTAGTTTATCAAAATGGTATGTTTCACCGGGCCGCAAAGAAATATAGACCTGCATATCATCAGCGTAACAGTGAAAGCTAACACCATGTTTCCTGATTATAACTCTCAAGGGTATCATGTAAAGCGTAAAATGCAATGGCCCTAGTACTGAGCCTTGAGTTACTTCATACTACACTTGTGATTGATATGATACCTCTTCATTCACTTCCACAAATTTATGCTGTCAGATAAGAATTATTCAAACTATTCATTTCAATTCAATTCAAGTTTATTTGTATAGCGCTGCAGAGCAGCTGTACAAAAGTTTTAGGCTACTACAATATATTTAGTAGCTTATTAGTGATGAATACTGTATGCTAAGTCGATGTACATATGATATAAATGTTAAAATCAGTAACTGTGTAATCAAACAGATGATGAACACTAATTGCAATGGTTATGTGCTGTAATTAACTTGTAGGAAAATTATATAGTGCTGTATGTTGTTTCAAGGCTGGCATCATCTGCGGTCCTCTGAGGGGTTGGCATAATCTTCTTCTGAATCTTGTGTAAATCCTAGTTACCACGGGATGGAAATCCCTTGGCAGAGACAGAGAAACAAAGGTTGCGTTAGACTTTTTCATTGTCTGTCATTTTGACTGACAGGGTGGTAAAAATTCCGTCATAATCTATTATTACCCGTCATTTTAATTTTTATATCATAATAATACATTTAATTGCTTTTATTTTATTCTTTTTCAAATTTTCATTTTTTAATAATGATCATACAATGCAAGCATACTGTATAGTTTTTTTTTTCCGCATTTATTTTTGAAGAGAACAGATGAAAAGAAACTGCGTTACTTTTCGTGTTCAATACCACACTCAGCTCGATTTGAATAGATTCAAATTTTTATAGACTAATATTTCTTAAATCCTAATCGTTCTTTCTGTATATGTTGTTTGTGAAGAGTAGGCTACATAGCTTGCCTGATTTGTTACTTTCAATATGAAAAAGTGTCAGATTTCAAATTCTGTCCATTTAATTAGAAAATTCAAGTAATAAATACCATTTTGGCGCTCTTTAATGTGGCGTAATAGATCGCTGTAGCCTTAACTGGGTAATGGCCTGTGTGTAATCAAACGCATAGCAAAGGATTCGTAAGAGTTTCTTTTTTTGTTCTGGATAACGTGCTCTGCTGCAACACTGGAGTGCATTTGCCACCAACTGGACAGGGGTGGGAACTACAGTTACAAATTACAATAGATCACCCTCTGTGTATTGGAGCCTTCAGATTTTTCCGTCACTGATAAAAAAATTCCGTCAATAAAGGAAAATTTTCGGTTAACGCGACCTCTGTGCTAAACATATTTCGCTTGATAGAGATGGATATCACTCAAATCAGAAATAATGTGAAGGCTATGATGACGGCAATGGACATCATATGAGCGGTAAATTATAGTTCACAAGTTTGTCCTTTCTAGATACTTAATATTTTCAGGTGAAAGCATCATTTAAACAGGTACAGCACTTATTCACACGCAATCACTCTGTGATTGCATTAAAACAAATGTAATGGTATCCGATTTCGAAAGGGCAGAAATCTGTAAGAAATGCAGTGATCCATAAGTAAAATAACTGACGAAAATGTATTTTTATTTTCATTACAAATTTTGCAATGCATAAAGCAGCACTTATACTCTTTTAATGCTGACAATGTTATTAGCTTGGTATGTGGTAGAAACTAAGTTTGCACACTAGTGTTCCAAACTCTCCTGTTATTTTATTTGAGTATTTAAGTATTTTTTTAATATGTGTTATGAACAGGACAGTTATATTTCAAAAATTATTTCTGATTTTTTTTTTTTTTTTTGCCGCGGAGCGGTGTTTCTGATATCAGTGAGCGAGGAGTGCAGCGGGAGCGGAAAATTGTGAACCTGGAGCGGAGCTGGAGCGGAGTGATACTGATTATTAAATGCACAGAGCGCGGAGGGGAAATTGTTGCCACTCCACTCCGCTCACATACTCTGGTCCCAAGTGAGAGGTTTTTTTTTCTGTCGCAGGGGACATTGTAAATGTCCAGAGACCCCAGCTTTTACCAGATAATGTTAATATGCTAGATTTCCTTAAAAAAAATGTCTCTGTCTGAATAAGTGAGTTTGTGAGTGAATGAGGTGAGTGTTCTCAAATACTCATTCAGCACATGGGCCAGCTGCAATAAGTAGGCTGCAATTTTTATTTTTTCTGAGTTTTCAAGAATACTAAATTGAAACGTTTTTTATTTATTTTTTTATTTTTATTTTATTTTTTACATGGTTTAATAATTTTTGGTTATTCAAATTGAAGTTCCTGTTTCAAAGTGATAGATGGCTAATTTGTATGCCACTGATATGTTCAGTGTTCATGTAAACTGTTTAACCCTAATAAGGTCTTCATTTCCAGTTCATCAATTTGGTCTTTGGGGTCTATATGACCCCAACAATTGATCGAGAAATTATACAAAAAATATACATTTTTAATTATACAAATAATATTTTTTTTTTTTTGTTTACTTCTCATCTATTCATTAATGCTGTGTTTTGGGAGATATGAAGTACTTTTGTACCTATTTACCACACAATTCCTCAACTACACCATAAGCTTGCCTATGAAATTTTAATTTTTTATGAAAAATTCACTTAAATTATGATCTAAATTTAATTTAAACTGTTTTTGGATATTGATCTAGGTGTTACGTGTAGAAGTACGCCATCTCCTGGTTAGAGATAAACCTTAATTCTTTTCAGTTTAAGAAATAAATAGTTTTGACCAGCAGAGGCCAATAGAGAGCCATTCATTTTAGTGCATGTAGCCAACTGTTGTATTACAACTTTTGAAATACATTTTTTGAATTTATTTATATATAAACATAAGAAAGGACATTTAAAATTATAATTTTTTTTCAAATAGTAGAATTTTTGTAGTTTTGGTGCATTTTGAAATGTCTATTTTTACATAATGCCACAGAAATTTGACAGAAAAATGGCACCTAAATGCCACCTAAAACACACCTAAAGGACAAGACTTGGAGTCAGAGTGTGTGTGTGTGTGTGCGTGTGTGTGTGTGAGTGTGTGTGAGTGTTTGTGAGTGTGTGTGAGAGAGAGAGAGAGAAAGAGAGAGAGTGAGAGAATACATGGGTGCATATGTAAGTGTGTGTTTGTTTGTCTGTGTTTGTGTGTGTGTGCGTGTGTGTGTGTGAGTGAGCATGTCTTTTCTACATCACATTTATGCTCTAGTAGTAGGCCTTCATTTCTGTGTGTGAATTTTTTGATTTATGCCGGATTTATAGTTTTTTTTTGACAAATGAAGAAAAAATATTGAGTTTTTTTCAAATTTCCCATTCATTTCAATGTGGGGTCATATTGACCCCGAAGACCAGATTAGTAAAAAAAAAAATTACATACCTTCAGAACAATCGAATCAAGCCAGGTTTTTTTGTGTGTGTATAGACAGATTATGTAGGAAAAGTCACAAAATATTTTTCCTCTCAGATGAAGGGAACCCTTTTTTTTAATCGAGGAAACGTCGATCGGGGTCATATAGACCCCAAGGACCGATTGAGGGTTAATAAGCACTTCTGGCACTTTTTTCGAGTCTCTTCATTAGTTTTGTTTTTCCTGTAAATGATACAATAAATACCATACTGTGACATTCATATCGAGGTATTACAGTACCGTGAAGTTTTGATACCGTTACATCCCTAATTGTTGCTCTTAAATTGTTTTGGATGTTTTTTGTATTTTCTAGCTCGGGGAACAGTCACAGTCTCTTTAGTGTGATATCTAGATGAAAGGGTCTCTATGTGCTGAGAATTAACTGATCTCTGTGACCTGAGGTGGCTAGCAGACGGTTGGTTTAGCCAGTCTGTCTGCTTCCTGACCTGGGCCCCAGTTAGTCAAGTGCAAACTCTAAGACTATGTGCCATATTTCTCGATGAAGGAGGGATGAAAACCATGTCTATTCAGCAGGTCGGGTCTGCCCCAGAAACTCGTCCAATTGTCTATGAAACCTATGTTATTCTGCGGGTACCACTTAGAACTCTAGACGTTGAGTGACAACAGTCTATTATGTATTTCGTCACCACGGTAAGCAGGGAGGGGACCAGGGCATATTACAGTCTCTGACAAGTTCACACACCTCTTTAACACTATTTTTAGTGATTTCCGACTGGCAAAGTCGAACATCATTAGTGCTGATGTGAATAACAATCTTACTGAATTTACGCTTAGCATTAGCCAGCACTTTTAAATTTGCCAAGATGTAAGGCGCTTTGGCTCCCGGTAAACATTGGACTACAGTGGCTGGAGTCTCTATTTTCACGTTCCGTACAATTGAATCGCCAATAACTAGAGCACTTTCATCAGGTTTCTCAGTGGGTGCTTCACTGAGTGGGGAGAACCTGTTTGATGTTCTGATCAGAACAGAAGAGTGGTGTTTCGACCCACGACTATGCCGCCTCACAGTCACTAGCTATTTCCTTGCATTTTTCACATGAAGAAGTAGGGATGGCATTAAAGATCCAATGTTATACTTCAGCCTCAGCACACTGTGGAGAAAAAGTATAACCAGTGGGTTATTACCCACTGAGAGGCCACCAAGAGGGGCGTGGAAGGCCAATTAAGCTGCCACATAGACCTTCAAGGTGGAGTGAGTTAACCCTGCAGAAAAACATGCCTGCAAGAACTCCAGCACTGTACCAGTCGGGCTGTTAACTGGGTCAAGCTGGCGGTCTCTGAGAGGTCAATCTGAGCCTGGCCAAACACTCTCCAAATCTGCTTCACCACCTCGGGGTGAAGCATCCATTTCCCAGGCCTCGGCCCCTGCCTTGACAGGACGTCTGCTCCACATTGAGATGAGAGGTGTTTTCCCTGGGACCACGAGAGGACCTGATATGCCAGCTTGTACATGGGACATGAACACAGACCCCCCGGTGGTTGATGTAATAAACCACCGCTGTGTTGTCGGTGTAGACCAGCAAATGGTGATTTATTAGGTCTGGTAGGAAATGCTTAAGAGTCTGAAACACGGCCAGCAATTCCAGGCAGTTGATGAGATGGCGACCGCTCCACAGATCATTGGCAGAATGGCTAAAAGGAGCTCTCAGCACCAGGCCTTGAGACATGAACCAAGGTTTTCTTCCACATGTCACATAGGCAACACTGCGTGACCTTGCGAAACAGGTTTCCCCTCGGGGAGAACCCCTTCGTCTTGAGCCACCACTATTGGGGTCTCATGTTGAGCAGTCTAAGTGGAATCATGTTGGACACCAGCAGTACTTGAAACTGTTTTACATTGAGTGACTGGCCTAGCTTGAGTCTCCTGACTACAGTGAGGATTGACTCGATCCGAGCAGGTGAAATTCGTGCCTGCATCGTGGTTGATTTCCACACCACGCCTAGATAAGTGGTTCTCTGTAATGGAGACAGCACACTCTTCTCGGTGTTCAGGCTCAGCCTCAAAGTTCTCATTGTGAGTGAGAACAACATCTCAGTGAGTACGTTTACATGGACAACAATATTCCGATTTTAATGTGATTACGACAATACTCTGATTATGAAGCAACCATGTAAACTGAGATTTTTTATTAATTTAATCCGACTAAAGTCATAATCGAAGTAAACACAAATCGAATTAAGACAGGTGGAGTATTCCTATTTTAGTCGCATTATGGAAGACATGTACACACCTTAATCACACTATTACCCTAGTGTAGGACTTTTCGCCATGTTTTGCGACAGGATACACAGTAATGCTGCGTTCTAGGCAGTTTTTTGAGCTCGTGAAACACGTCTTCAAACCACGATTCAGGACTTTAGCGTTCCAGGCAAGTCACGCCAAGCAATTATTATTTTTATATTATTAATAATTTGATTGCAACATTATATTGTCCTAAACTCTATTTTCCCACCGTGTGCCACTTGCATAAACACCGCACCCCTACAGGCTTTATTGTTGTTTTGCTTAAGATTAAAACAAATTCTTAAAAGATGGATTTGTTATTTTTAATTAAACAGCATAACAACAATAAAATAAAACTACTTTATATAGCATTTATTAACAAAAACTAATAAGACGAGGAATGGACTCCATCGCATGCTGTGTTATATGCCGACTAAACAATTACAGGGCGCGCAAACACTGAGCAATCAAATTAATTAATAAAAAATATAAATGAAAGCCTCCAAAGCGTAATGTGAGGTAAACGGCAAAGATAACAGGGTTTTCAAAATGAAAACAAACAAAAAAAGTAAAACTAAACTGGCTTTCGGTGACTGTGCTTCCGTGTGGTTTTTTTTTCTTTTTTTTTTCCTAAAAACTGACTGGCTCTGAAACGCTCACTGTGTGGAGCAGACGCTTTGGAGCAGCACAGCATGCACTCGCACAAATGCGACCACGACAAAATTTAACTCACAAATTCTAAAATATTTGTTGCATATGTCCAGTGCCACTTCAAGCTTTCTGTAAAATTAAAGCCGAAACATCCAAAAGTCTATAAGGAAGATGAACTGATTGTGTTGCGTGTGGACCTAATGATGTGTGTCATTAATCGATCTATGTACTATAACATGTAAAACGGGAACATGAAAGGAATATTCTAAAAGAAACTCATGTAAACACCTTAATCATATTATTGTCTTATTCAGAATAAGGTCATTAATTAGATTGCTGGTGTCCATGTAAACGTAGTCAGTGTTGAACTGCTAATGGCTCTGAGTGAGCTTAAAATCAACCAATCGTCAATATTGTTGAGTATGCAGATGCCCTGGAGCCGCAGGGGAGCCAGAGCTGCATCCAAACACTTTGTGACAGTACACAGTGAGTGCCCTAGGCCGAACGGAAGAAGCCAATACTGGTAAGCTTTGCCCCTGGAAGCAAACCTCAGAAACTCCCTGTGTTGAGGAAGAATGGAGACATAGAAGTAGGCATCCTTCAGATCTATCGTGATGAACCAGCCCTCAGACCTAATTTGAGTCACAACCTGCCTGACAGTCAGCATTCTAAACTTCAGCCTCTTGACTGAGCGGTTCAGACTCTGTAGATCTAAAATGGGACGAAGCCCCCGTCCATCTTGGGAACAATGTAGTACCGATTGTAGAACCCAGACTTCATGTCCTTAGGAGTGAACAACTCGATGGCCTCCTTCCTCAGAAGGGATATCACTTCTTGCTCCATGACCAGAGCCTGCACGGGGCCCACCACGGTGGGGAAATCCCCTTCGAAAGATGGCAGTGGGGTGCCAAATTGGATATAATAACCTCTCTCTAAAGTATGCAGGATCCATGTAGACACATTTGGCAGTAGTTTCCACATTGACAAATAATCTACTAAGGCAACCAACCTCTCGAGACTGGTATCTGGTGTTACTTGAACCTCTAATTCAATGTCCACTAACTGAGAACCAGCAGGAAGCACCTGAATTAGCTGCTCTGGGGACCCTCATAGGCCCTGTAATTCTGGCAAGATTAGCTGGCAAATCTCCTGATGACCCGAGGATAGACGGAGACTGTGTAATGTGGTGAACCCTGCTCTTCCCCGGGAGGGCCACTCAGTTGAGACCTTTTTCACAACCCTCAGGTCGGGCCTTGCCTAGAAGTCCCCGGCTTAGAGCGCTCCTGGTCCTGGTCCCTGGAAGGGGGAATCACAGGGAGGCGATGCTATGTTTTTGTGAATCGCGGTATTAGGAGATGGTACATGGCTGGGAATTTTCATGCCCAGCTGTCCCAGAGGCAAGGACACGGCGAGGAAGGTATTGCTGGAATGCTACCACTTGTTTACGAGCCTGGTGGTATCTGCTGATAACAGAATCGACTCAGTTGCCAAACAGACCTGAAGACTGAAGCTGGGCATCCAGGAGGAAGACCCTGTCCTTCTCCTTCATGTCGGGTAGAGCGGTCGTCACCTCATCTTACGGTGCCCTTCTCTCCTCAGTGCCCTCAGGAAGCTGAAATGTTTCCTCTGATACATCAGAGCACAGCAGTTTCCAGCGGGTTTAATCCGCAGCCCTCTCCCCCTCCCTGGGGAAGGAATAACGGAAAAGGAATAACGCCAGGAAAAATCTCCTCTTCAGAAAACCACTTATCTAAGCGTAGTGTGAATCGACAACGATGCAGGCGCGAAAGCATGCCTACTGTTTGTATCCAGTCAATCCTCACAGGGGAGAGTCAGACAGTCAGACACTGTAAAACAGTTTCAGAAACTGTTGGGTCTGATGGCAGCTGCATCCAATGTGATACCTCTTGGCCTGCTGTACATGCCACCCTTGCAAAGCCTTCTGTCCTCCTCACTTTCTGGACCAAGAGAAGCTTAATTGTGTGTGTCCAATGCGAGAAAATCTGACCGACTGCTTGTATGCTACAGTCCTTATAAAAAGGGCTTCCTACCTCTAAGCAGACCCTTAGTCTATGGATAGTGGAGGCCATCCCTATGGCTTATGAGTCCTCTGACCTCCCCACTCCTTTGGGGATCAAGGCTCACTACACTAGGAGTATGGCTTCCTCTAAGGCCTTTTTGTCGGGCGTTTCCCTGTCCGACATCTGTAACGCTGCGGGATAGTTCACGCCTCTTACTTTTTGTCAAATTCTATGGCCTAGACATTGGGGCCACTCCAGGCTCTGCCGTCCTCTCGCTCTAGTGGTTCTTGGACACCCTAAGCAGAGGCTTGCAAGTTTGGCGGCGTGGGCATATCGCTCGCCATAGTGTTTTCGGACACAGCTTGAGTTCCCGGTGGGAACTCTCCTAGGTTACTTATGTAACCCTAGTTCCCCTAGGGAATGAGAGCTGCATCTCAAAGCAAATACTTCCGGCGCCCCTGCGTCATGCTAGCTTCTCTGGAGCAGAAGCTGCCAGCTGCATGCGCCCCGTACTTTATAGCTTCCAGGTCCCTACGTCATCTGCCGGTGACATCGCGTTTGTTCTATTGGATTTCATACGTCTTTCAAAGCATGGTCTTGCTGAGGGCGTTCCCCGTAGCGTTTTCGGATGCAACTCTCGTTCCCTAGGGGAACTAGGGTTACAAAAATAACCTAGGAGAGGTTATTAACATAATTGACAATAATTCATGAACAATTTATTTAACAGCAATAGTTTAGCAATAGTCACATTTATTAAAAGAGCATGGCTTGGACAATATTGCCAATATTCAGTTATAGGCATTGTTTTTCACTAACTTAAATATGCAGTGTTCAATCTCCACCAAATTTCACATTTGGTAAGCATCCTTGCCTAAAGACATCTACATGCCAATATTGTAAGTTAATATTTATAGTTTTTTCGGGTAGTGCTGGATGGACGAGACGGAACACTAAGTACAAGCAAACAAAGTCTTTAATACAAACCCACAGATGGAAACAGGCAGGAACGCAGAGTAATATCCACACACGTTAGACAACATCAAAGACCGACCGTGAACTAAAGACTCAGACAGACTTATAAAGGTTAACTGATAATCACAGACAGGTGAAGGGGATCACGTTAACGAGGGCTAAAACAAAGTAAACAGAACGACAAAGGGAGACAATGGAAGAAGACAATGGATGTTTGGCACATATAAATTACTTTGGCATAGGTTTACCACTTTTAAAGCATGTTGCCCACCATTCACTGTTTTCTTAGGCTACGTCTACATTAATCCGGATACATTTGAAAACGGAGTTTTCGTTTGAAAACGCTCTTCGTCCACACTAGCGTTTCCAAGCATTTTCCAAAAGTTTCTCATCCACACTGAAACGTAGGAAAACATCAAATTCGCCTTACCGCGCATGCGTAAAGCCTCCAAACTTATAACTTACAGACATAATAAGTTTTCACGCAATTCTTCTGCCGGGATAATTAACGGAAACATCTCATCATCCACTGACGCGTCTATATCGCGCTCATTCATGTTTTATCTGAAAAGCAGTTGTCGTCATGTTTTGCAGGACAGCAACTGTGAGTAAATTTTCTGTCATCATTTTAGGACTGTAATTTGAAGAGTGTACAAGGTAAATCTCTTTAGCAGCAGTGTGACAGTGATAAGCACAGGCACAATTACTGCTGTAAACATAGAGATCTATTGGTACAATATGCGTACCACATGACTAAATATGCGTCATCGTTTTCAAAAGCCTCCGTTTTTACAGTACACACTACAACGCGAAAACAACGTTTTCAAATTTATCCACTTTGGAGAGCGTTTTCAAAAAGCTCAGTTTTCCTTGACAAAAACGCCGTCTCAGTGTGGACGGAAGGCCAAAACGGAGAGAAAAGGATGCGTTTTCAAACCGAAAACGTATTAGTGTGGACATGGCCTTAAAAGCCACTGGGTGAGTCTGGATGCAAGGGTCCTTTCAGCTTTAGTTTATGTTATTCTTCTAATTTCTAGAGATGAACTCGAACAATACAAGAAGTTTGAGCATTTCCAAGGAAAGTATAGTATTATATATTTCATTGATATTTTCAAAAGACCTTAGCAATAGTTTTAATAATTTGTAAACTGTACAAAAATGCATAGTACTTTTATGCAGTTTGAATAACAAACAAAAACACACATACTTATCATTAAAATAATTAGGTACAACTCGTTAGTATCATATTGGACCCCTTTTTGCTATCAGAACTTTTCCTTAATTCTTCATCACATATATTTAACAAGGTACAGTAAACATTTTTTACCAAGATGGCGCCAGCGTGTTCGGCAAGCCGTCTGCCTCACCTCCTGCTCACAATGCTAGTTGCAGTTTTAATTTGTGATTTCCGCCAAGCTACCACTGCTTTATTTGTGTATGATCGGCACACACTGCTTAATATCAAAGCAGCTTGTTTATCGCTGCTTAAATATAAATTTGAAGATCAAAATTCCAGCCTTTCCCCACACCAGGCGTCAGTACCTCTATACCTGTGGCGTTCACATGCTGCCTGGCGGAGGAAGTGGCCGAGAAGGCGTGGTAAGCGTGGAGGATTATTGGTAAAAATCCGAACACAGTGGTGGTCTGCCAACAGGAAAATTCCTCACCCATATGCAGAGGGACGCCATGCGCCTGACATACTGCTGGGCCTACGGTGGATTGTGCCGCTACACCCCAGCAGACGGCACACAGCGTCGCAACTCCTGCCGCTGGTAGGGCAGCTGCCCAGGCACCGCAGGAGCAGCCGCGGTGTAGACCATGGATGCCTTCGGAAGCTGGAGCACTGTGTGGCATCGGACCGTGAGGAGCAGACTCTCCACTTTGGTCTTCTCAATGCTAGATCGCTAGCAAACAAGACCTTCATCCCCAATGATGTTTTTACTTCACGCCAGTTGGATTTTATGCTCCTGTCACAAACCTGGCTTCACGTCGGTGAGTGCACCCCATTTTCCGAGTTCTAACCACCGGCAGGGGTGGAGGGCTAGCATCTGTTTTTAAATCTAGTTTGAAATGCCGCCCAGTAGTAACAAACTCATTCTCCAGCTTTGAACTACATATATTTGTATTAAAAGCTGATGCGCCAGTGCTGTGCGCTTTAGTCTATTGCCCGCCAAAATTTAATAAGACTTTCATTCTGGATTTTATGGACTTTGTTGCGGAACTCACGCTCAACTACGACCGCTTTTTAATAGCTGGTGATTTTAATGTCCACTTATGCTGTCATTGTGAAAGTCCAACCAATTGTCCAAAGATTTTCTTAATCTGGTTGACTCTTTTAATCGTACTCAATCGGTGGTCGGAGCAACGCACAAGAAGGGGCATACACTTGACCTTGTGTTTTCATTTGGATTAAATATAGGCATACTGGAAATCTGCGATACTGGCATCTCGGATCACTTTGCGGTGCTGTTCTCAGTCACATTGCCCAAAGCTTTGGATAAACCATGCGCCTCAGCGCGCCAGGTACGCACATTACACAACCTGACTGCCTCTCGCTTCACGGATGCTTTTAATGACTCACCCCTTCACACAAATCACCTCGGTGATCTAAATGTGAACCAGTGGATCACTGTTTTTGACGTGAAGCGCTCTGATTTACTGGACAAAATAGCTCCATTCAGAAATAAAAGTCCTAAACCAGCATCTGATGCATGGCTAAATGAAACCACACGAACCATCACCAGAACTGTGTGAAAAATGTATTCTGTTCTTTCACAAGAAGGTGTCTACTGTTAGGTCCTCCCTCACCCCCTGTGTCTTAGAGTCTCAGCTACTTCCTACCTGTAATGTTGTTTTTGAACATTTCCAAACTGTATCTCTTTCATTTTTAACCAGAGTGGTACAACAGCTGAGACCATCAAACTGTCCATTGGATTCTATTCCATCTCAATTGTTTAAGGAGCTGTTTTTGAGCTCTCATTTTAGACTCTATCAATTCCTCTCTGGGGTCTGGCTGTTTCCCAGCTGCCTTCAAACATGCTGTGGTTCAGCCACTTATGAAAAAATCTAACCTCGATCCCACAGTGTTATGAAATTTTAGACCTATTTCTTAACTCCCCTTCTTGTCTAAGGTTGTGGAGAACGCTGTGCTCGACCAACTACAGTCTCACCTTGACGCAAATGGTATCACAGAAATATTTCAATCTGGCTTTAAAGCTCAGTACAGCACAGAAACGGCCCTTTTAAAAGTTTGAAATGACTTGTTTTTAGCTGCTGGCTCGGGGAAATCTACAGTTCTGTTACTTTTAGATTTAACAGCCGCGTTTGACACTGTGGATCACATTTAAGTCACTTAGAGCATTATGTTGGCATTAAGGGTACTGTTCTTGTGTGGTTTAGGTCATTTTTATCTAACAGAAGTTTTTCTGTACATCTTGGCCAGCACTCCTCATCAAAAATGCCGTTGAAATCCGGCCTGCCGCAGGGTGCAATTTTAAGTCTGGGGCTATTTTTAATATATATGCTCCTCCCTAGGGGAAATTTTTAAAAAGCACAATGTGGCATTTCATTGCTTTGCAGATGACATTCAAGTCTACCTCCCATTGAGCACCCATGATCATTCTACAATTAAATCTTTCCAGGACTGTCTCAAAGAGGTAGTGTCCTGGATGAACTCAGACTTTTAAAACCTGAACAAAACAAAAACAGAGGTCATTGTCTTTGGGCAACCGGGACAGTGCCATCGGCCCTTTAGCTTCCCTCTCTCGGCCACATGCTAAAAACCTAGGAGTGCTTCTTGACTATGGTTTTAAATTTCACAAGCAGGTCAGTGCAGTAGTGAAAAGCGTTTTTTTATCACTTACGACTTTAGCGAAAATGAAGTCCTATCACCCTAAGAGGGAATATCTTTTTATTCTACTTTGGCGGGATCAATTTGAATGCCCTCTGGCAACAAAATAAACCCCAGGAACGGAACTGACCATGCATGGAACTCGCACTTCTCCACTTTGGTGAAAATAAACCATTCTCTAGAAGCATCTGTAACACTCGCCTGACGTGCTGGACGTGATCACGCTCATTCTGGGAGAAGATCAGGATTTCGTCAAGGTCTACAAATACAAACCCATTGACCAGGTCAAGACCGCGAGGGAGTTTGAAAGTCCAAAGAGCATGACTAGAGTGACACCCCAGTTTTATTCAGAAATTGGTCTTAAGTCTTAATGACATTTATTTAAAAAGGTACAGAAAACATTTCTTAGTACAGTCAGCCCTAGCACTTGTTAGTGTGTATAAAAGCTGTATTGCTTTCAGAGAGATACAGGCCTAAATCTGGTGTACACTGAGATTTGATTGTTCTCTTTTTTGATAATGTTTAACTGTATATATTTGTATTCTTTCATTTAACACAGTGAATATCGATGCAAAGAGGAGCTGAAACAAACCAGGTAATATAAACTGAGGTCATTTAGAACATTACTGAACAGTGTGTTATAAGCGTATGTCTTACATTTCTGTACACATATTTGTGCATCTAAAGTATTTAACAAATTATTAAAACTCATAGTTCAATGTAGTGTAGACCTTGATACTGTCTATGAAAGTCCAAATCATCTTCACACCACATTTAAAAATCTTTTCTTCAAATACCAGCATATTTGAACACTTTTGACAGTTAAAAATCACAAAATATTTTCTTTTTTGTACTTGGTGTTATTATGTATGTTTCTTATTTCTAGAGATGAATTCGAACAATACAAGAAAAATTTTGAGCACTTCCAAGCAAGGTATAGTATTACAGAATACTTTGTTATTTTGAAGGGACTGTAGCAATAATTCCCTATCAGTCGGTCTCTTCGACGTCTCGTCGAGACCGACGAATTGGGATATCGCCTGGATAGACCAATCTACTTCGTGTGTATACAAACGAGCCAATGAATATTGGCATGCATGATTGCAGCCAGCTGCGGCTGATCACAGCGTGAGCATATAATACGCAGCAGGTGCATGCATCATCAAGCTTTCGCTTCGGAGCTGGACCATTATTGTGGAACGAGTCAAGAAGCAACACTTACCTCCTTTCTTCTCTTTTGTGTTGGCGGCACGGCGCTTCAGCGGCGTGGTCTTCCGTGTCGAGTGGAAGCACACAGCTGGTCTTCACCATCCACCTTCTGTGTTGCTGCGGCCATCTCCCCTGTGCGCCTCAGCACTAAAAGAGCAAATTCCTATAAGAGCAATTTCCAAAAAGAGTGAATTTCTAAAGGAGCTCCACGGGTTGAGCGTCTTTTTAAAGACGAGGCGACATGCCTTTCTCCCCGTGCGTTTCTGGGTGCGGCCGTTTCCTGGCGCCGGGTGATTGCCACGCACACTGCCTCACGTGTCTGGGCTTACAACACGCTGAGGCAGCGTTCGTGGATGATTCATGTCCCCATTGTGGGGGCATGACCATCGCGGAGTTGCGGACCAGACTCCGCTTCCTGCAAAGGGGCGGGGTTCCAGTCCCTCTGCCCAGAACGAAGGTTCGTCCGGGGGGGCGTTGTCGCTGGAAGCAGAGGGCTGCCCGGTCTGACGGTGACGGTGAGGAACCCCCCGCCCATTCCATCGGCGGGGGCTCCTCCTTCCACCGACGCTCCGTCGCCACCGGGGCTCTCAGAAGAGCGGGTTGGACCTCCCTTAGGGGTACCGCCCGTTACTTTTGGGGCCCCCCTCGACGAACAGATGTCGGTCGCAGCATCGGGGGGAGAGCCAGACCTCTCTGAGGAGGAGGACGGCACACTGACGTCCACTGGGCGATCAGCGGTGCCCGATACTGACCCGGAGATGATGGCTATGCTTGCCCGGGCCGCCGAGAGGGTAGGGCTTGAATGGAATCCTCCATCACGTCCCGACCCCTCCCGGCTGGACGACTGGTATCTCGGGGTGGCCCGCGCTGGTTCTCAGCGCCCCACCCCAGTGCCATTCTTCCCGGAGGTGCATGAAGAACTCACCCGAACGTGGACGGCACCTTTCACTGCCCGAAACCGCTCGAGTGGGACTTCCTCCCTAACCACCCTTGATGGCGGACCAGCGCGGGGATACACGGCAGTCCCGCCGGTGGAGCGTGCGGTTGCGATGCAACTGTGTCCGGGCGCCGCTTCCACCTGGCGGGGCAACAATCCGTCGCTCCCGTCCCGGGCCTGTAGGCACTCGTCGGCTCTGATCGGCAGTGCCTATGCGGCCTGCGGCTCCGCTGGTTCCGCCCTTCACGCTATGGCGTTGCTACAGGTGCATCAGGCCCAGGCACTGAAAGACCTGTACGAGGGTGGTCACGACCCAGAGGTTCTTCGTGAACTTCGTATCGCCACGGACCTCGCGCTACGTGCGACGAAGGTGACCGCGCGGTCTCTGGGTCGTGCCATGTCCACCATGGTGGTCCAGGAACGCCATCTCTGGCTGTGTCTGGCGGATATGAGGGACTGCGATAAAACCAGGTTCCTCGACGCTCCGGTGTCCCAGACCGGCCTCTTCGGCGACGCTGTGGAGAACTTTGCCCAGCAGTTTTCCGCAGCCAAGAAGCAGACTGAGGCCATCAGTCACATCCTGCCCCGGCGTACAGCTGCTGCCTCCACCCGTCCGCCGGCGGCACTCCAGTCTGCTCGTCGCCAAGGGCGGCCCCCGGCTTCCGCCTCCGCTCCACAGCAGCCACCGCAGCAGCCTTCACTACGGCGCCGTGGAGCCGGTCGCCGGGCAGCCGCCCAGCCCGTCCAGGCCCCCACAAAGACCAGTGGGAAGCGTAAGAGCAAGAGACCCTGAGACGGGCAACCCAGAGATGGAGGATGCTGCTCTTCGGGAGATGGTGACCGCACCACTCCCTCCCCCGGAGGAGGGCCGGGCGGACAATCTTTTGTTTGTTTTTTCCCCGCCACCCAAATACTCGACAAAAGAGCAAATTTCTCTATCTCTGGGTCCCCAAGCGGGACTGCGGGGAGTGCGCAGGCCACCCCTGCGCCTCACCCGTCCTCCCCCCTCGCCAGCGAGCGACGATGGGCGGTTCGAGAGCACGGCAAGACGGACTACTCACGCACCATCGGCTCATGCGCAGGTAAGCGTCTCACACACACAACATACAGACGCTCTGACCCCGCCCCGGTCCGGCAACGAGACTGTGAGGCAGGGTCCCTGCCCCCCTCTTCGCTGCACCCCCGCGGGTACGACGGTGGTCCCCCTTGTGCCGCTTGTTCATTTTCTGGGAGCCTGGAAAGAGCTTCCCAGCCCATCTTGCTGGCTCCTTCGGACCATCACTTTCGGCTATGCGATTCAGTTCGCCCGGCGCCCTCCCAAGTTCAGAGGTATCCACTTCACCTCTGTCAGGGCCGCAGATGCTCCCATCTTGCGTGCAGAGATCGCTTCCTTGCTGGCGAAGGAAGCGATACAGCCGGTCCCTCCAGCCGATATGAGGACAGGCTTTTACAGCTTTTACAGGCATATCAGTACACGGTCCTGCCCTTCGGGCTGTCCCTCTCCCCCCGTGTCTTCACGAAGGTCGCGGAGGCGGCCCTTGTTCCCCTCAGAGAACAGGGCATTCGCATTCTCAACTACCTCGACGACTGGCTCATCCTAGCACAGTCTCGGGTTCAGTTATGCGAACACAGGGACCTGGTGCTCGTACACCTCAGCCAGTTGGGTCTTCGGGTCAACTGGGAAAAGAGCAAACTCTCTCCAACACAGAGAATCTCTTTTCTCGGTATGGAACTGGACTCGGTCAGCCAGACAGCACGCCTCACGCAGGAACGTGCTCAGTCAGTGCTGAACTGCCTAGACACGTTCAAGAGCAGGACAACGGTCCCACTGAAACAATTTCAGAGGCTCCTGGGGCATATGGCAGCAGCAGCGGCGGTTACACCGCTAGGGCTGCTCCATATGAGACCGCTTCAACACTGGCTTCATGGCCGAGTCCCGAGGAGAGCGTGGCTTCGCGGCTCTCACCGGGTTCAAATAACACCGGCTTGCCGCCAGACCTTCACCCCATGGTCAGACCTCTCATTTCTACGGGCAGGAGTACCCATGGAACAGGTCTCCAGGCATGCTGTGCTACACACAGATGCCTCCGCCACCGGGTGGGGAGCCACGTACGACGGACAGGCAGTTTCAGGGGTTTGGACGGGCCCCCAGCTGACTTGGCACATCAACTGCCTCGAGTTGCTTGCAGTACGTCTCGCCCTGCTCCGCCTCAAGGGGCACCTACGTGGCAAACACGTGCTGGTCCGTACGGACAATATTGCGACCGTTGCGTACATCAACCGGCAAGGCGGTCTACGCTCCCGTCGCATGTCGCAACTCGCCCGTCATCTCCTCTTGTGGAGTCAGAAGCATCTGAGGTCGCTTCGTGCCATTCACATTCCCGGGTTGCTCAGCCGTACGGCCGACGAGCTCTCACGAGCTGCGCTTCCCGGAGAGTGGAGACTCCACCCCCAGTCGGTTCAGCTGATTTGGAGACGCTTCGGCGAGGCTCAAGTAGATCTGTTCGCCTCCCCGGAGACAGCCCACTGCCAGCTCTTTTTCTCCCTGACGAGGGCACACTCGGCACGGACGCACTGGCATGCAGCTGGCCGCGGGGCCTCCGCAAATATGCGTTTCCCCCAGTGAGCCTTCTCGCACAGACATTGTGCAAGATCAGGGAGGACGAGGAGCAGGTCCTTCTGGTAGCCCCTTACTGGCCCACTCGGACCTGGTTCCCCGAACTCATGCTCCTCGCGACAGTCCCTCCCTGGCAAATCCCTCTGAGGAAGGATCTTCTGACTCAGAGACGGGGCACCTTATGGCACCCGCGTCCAGACCTCTGGAAATTACATGTCTGGTCCCTGGACGGGACGCGGAGGTTCTAAGTGACCTACCCCAAGGGGTAGTTGACACTATTACTTCGGCGCGAGCGCAGTCTACTAGACATGCCTACGCCCTTAAATGGAACCTGTTCGTTGATTGGTGCTCCTCCCGGGGAGAGGACCCCCGAAGATGCCCGATCAGAGCCGTGCTCTCCTTTTTGCAGCAAGGGTTGGAGCGTAGGCTGTCCCCCTCAACCCTTAAAGTCTATGTGGCTGCTATAGCTGCCAACCACGACCTCATAGAAGGAAGGTCGGTAGGGAAGCACGACCTGGTCACCAGGTTTCTTAGAGGAGCCAGGATGTTGAATCCCACTAGGCCCCCTTCCGTGCCCTCTTGGGACCTGTCGCTAGTGCTCACAGCACTGCAGCAGGCTCCCTTTGAGCCTTTGCAGTCAGTTGAGCTGAAGTTTCTCTCAATGAAAACTCTGCTCCTGCTTGCATTGGCTTCCATCAAGAGGGTAGGAGACCTGCATGCATTTTCGGTCGACGATTCGTGCCTAGAGTTTGGCCCGGCGGATTCCCAGGTAACACTGAGGCCCCGGCCTGGTTATGTGCCCAAGGTTCCCACGACTCCCTTCCGGGACCAAGTGGTGAGCCTGCAAGCGCTGCCCTCGGAGGAGGCAGACCCAGCCCTGGCTTTGCTTTGTCCCGTCCGAGCACTAAGATGCTACGTTGACCGGACACAAAGCTTCAGGACCTCAGACCAGCTCTTTGTGTGTCATGGAGGCAGGCAGAAGGGGAATGCCGTCTCCAAGCAGAGGATGGCCCACTGGATAGTGGATGCCATTACCCTGGCCTATCAGGTTCAGGGTGTGCCCTGCCCCCTCAGGCTGAGAGCACACTCGACTAGGAGTGTTGCATCCTCCTGGGCACTGGCTCGCGGCGCCTCGCTAAATGACATTTGTAGAGCGGCGGGCTGGGCGACCCCTAACACGTTCACGAGGTTCTATAGCCTTCGTGTAGACACAGTCTCCTCCTGTGTTCTCACCTCAAACGGGTAGGCACAGAGAGGCCTTGGGTCGGCTTGCTATACTGCTCCAGAGTAACCTAAGAGTAGCTCTGTCGAGCTCCTCCGCTGAGCTTGACAGCTGACGTAGCGGAACGTCAGGCGTCAGGCCCTCACTCGATGAATCCTTCAGAACCGGTAGAGGGCTAGGCTCTACGTAGAGACTTAATTGCATCTCTTACAAAGTCCACATTGCGCCCCAGTGGCTATGTGTTTCCCCGGTAGTACTTCTACCAGTATACGAGGGTTCAATCACCTCCAATTTTCCATATAAACCTAATTGAGTATATATGTGTATGGCTCCGAACCTCCTGTCGGAAGGACGTGAGCTCCGCATATTCCCAGTGCTCCAGTTTCACTGAATTGGATGGTGCTGAGTTATACAGTGACTGGCTCTCCTTGATGCGAGCCCCTGGCCAAAGCCAGTAACGGGACCCAGGGGGGCCCGCTCAGGACACTGGAAGGGACAGCAGCCACGGCGCTTTGTTAGGGATCCCAATTCGTCGGTCTCGACGAGACGTCGAAGAGACCGACTGATAGGGAACGTCTCGGTTACGTATTGTAACCCTCGTTCCCTGAAGGAGGGAACGGAGACGTCTCGTCCCGTCGCCGCGGCTCCTGTACCACCGCTGTACGGCCGGGCCTGTCCCAGCTCCTCAGCGAAACCTTGATGATGCATGCACCTGCTGCGTATTATATGCTCACGCTGTGATCAGCCGCAGCTGGCTGCAATCATGCATGCCAATATTCATTGGCTCGTTTGTATACACACGAAGTAGATTGGTCTATCCAGGCGATATCCCAATTCATCGGTCTAGACGAGACGTCTCCGTTCCCTCCTTCAGGGAACGAGGGTTACAATACGTAACCGAGACGTTCCCTTCCAGGAACATCAAGCTGCGTCGAAACTCTAGGGGAACGCCTTCAGCGTGAGCATGCTCTAAATCATGTGTATAATCAGTCCAATGGAGAACTGAGACGTCACGACGTAGTGACGTCACCAGCAACCCTAACCCTAACCCTAAGTACTTCATAAAGTCATTACTGCTGTGCTGTTGGGAAATGTCTGCACCTGTTTATGCTATATTTTTCGTTAATTTAACCACAGTATTGAACAAATACCCAGGGTTATGTTTGTTTTCTTCTAAGAGAAATGAATAGTAATCCGATCTGGCAGTTTTTAATACTTTTCTATAAGATAAGTTGCATTCACGCAAAGCAGTATGAGTGTGATCGTTATATCACGGTGTTACACTGTTTTTCTTAATCTTTTTTAAGCGCACTGGAGCAACTGTATCTAAAGTGCTAGAAAAGAGAGGGTCCATAGTTTCTATTACATCAAGTTTTTCTGAGCTATTGGATATCCTGAGGAATTCAGATAAGTCAGAAAGAGTACTTACAAAGCAGTCTTTTGTAGTAGAAGTGATGGTTCTACCGTACTTGTAGCAAGGAGTTGAATTTACAGTTTTAGCTATCTGGAGTATACAAGATACTAGATAATGATCTGAGATATCATTGCTTTGCTGCAGAATTTCAACATCATTAACATCAATTCCATGTGACAGTATTAAATCTAGAGTATGATTTCGGCAATGAGTAGGACCTGACACGTGTTGTCTAACCCTAATATAGTTTAAAATATCTATAAATGCTGTTCCTAGTGCATCTTTTTCATTATTAACATGGATGTTAAAATCACCCACTATTAAGACTTTATCTGCGGCCAACACTAACTCGGATAGAAAATCAGCAAATTCTTTAATAAAGTCTGTATGGTGCCCTGGTGGCCTGTAAACAGTAGCCAGTACAAACGTCACGGCGGATTTATCATTAGCACTTGTTTCTCTGGATAATGCTATATGAAGCACCATTACTTCAAACGAGTTATATTTGAAGCCATTTCTCTGAGAGACATTGAGAATATTGCTATAAATAGTAGAAACACCTCCCCCTTTACCTTTTAGACACGGTTCATGTTTGTAGGCCGATCACTCACTGTGAAGCAGTTCCAGAAACTGCTGGGTCTGATGGCAGCTGCGTCCAACGTGATACCTTTTGGCCTGCTGTACATGAGACCCCTACAGTGGTGGCTCAAGACCAATGGGTTTTCCCCGAGGGGAAATCCGCTTTGCATGATCAAGGTCACGTGGCGATGCTTTTGTGCCTTAGGCATGTGGAGGGAACCTTGGTTCTTGCTACAGGGCCATTGTTGCCATTGTTGGGCACTCCTTGTCACCGCGTTATGCTCGTGACGGATGCGTCCCTCACTGGTTGGGTGGCGGTCATGAGTGGCCGCTCAGCCGGTGGTCTATGGAGGGGTCAACATCTCACGTGGCACATCAAACCTGAGCCCCAGCGAATGGATGCTTCACCCAGAGGTGGTGAAGCAGATTTGGAGAGAGTTTTGCCAGGCTTAAGTAGACCTCTTCGCGACTCAAGAGACATCGCAATGTCCTCTCTGGTTCTCTCTAAATCATCCAGCTCCAATGGGGCTGGATGCCATGGTACAAGCGTGGCCGAGGTATGCCTTTCCCCCTCTCTCAACCGAGGTTGTAGAGACCGTCCTCCAATCAAGAGCTCCCTCTACGAGAAAACTGTATACCCTGAAGTGGAGACTCTTAACTTCTTGGTGCAGAGACTGCCATTCTGAACCAGTTAACTGCCCATTTGGTACAGTGCTGGAGTTCCTGCAGGCCCGTCTCTCCGCAAGGTTAACCCGCTCCACCCTAACGGTCTACGTGGCGGCCATTGCGGCCTACCACGCCCCTCTCGGTGGCTCCTCAAGGGGGGCAAACACCCCCTGGTTATACGTTTCTTCCACGGTGCACTGAGGTTGAGGCCTCCAGTACGCTCTCGCGTCCCTTCGTGGGACCTAGCTTTGGTGCTAGAGGCTTTCTTCAAGCCTCCTTTTGAACCTTTAGAGGAGACCTCGGATCGTCTCTTCACCATGAAAACCACTTTTTTGTTGGCTATCACTTCTCTCAAGAGAGTTGGGGATCTTCAGGCCCTCTCTGTGGCCCCTTCCTTCCTGGACTTTGCGCCTGGCATGGCCAGAGCTTTTCTGTACCCCCGTGTGGAGTATCTTCCGAAGGTCCCCACCCAAGCACCTCAGCCAATAGTACTTCAGGAGAAGCTTAACTGTATGTGTCCAGTGCGAGCATTGGACACATACGTCCACAGAACTGCCCTGTGGAGGAAGGGGGACCAACTGAAGAGGCTATCCGGCTGCTAAACCTCGATGGATCGTTGATACAATCACTCTAGCTTATGAGTCCTCTGACCTCCCCTCACTTTGGGGAGTCAATGCTCACTCTGCCCGTGGGGTATCGGCCTCTAAAGCCTTCTTCGCAAGTCTTCCCCTGCAAGAAATATGTAACGCGGCGGGATGGTCCACGCCCCTGATTTTCACTAGGTTCTATGGCCTAGATCTTTGAGCCACTCCAGACTGTTTCATTCTTTCGCCCTGACACACTTGGGCGGGTATTTCCTCAGTATGGCGGCGTGGGCATTCTCGTTCCCCTAGCGTTTTAACGCAGCTCAACATTCCTGGAAGGCCGCACATGCTTTTATGCTTCGTGGTCGGTGACGTCACTACGTCGTGATGTCTCACTTCTCCATTGGACTGATTACATCATTAAATCACATTAAATATATCAAATAATATTGATACTTGTACATCAGTGGCATCTCTAAAGTTTTATTCTTGTTTTACATGTTATTGTTTTTCTTTTATACATTTGTATTATTTCTTTTAACAGTGAATATCAATGCAAAGAGGATCTGAAACAAACAAGGTAATATAAACTCACATCATTTATAATATTACTAAACAGTATGTTATAACTGTATGTGTTATTTTTCTGTATTCATATTTGTACATCTGAAGTTATGATTAAAATATTGAAATTCATAGTTCAATGTATTGTAGATCTCAAAATACTTATAAAAATGCATATAAATCATCTTCACAACATTTTAAAAAAACTTTTCTGCATTTAGAAAAATATTTTAACCATGTTCACAGTTGAAAATCACAAGATATTTTCTGTTTTTTACTTGATATGTTATTTTGTATATTTGTAATTTCTAGAGATGAACTCAAACAATACAAGACCAATTTTGAGCACTTGCAAGCAAGGTATAGTATTACAGAATACATTATGGCTACAGTCTCTTAAAAAAATAACAGTTTTCTAATTTCAAAACTGAAAAAAACGTATTAGTACCACGTTGGAGCCCCATGTTAGAAAAGGGATTGGATGACTCAAATGCAGTCAAACAAAAAAGAAAGTTTATTTTGAACTTCAGAATACAAAGCCAGCAAAAAGAGCTAAATACAAAAGTCAGTTGAATTGGCCCTCTCTGATTGACCATTAGTCTGCGGATGGCAACCAGAGGAGAGGCTCACAGTCACCGACAGTTGACGACAGAATTCTGTCCAGAACCTAGATATAATTTGGGGAGCCCTGTCAGAAGCCACGTCCACCGGGAGGTCATGAATGCAGAAGACGTGATCTAAGACAATGGCTGCTGTGTCCCTCACTGAAGGTAAATTGGGGAGGGGAATGAAATGAACCGCCTTCCAAGAATCTGTCTGCCACAGTGAGGACTACAGTGTTACCATCAGATAAGGGTAGGCTTGCGACAAAGGGCATGGCAGTGTGGGACCAGAGTCTCGAAGGGATAGGCAGCGGTCTGAGAAGCACTAAGTCTCCAAGCTAGTTTGGAAGAATAGCCCCACTGAATGACGCTGGTTTGAACCAGCCTAGGAACAAGCAACAGACCCTCTGGGCATAGTGACACTATCTTGCGCCTTGCAGACTCTGGATTTTACCTGCCAGGTGACCTCCACAACCACCCAGTTCGGTGGAACGATGGGTGCAAGAAAGGTGGAGTCAGTCTCGGATTAAAAAAACCATGAAAGCATATTGAGTTTCCCTTCCTACTCCCAGGGCGATAGAAGTGATCTCTGAGACAAAAATGCTCCCCACTCCCACCTCTGATGCATCCACCTCCACTACGATTATCTGGTTATCTTATTATTCTACTTTGGCGGGATCATTTTGAATGCCCTCTGGCGACAAAATATACCCCAGGAACGGAACTGACCATGCATGGAACTCGCACTTCTCCTCTTTGGTGAAAATAAACCAATCTCTAGAAGCCTCTGTAACACTCGCCTGACGTGCTGGGGTGCGTTTCCCGTACAACGAAGTAACTCGCTGATTAACTTACAAAGTACGATGCATTGTTGTGGAAACAAACTAGCTAGTCACGAGTGTTTCCCGAACATGGTCGCATCTCCGTAGTTTGAACCGCATTAGTTCAACAACTTAGGGCCATTTTTAATGACGTCACAGAGTAATAACTTCTGCTATTTAACTCATTAGAAATCTCAAAATGCAGCTATATTGAACATGGCACCCAATAACTAATTTACTATTTTTTGTTCCCTGTCATTTCACTTTATTTGATGTTTGATTCATCGTGTGTGCTCTCTTACGTCATACTCCGGGGTTCCCTCAGACATTTGTGCACATGCGCACTTCTAATAAGCAACGCTTATAGAAGATGAACAAAAATACATAGATTAAAATGCATTTATATTTAGATACAATTGAGGATATAGTTTGTACGGCGTGTTAGCTTGCAAACTGTGACCAAGAACATTATTTATTAAGCCCATATGTCTTACTAACAAGAAACAATGCTTCTAACCACAGGTCGAAAGCTGTAGTTCCAACCAAGTAAGTTTGTGACGCTGTTTGCGAATGTTCGTTTGAACTATGGTGTAACGATGCTTTTGGGAAACGCACCCCAGGACGTGATCACGCTCGTTCTGGGAGAAGATCAGGATTTAGTCAAGGTCTACAAAATACAAACCCATCGACCAGGTCAAGACCGCGAGGGAGTTTGAAAGTGCATGACTAGAGTGACACCCCAATTTTATTCAGAATTTTGCCTTCAGTCTTAATCACATTTATTTAACAAGGTACAGAATACGTTTCTTTGCTTTCAGAGAGATACAGGCCTAAATCTGGTGTACACTGAGATTTGATTGTTCTCTTGATTGTTATTGTTTAACTGTATATATTTGTATTCTTTCATTTAACACAGTGAATATCGATGCAAAGAGGCGCTGAAACAAACCAGGTAATATAAACTGACGTCATTTAGAACATTACTGAACAGTGTGTTATAAGTGTATGTCTTACATTTCTGTACACATATTTGTGCACCTAAAGTAATTAACAAATAATTGAAACTCATAGTTCAATGTAGTGTAGACCTTGATACTATCCTTAAAGTCCAAATAAATCATCTTCACACCACTTTTAAAATCTTGTCTTCAAATACCAGCATATTTGAACAGTTTTCACAGTTAAAAATCACAAAATATTTTCTGTTTTCTACTTGGTGAATGTTATGTATGTTTCTTATTTCTAGAGATGAACTCGAACAATACAAGAAAAATTTTGAGCACTTCCAAGCAAGGTATAGTATTACAGAATACTTTGTTGTTTTTAAGAGACTAGCAATAGTTTTCTAATTTAAAATCTGAACAAAAATACAAATGATTTTTATTTTCATCAAGGAAAGATATACTCACCAGTAACTTACTGGTACCAGGTTGGATCCCATTTTATTCAGAATTTTGCCTTATTTCTTCTTGACATATATTTAGCAATGTACAGGACACATTTCCTGCCACAGTCATCGCTTGCAATCAATAGTCAAGTCAAGTCACCTTTATTTATATAGCACTTTAAACAATACAGATTGCGTCAAAGCAACATCACAGTGTTTAAACAGGACAATAGTGTGTAAGTAACACATTATTGAAAACAATCAATTTTCAGTTAAAGGCAGTTGATCAATGAATTCAGTGATGTCCAGTTCCGTTCAAATAGTATTCGATATTGCTGGAAAGTGTCCCCAACTAAGCAAGCCAGAGGCGACAGCGGCAAGGGACCAAAATTCCACAGGTGACAGAAATAGAGAAAAAGAGCTTGGGAGAAACCAGGTTCAGTCGGGGGACCAGTTCTCCTCTGGCCAGACCAAACCAACAGTTTGTACCAATGTCTGAATGTAGAGATTGTAGAGAACTCATCAGGTTCCTATGGTGTAGGGGCCGATGGCCGTCTAGGTGACGGGGTCTTTATTGATGATCCGTCTCTGGAGCTCATCTGCCTGACATTCAGGGCTATAGAAGTTATCTCTAGGTGCTGATACGGACTGGATCCGGGGGACTGCAGTGACCATCTGATCTGGATACAGGCTGGGTCTGGTGGCTATGGTGATCTCGGAATAAGAATGAAACAGATTAATATTAGCATAGATACCATTCTTCTTACGATGCAACAAATACATCTGGTGTTATGGGAGGTATTTTCGATTCCGGTTGACCTAATTAATGCAGCCTAACAATCCTTTAACGGATTTGAATTATAGGAATGTGTTAATGATTTTATGTGTAAGCCAGGTTAAAGAGATGGGTCTCTATATTTAAACTGACCGAGTGTGTCTGCCTCCCGAACAGTGTTAGGTAGATTGTTCCAAATTTTGGCACTAAAAATGAAAATGATCTGCTGCCTGCAGTTGATTTTGATATTCTAGGTATTATCAAATTGCCAGAGTTTTGAGAACACAGTGGATGTGAGGGACTATAATGTGATAAGAGCTTGCCCAAGTCCTGAGGAGCTGTCCTGAAGTTTAATTAAGCGTGCAGAACAACCGCCTAATAAAGCATTACAAAAATCTATCCTTAAGGTCATGAACGCATGGATTAATGTTTCTGCATTTGAGATCAACAGCATAGGTTGTAATTTCAATATATTTTTAGATGAAAAAATGTGGTTTTGAAAATGCTAGAAATGTGGCTTTTGATGGAAAGATTGCTATCGAGTAGGAACCCAAGGTTCCTAACTGATGTCAAAAAAATTGACAGAGCAGCCACCGAGTATTAGACTGTGTTTTAGGTTATTACTTCTAGAGGCTTTAGGTCCAATAATTAACAAGTCTGTTTTTCTGGAATTTAACAGTAATATGTTACTCGCCATCCAGTTTTTTATATCAGCTATGCATTCTGTCTGTTAGTTTATCAAAATGGTATGTTTCACCGGGCCGCAAAGAAATATAGACCTGCATATCATCAGCGTAACAGTGAAAGCTAACACCATGTTTCCTGATTATAACTCTCAAGGGTATCATGTAAAGCGTAAAATGCAATGGCCCTAGTACTGAGCCTTGAGTTACTTCATACTACACTTGTGATTGATATGATACCTCTTCATTCACTTCCACAAATTTATGCTGTCAGATAAGAATTATTCAAACTATTCATTTCAATTCAATTCAAGTTTATTTGTATAGCGCTGCAGAGCAGCTGTACAAAAGTTTTAGGCTACTACAATATATTTAGTAGCTTATTAGTGATGAATACTGTATGCTAAGTCGATGTACATATGATATAAATGTTAAAATCAGTAACTGTGTAATCAAACAGATGATGAACACTAATTGCAATGGTTATGTGCTGTAATTAACTTGTAGGAAAATTATATAGTGCTGTATGTTGTTTCAAGGCTGGCATCATCTGCGGTCCTCTGAGGGGTTGGCATAATCTTCTTCTGAATCTTGTGTAAATCCTAGTTACCACGGGATGGAAATCCCTTGGCAGAGACAGAGAAACAAAGGTTGCGTTAGACTTTTTCATTGTCTGTCATTTTGACTGACAGGGTGGTAAAAATTCCGTCATAATCTATTATTACCCGTCATTTTAATTTTTATATCATAATAATACATTTAATTGCTTTTATTTTATTCTTTTTCAAATTTTCATTTTTTAATAATGATCATACAATGCAAGCATACTGTATAGTTTTTTTTTTCCGCATTTATTTTTGAAGAGAACAGATGAAAAGAAACTGCGTTACTTTTCGTGTTCAATACCACACTCAGCTCGATTTGAATAGATTCAAATTTTTATAGACTAATATTTCTTAAATCCTAATCGTTCTTTCTGTATATGTTGTTTGTGAAGAGTAGGCTACATAGCTTGCCTGATTTGTTACTTTCAATATGAAAAAGTGTCAGATTTCAAATTCTGTCCATTTAATTAGAAAATTCAAGTAATAAATACCATTTTGGCGCTCTTTAATGTGGCGTAATAGATCGCTGTAGCCTTAACTGGGTAATGGCCTGTGTGTAATCAAACGCATAGCAAAGGATTCGTAAGAGTTTCTTTTTTTGTTCTGGATAACGTGCTCTGCTGCAACACTGGAGTGCATTTGCCACCAACTGGACAGGGGTGGGAACTACAGTTACAAATTACAATAGATCACCCTCTGTGTATTGGAGCCTTCAGATTTTTCCGTCACTGATAAAAAAATTCCGTCAATAAAGGAAAATTTTCGGTTAACGCGACCTCTGTGCTAAACATATTTCGCTTGATAGAGATGGATATCACTCAAATCAGAAATAATGTGAAGGCTATGATGACGGCAATGGACATCATATGAGCGGTAAATTATAGTTCACAAGTTTGTCCTTTCTAGATACTTAATATTTTCAGGTGAAAGCATCATTTAAACAGGTACAGCACTTATTCACACGCAATCACTCTGTGATTGCATTAAAACAAATGTAATGGTATCCGATTTCGAATGGGCAGAAATCTGTAAGAAATGCAGTGATCCATAAGTAAAATAACTGACGAAAATGTATTTTTATTTTCATTACAAATTTTGCAATGCATAAAGCAGCACTTATACTCTTTTAATGCTGACAATGTTATTAGCTTGGTATGTGGTAGAAACTAAGTTTGCACACTAGTGTTCCAAACTGTCCTGTTATTTTATTTGAGTATTTAAGTATTTTTTTAATATGTGTTATGAACAGGACAGTTATATTTCAAAAATTATTTCTGATTTTTTTTTTTTTGCCGCGGAGCGGTGTTTCTGATATCAGTGAGCGAGGAGTGCAGCGGGAGCGGAAAATTGTGAACCTGGAGCGGAGCTGGAGCGGAGTGATACTGATTATTAAATGCACAGAGCGCGGAGGGGAAATTGTTGCCACTCCACTCCGCTCACATACTCTGGTCCCAAGTGAGAGGTTTTTTTTTCTGTCGCAGGGGACATTGTAAATGTCCAGAGACCCCAGCTTTTACCAGATAATGTTAATATGCTAGATTTCCTTAAAAAAAATGTCTCTGTCTGAATAAGTGAGTTTGTGAGTGAATGAGGTGAGTGTTCTCAAATACTCATTCAGCACATGGGCCAGCTGCAATAAGTAGGCTGCAATTTTTATTTTTTCTGAGTTTTCAAGAATACTAAATTGAAACGTTTTTAATTTATTTTTTTATTTTTATTTTATTTTTTACATGGTTTAATAATTTTTGGTTATTGAAATTGAAGTTCCTGTTTCAAAGTGATAGATGGCTAATTTGTATGCCACTGATATGTTCAGTGTTCATGTAAACTGTTTAATAAGCACTTCTGGCACTTTTTTCGAGTCTCTTCATTAGTTTTGTTTTTCCTGTAAATGATACAATAAATACCATACTGTGACATTCATATCGAGGTATTACAGTACCGTGAAGTTTTGATACCGTTACATCCCTAATTGTTGCTCTTAAATTGTTTTGGATGTTTTTTGTATTTTCTAGCTCGGGGAACAGTCATAGTCTCTTTAGTGTGATATCTAGATGAAAGGGTCTCTATGTGCTGAGAATTAACTGATCTCTGTGACCTGAGGTGGCTAGCAGACGGTTGGTTTAGCCAGTCTGTCTGCTTCCTGACCTGGGCCCCAGTTAGTCAAGTGCAAACTCTAAGACTATGTGCCATATTTCTCGATGAAGGAGGGATGAAAACCATGTCTATTCAGCAGGTCGGGTCTGCCCCAGAAACTCGTCCAATTGTCTATGAAACCTATGTTATTCTGCGGGTACCACTTAGAACTCTAGACGTTGAGTGACAACAGTCTATTATGTATTTCGTCACCACGGTAAGCAGGGAGGGGACCAGGGCATATTACAGTCTCTGACAAGTTCACACACCTCTTTAACACTATTTTTAGTGATTTCCGACTGGCAAAGTCGAACATCATTAGTGCTGATGTGAATAACAATCTTACTGAATTTACGTTTAGCATTAGCCAGCACTTTTAAATTTGCCAAGATGTAAGGCGCTTTGGCTCCCGGTAAACATTGGACTACAGTGGCTGGAGTCTCTATTTTCACGTTCCGTACAATTGAATCGCCAATAACTAGAGCACTTTCATCAGGTTTCTCAGTGGGTGCTTCACTGAGTGGGGAGAACCTGTTTGATGTTCTGATCAGAACAGAAGAGTGGTGTTTCGACCCACGACTATGCCGCCTCACAGTCACTAGCTATTTCCTTGCATTTTTCACATGAAGAAGTAGGGATGGCATTAAAGATCCAATGTTATACTTCAGCCTCAGCACACTGTGGAGAAAAAGTATAACCAGTGGGTTATTACCCACTGAGAGGCCACCAAGAGGGGCGTGGAAGGCCAATTAAGCTGCCACATAGACCTTCAGGGTGGAGTGAGTTAACCCTGCAGAAAAACATGCCTGCAAGAACTCCAGCACTGTACCAGTCGGGCTGTTAACTGGGTCAAGCTGGCGGTCTCTGAGAGGTCAATCTGAGCCTGGCCAAACACTCTCCAAATCTGCTTCACCACCTCGGGGTGAAGCATCCATTTCCCAGGCCTCGGCCCCTGCCTTGACAGGACGTCTGCTCCACATTGAGATGAGAGGTGTTTTCCCTGGGACCACAGGAGGACCTGATATGCCAGCTTGTACATGGGACATGAACACAGACCCCCCGGTGGTTGATGTAATAAACCACCGCTGTGTTGTCGGTGTAGACCAGCAAATGGTGATTTATTAGGTCTGGTAGGAAATGCTTAAGAGTCTGAAACACGGCCAGCATCTCCAGGCAGTTGATGAGATGGCGACCGCTCCACAGATCATTGGCAGAATGGCTAAAAGGAGCTCTCAGCACCAGGCCTTGAGACATGAACCAAGGTTTTCTTCCACATGTCACATAGGCAACACTGCGTGACCTTGCGAAACAGGTTTCCCCTCGGGGAGAACCCCTTCGTCTTGAGCCACCACTATTGGGGTCTCATGTTGAGCAGTCTAAGTGGAATCATGTTGGACACCAGCAGTACTTGAAACTGTTTTACATTGAGTGACTGGCCTAGCTTGAGTCTCCTGACTACAGTGAGGATTGACTCGATCCGAGCAGGTGAAATTCATGCCTGCATCGTGGTTGATTTCCACACCACGCCTAGATAAGTGGTTCTCTGTAATGGAGACAGCACACTCTTCTCGGTGTTCAGGCTCAGCCTCAAAGTTCTCATTGTGAGTGAGAACAACATCTCAGTGAGTACGTTTACATGGACAACAATATTCCGATTTTAATGTGATTACGACAATACTCTGATTATGAAGCAACCATGTAAACTGAGATTTTTTATTAATTTAATCCGACTAAAGTCATAATCGAAGTAAACACAAATCGAATTAAGACAGGTGGAGTATTCCTATTTTAGTCGCATTATGGAAGACATGTACACACCTTAATCACACTATTACCCTAGTGTAGGACTTTTCGCCACATTTTGCGACAGGATACACAGTAATGCTGCTTTCTAGGCAGTTTTTTGAGCTCGTGAATCACGTCTTCAAACCACGATTCAGGACTTTAGCGTTCCAGGCAAGTCACGCCAAGCAATTATTATTTTTATATTATTAATAATTTGATTGCAACGTTATATTGTCCTAAACTCTATTTTCCCACCGTGTGCCACTTGCATAAACACCGCACCCCTACAGGCTTTATTGTTGTTTTGCTTAAGATTAAAACAAATTCTTAAAAGATGGATTTGTTATTTTTAATTAAACAGCATAACAACAATAAAATAAAACTACTTTATATAGCATTTATTAACAAAAACTAATAAGACGAGGAATGGACTCCATCGCATGCTGTGTTATATGCCGACTAAACAATTACAGGGCGCGCAAACACTGAGCAATCAAATTAATTAATAAAAAATATAAATGAAAGCCTCCAAAGCGTAATGTGAGGTAAACGGCAAAGATAACAGGGTTTTCAAAATGAAAACAAACAAAAAAAGTAAAACTAAACTGGCTTTCGGTGACTGTGCTTCCGTGTGTTTTTTTTTTTTTTTTTTCCCTAAAAACTGACTGGCTCTGAAACGCTCACTGTGTGGAGCAGACGCTTTGGAGCAGCACAGCATGCACTCGCACAAATGCGACCACGACAAAATTTAACTCACAAATTCTAAAATATTTGTTGCATATGTCCAGTGCCACTTCAAGCTTTCTGTAAAATTAAAGCCGAAACATCCAAAAGTCTATAAGGAAGATGAACTGATTGTGTTGCGTGTGGACCTAATGATGTGTGTCATTAATCGATCTATGTACTATAACATGTAAAACGGGAACATGAAAGGAATATTCTAAAAGCAACTCATGTAAACACCTTAATCATATTATTGTCTTATTAAGTTACTGATATTCTATTTAAACTTATTAAGTTGGCTTGAGAGAGCCAACTTACTGATATTCTATTTAAACTTATTATTATTATTATTATTATGTTGGCTTGGAGAAGCCAACATATTGTTATGCTATTTAAACTTATTATTATATTTTATTATTCTTATGACCTAAAGGAATTTCTGACAGCTACTCCTCCGAGGCCTTTGAAGCCACAAGGCCCAAACTTGGCAGAGACCTGGGCCCTTGTCCCGAAAGAGTTGCTATATCTATTTGGACTGATCAGATGTACAGTTGATTTATTATTAATTTTTGAATATGACAAATTTCCCAATGAATTACATGGGCTGAGAAAAAATGCGCCCTCTAACAGTAATACCTCTCGACTGAAGAGGCGGGATTCAAACCTCTTACTTACAGTCACTCTGAAAACGGTGGAAATAGAAATAAATACCGCCTTAAAAATGTAAATATTACAGCGATTTAACTCTAAATACCCATTAGAACATATCAACAGCTAAATTCAGTGGTTTGTGAGTAGTTCTTGTAAAAGAAAAGTTCGCACCCTTCAGCGCTTATACAAGCCGTCGGCATGTACTCTCTCTGTATGTGCTCATAAACAACATAATTTGCACGAATTAGAACGCCTTTAAAATTAATATATTTCAGCGATTTATTTGTAAATACCCATTAGAACACATCAACAAATCAGCCTTTTGTGATCTGTTTTATTTCAAAGTTAAAGCACTGTCTTCAGCAAATGTGTTACACAGACGAGCTTTCACGGGTCGGAGCTAATTTACTCGACTGAGAATTATGACTGCACGTCTTTTAAAAGCATTTAAATAAAAACACTCCAGCGATCCAACACAATAAATATAGAAGAATATTTTAAAGAACAACATTAGCTGCAAATGAGCTATTCAGTAGGTTTCACTAACGAACATGTTACCGAGCTGTGACCTATACTTTCACTTTGACTTCGGTGGAAAATGCAAATAAATAACGCCTTTAAAATTACAATATTCCAGCCATTTAATTGTAAATACCCATTAGAACACATCAAGACCTGAATTCAGCTGTTTGAGCGAATTTATTGAAACCCCTAAGCATTTCCTTCACCGCATACAGGTTGCCTTCAACGAGTATACATGGAGACGAACGACATAATTTGCACGAATTTGACCGCCTTTAAAATTACAATATTGCAGCGATTTAATTCAGTCCACCCATTAGAAAATATCAACAGCTAAATGCAGTTGTTTGTGAGCTTTTTTTTTTTTCATACAGAGAGCGATGTGTTCAGCAGTGTGTTAAGACATGAGCTCCGAGATGTCCGACTGACAATTATACATGACTGCACGTCTTTTAAAGGCATTTAAATACAAACACTCCAGCGATTGCAGACAATAAATATAGAAGAATATTTTAAAGACCTACATTGAGTGCAAATGACTTTTTTCACTGGCTTAACTAACTAACATTGAATGCACTGCTCAGTCTTCATCTGCATCAAAGACATAATTTGCACGTCTTTTAAAGGTATTTAAATACAAACACTCCAGCGATTAAACACAATAATAGTAAAGTAATATATTACACAGCTTAAATGCTTGCTTATTTCTGCTTTTAGGCTCAGCCGCACAGCAACGCTTTCAAGCACCTTGTTGTATGGCAAGCCGTTTTAACCTAAAATACACATAAATCCTCTATGGCAAGCTGTTTAGCCTAAAATATACTAAGCATTACTTATCGTAATAGCATTTTTACTAGCAACAATTCAATCAGAGAGCTCTAAGTGTTCTGGGCTGGCCCTTTTGCCCGAAGGCTGCCCGGTTTGCTTCTCCAAGCCAACATTTAAAGTTTGTCATCGAACTTTAGCTTCTAGTTATTATATGTTATTATTCTTATGACCTAAGAAAATTTCTGACAGCTACTCCTCCGAGGCCTTTGAAGCCACAAGGCCCAAACTTGGCAGAGACCTGGGCCCTTGTCCCGAAAGAGTTGCTATATCTATTTGGACTGATCAGATGTACAGTTGATTTATTATTAATTTTTGAATATGACAAATTTCCCAATGAAATACATGGGCTGAGAAAAAATGCGCCCTCTAACAGTAATACCTCTCGACTGAAGAGGCGGGACTCAAAACTCTTACTTACAGTCACTCTGAAATCGGTGGAAATACAAATAAATATCGCCTTAAAAATTTAATTATTACAGCCATTTAACTCTAAATACCCATTAGAACATATCAACAGCAAAATTCAGTGGTTTGTGAGCAGTTCTTGTAAAAGAAAAGCTCGCACCCTTCAGCGAGTATACAAGCCGTCAGCACGAACTCTCTCTGTATGTGCTCATAAACAACATAAATTGCACGAATTAGAACGCCTTTAAAATAAATATATTTCAGCGATTTATTTGTAAATACCCATTAGAACACATCAACAAATCAGCCTTTTGTGATCTGTTTTATTTCAAAGTTAAAGCACTGTCTTCAGCAAATGTGTTATACAGACGAGCTTTCACGGCTCGGAGCTAACTTACCCGACTGAGAATTATGACTGCACGTCTTTTAAAAGCATTTAAATAAAAACACTCCAGCGATCCAACACAATAAATATAGAAGAATATTTTAAAGAACTACATTAGCTGCAAATGAGCTTTTCAATACGTTTCACTAACGAACATGTTACCGAGCTGTGACTTACTTTCACTTTGAACTCGGTGGAAAAAGCATATAAATAATGCCTTTAAAATTACAATATTCCAGCCATTTAATTGTAAATACCCATTAGAACACACCAAGACCTAAATTCAGCTGTTTGAGCGAATTTATTGAAACCCCTAAGCATTTCCTTCACCGCGTACAGATTGCTTTCAACGAGTATACATGGAGACGAACGACATAATTTGCACGAATTAGAACGCCTTTAAAATTACAATATTGCAGCGATTTAATTCAGTCCACCCATTAGAAAATATCAACAGCTAAATGCAGTTGTTTGTGAGCATTTTGTTTTCATACAGAGAGCGATGTGTTCAGTGTGTTAGACATGAGCTCCGAGATGTCCGACTGACAATTATACATGACTGCACGTCTTTTAAAGGCATTTAAATAAAAACACTCCAGCGATCCAACACAATAAATATAGAATAATATTTTAAAGACCTGCATTGGGTGCAAATGACGTTTTTCATAGGCTTAACTAACTAACTAACATGAGATGCACGGCTGCATTTATGTGTCTGTTAACAAAGACATCATTTGCACGTCTTTTAAAGGTATTTTAATACAAACACTCCAGCGATTAAACACAATAATAATACAGTCATATAATAAAAAGGTTAAATGATTGCTTATTTCTGCTTTTCGCCTCAACCGCACAGCAACGCGTCGTGGCTTTGAAGCAGGCGCTGCACGAATCTTAAGATATGGCAAGCCGTTTTAACCTAAAATACACATATTAATGAACTATGGCAAGCTGTTTTAGCCTAAAATATACTAAGCATTACTTATCGTAATAGCATTTTTACTAGCAACAATTCAATTACAGAGCTCTAAGTGTTCTGGGCTGGCCCTTTTGCCCGAAGGCTGCCCAATTTGGCTCTCCAAGCCAACATTTAAAGTTTGTCATCGAACTTTAGCTTCTAGTTATTATTCTTCTTCCTATCCTAAATTTCTGACTGTATCTCCTCCTAGAGCTTTAACTCTTCAAACTCCAAACTCAGCCCAGATCTTCAGACTGGTCTAACTCGAGTTGCTATATCTTTTCTAACTAATCAGACTTACGGTTTTCCTAAAAATCCCGATTAAAACTGGGATAAAATCTCATTGACTTACATTGACGGAATGTTCAAATGAGCCAAGACTTTTCAAACTCCAACTGTCAAAATTCAAATTTAAACTCCCAGAATCCTTTGAGACTCAATCAAGCTTCCCTTCTATAAACTATATTTCTAATCCATTCAAACTCATTCAAGCTCATATATCTTTCTATCTAAGTCATGCTAACAGTATGCTAATCATGCTCAAATCATGCTAGCAACTTGCTAGTCATGCTAAAATCATGCTAGCGACTTGCTAGTCATGCTAAAATCATGCTAGCGACTTGCTAGGCATGCTAAAATCATGGTAGTAACTTGCTAGTCGTGCTAGGATCATGCTAGTAACTTGCTAGTCATGCTAGTATCATCCTAAAATCATGCTAGCGACTTGCTAGTCATGTTAAAATCATGCTAGCGACTTGCTAGTCATGCTAAAATCATGCTAGCGACTTGCTAGTCATGCTAAAATCATGCTAGCGACTTGCTAGTCATGCTAAAATCATGCTAGCGACTTGCTAGTCATGCTAAAATCATGCTAGTAACTTGCTAGTCATGCTCGAATCATGCTAGTGACTTGCTAGTCGTGCTAGGATCATGCTAGTAACTTGCTAGTCATGCTAGTATCATCCTAAAATCATGCTAGCGACTTGCTAGTCATGCTAAAATCATGCTAGCGACTTGCTATATATGTTAAAATCATGCTAGTGACTTGCTAGTCATGCTAGTAATCATGCCAGTGACTTGCTAGTCATGCTAGAATCGTACTAGTGACTTGCTAGTCATGCTAGAATCGTGCTAGTGACATGCTAGTCATGCTAAAATCATGGTAGTGACATGCTAGTCATGCTAGTAATCATGCTAGTGACTTGCAAGTCATGCTACAATCGTGCTAGTGACTTGCTAGTCATGCTAGAATCATGCTAGTGACTTGCTAGTCATGCTAGAATCATGCTAGTGACATGCTAGTCATGCTAGAATCGTGCTAGTGACTTGCTAGTCATGCTAAAATCATGCTAGTGACATGCTAGTCATGCTAGTAGTCATGCTAGAATCATGCTAGTGACTTGCTAGTCATGCTAGAATAATGCTAGTGACTTGCTAGTCATGCTAGAATCATGCTAGTGACTTGCTAGTCATGCTAAAATCATGCTAGCGAATTGCTAATCATGCTAAAATCATGCTAGCGTCTTTGCTATTCATGCTAAAATCATGCTAGCGACTTGCTAGTCATGCTAAAATCGTGCTAGCGACTTGCTAATCATGCTAAAATCGTGCTAGCGACTTGCTAGTCATGCTAAAATCGTGCTAGCGACTTGCTAGTAATACTAAAATCATGCTAGTGACATGCTAGTCATGCTAGAATCATGCTAGTGACTTGCTAGTCATGCTAGAATAATACTAGTCACTTGATAGTCATGCTAGAATCATGCTAGTGACTTGCTAGTCATGCTAAAATCATGCTAGCGACTTGCTATTCATGCTAAAATCATGCTTGCGACTTGCTAGTCATGCTAAAATCATGCTAGTGACTTGCTAGTCATGCTAAAATCGTGCTAGCGACTTGCTAGTCATGTTAAAATCATGCTAGCAACATGCTAGAAACATGCTAGTAAACACCCTGGGTACCCTAGTAACCACATAGCAACACCCTAGCAACCACCACAGGCACCATAGCAACCGCATAGCAACACCGTAGCAACCACCCCGAGTACCTTAGCAACCGCATAGCAACACCCTAGCAACAATCCAAGGCACCATAGCAACCGCATAACAACACCTTAGCAACCACCCCGAGTACCTTAGCAACCGCATAGCAACACCCTAGCAACCACCCCAGGCACAATAGCAACCTCATAGCAACACCTTAGCAACCACCCCGGGTACCATAGCAACCACATAGCAACCACCCAGTGTACCTTAGCAACCACATAGCAACACCCTAGCAACCACCCCGGGTACCTTAGCAACACCTTAGCAACCACCCCGGGTACCTTAGCAACCGCATAGTAACACCTTAGCAACCACCCCGGGTACCATAGCAACCACATAGCAACACCTTAGCAACCACCTCGGGTACCTTAGCAACCGCATAGTAACACCTTAGCAACCACCATGGGTACCTTAGCAACCGCATAGCAACACCTTAGCAACCACCCCAGGTACCCTAGCAACACCTTAGCAACCACCCTTAGCACCCTTGCAACCGCCTAGCAGCACCTAAGCAACCACTCTAAGAACCTTAGCATCTAACTTGAAGCTTTTAAAATTACTTTAAACTTCAAACTATTTCAGACTGAAAACCATCAAACTTAAAACTTTTCTATCTATCTATCTATCTATCTATCTATCTATCTATCTATCTATCTATCTATCTATCTATCTATCTATCTATCTATCTATCTATAAATCTATATCTATTAATCTGTCTATCTATAAATCTATATCTATAAATCAATCTATCTATCTATCTATCTATCTATCTATCTATCTATCTATCTATCTATCAATCTGTTTATCTATAAATCTATCTATTAATCTGTCTATAAATCTGTCTATCTATTAATCTATCCATCTATTAATCTGTCTATCTATAAATCTGTCTATCTATTAATCTATCCATCTATTAATCTGTCTATCGATAAATCTGTCTATCTATTAATCTATCCATCTATTAATCTGTCTATCTATAAATCTGTCTATCTATTAATCTATCCATCTATTAATCTGTCTATCTATAAATCTATATCTATAAATCTGTCTATCTATTAATCTATCCATCTATTAATCTATCCATCTATAAATCTGTCTATCTATAAATCTATATCTATAAATCTGTCTATCTATTAATCTATCCATCTATTAATCTGTCTATCTATTAATCTGTCTATCTATTAATCTATCCATCTATTAATCTGTCTATCTATAAATCTATATCTATAAATCCGTCTATCTATAAATCTATATCTATTAATCTGTCTATCTATAAATCTATCCATCTATTAATCTGTCTATCTATAAATCTATATCTATTAATCTGTCTATCTATAAATCTATATCTATAAATCTGTCTATCTATAAATCTATATCTATTAATCTGTCTATCTATAAATCTATATCTATTAATCTGTCTATCTATAAATCTATATCTATTAATCTGTCTATCTATAAATCTATATCTATTAATCTGTCTATCTATAAATCTATATCTATAAATCTGTCTATCTATTAATCTATCCATCTATTAATCTGTCTATCTATTAATCTGTCTATCTATAAATCTATATCTATTAATCTGTCTATCTATAAATCTATATCTATTAATCTGTCTATCTATAAATCTATCCATCTATTAATCTGTCTATCTATAAATCTATATCTATTAATCTGTCTATCTATAAATCTATATCTATAAATCTGTCTATCTATTAATCTATCCATCTATTAATCTGTCTATCTATAAATCTGTCTATCTATTAATCTATCCATCTATTAATCTGTCTATCTATAAATCTATATCTATAAATCTGTCTATCTATAAATCTATATCTATTAATCTGTCTATCTATAAATCTATCCATCTATTAATCTGTCTATCTATAAATCTATATCTATTAATCTGTCTATCTATAAATCTATATCTATAAATCTGTCTATCTATTAATCTATCCATCTATTAATCTGTCTATCTATAAATCTGTCTATCTATTAATCTATCCATCTATTAATCTGTCTATCTATAAATCTATATCTATAAATCTGTCTATCTATAAATCTATATCTATTAATCTGTCTATCTATAAATCTATATCTATTAATCTGTCTATCTATAAATCTATATCTATTAATCTGTCTATCTATAAATCTATCCATCTATTAATCTGTCTATCTATAAATCTATATCTATTAATCTGTCTATCTATAAATCTATATCTATAAATCTGTCTATCTATTAATCTATCCATCTATTAATCTGTCTATCTATAAATCTGTCTATCTATTAATCTATCCATCTATTAATCTGTCTATCTATAAATCTATATCTATAAATCTGTCTATCTATAAATCTGTCTATCTATAAATCTATATCTATTAATCTGTCTATCTATAAATCTATATCTATTAATCTGTCTATCTATAAATCTATATCTATCTATCTATCTATCTATCTATCTATTAATCTGTTTATCTATAAATATATCTATTAATATGTCTATCTCTCCATCTAAATCATGCTAACAATATGCTAATCATGCTAAAATCATGCTAGTGACTTGCTAGTAATGCTAAAATCATGCTAGCGACTTGCTAGTAATGCTAAAATCATGCTAGCTACTTGCTAGTCATGCTAAAATCATGCTAGCGACTTTGCTAGTCATGCTAAAATAATGCAAGCGACTTGCTAGTCATGCTAAAATCATGCTAGCGACTTGCTAATCATGTTAAAATCATGCTAGCGACTTGCTAGTCTTGCTAAAATCATGTTAGCGACTTGCTAGTAATGCTAAAATCATGCTAGTGACTTGCTAGTAATGCTAAAATCATGCTAGCGACTTTGCTAGTCAGGCTAAAATCATGCTAGCGACTTACTAGTCATGCTAAAATCATGCTAGCGACTTGCTAATCATGTTAAAATCATGCTAGCGACTTGCTAGTCTTGCTAAAATCATGTTAGCGACTTGCTAGTCATGCTAAAACCATGCTATCTATCTTCAATCTTTAAAACTGCTAAAAACTTTAAACTATTTCAGACTGAAACCCATCAAACTTAAAACTTTTTAAACTTTTTAAACTTTTACTACTTTTTAAAGCTTTCAAAACTTCTTTAAACTTTAAGGCAAAGCTTTCTCAAGCCAACTTAAAGTTTGTCTCGACGAACTTTTTTATCTAGTTATTATTCTTCTTCTGAGACAAAAAAATTCTGACTGCTACTCCTCCTAGAGCTTTAACTCTACAAACTCCAAACTCAGCCCAGATCTTCATACTGGTCTAACTCGAGTTGCTATATCTTTTCTAACTGATCGGACTTACGGTTTTCCTAAAAATGCTGATTAAAATTGGGAAAAATCTAATTGATTTACATTGACGGAATGTTCAAATGAGCCAAGACTTTTCAAACTCCAACTGTCAAAATTCAAATTTAAACTGCCAGAATCCTTTGAGACTCAATCAGGCTTCCCTTCTATGTACTATTTCTAATCCATTCAAACTCATTTAAACTCATCTGTCTGTCTGTCTGTCTGTCTATCTATCTATCTATAAATCTATATCTATTAATCTATAAATCTATCTATCTATCTATCTATCTATCTATCTATCTATCTATCTATCTATCTATCTATCTATCTATCTATCTATCTATCTATCTATCTATTAATCTGTTTATCTATAAATCTATCTATTAATCTGTCTATAAATCTGTCTATCTATTAATCTATCCATCTATTAATCTGTCTATCTATTAATCTATCCATCTATTAATCTGTCTATCTATAAATCTGTCTATCTATTAATCTATCCATCTATTAATCTGTCTATCTATAAATCTATATCTATAAATCTGTCTATCTATTAATCTATCCATCTATGAATCTGTCTATCTATTAATCTATATCTATAAATCTGTCTATCTATTAATCTATCCATCTATGAATCTGTCTATCTATTAATCTATATCTATAAATCTGTCTATCTATTAATCTATCCATCTATGAATCTGTCTATCTATTAATCTATCCATCTATAAATCTGTCTATCTATTAATCTATCCATCTATGAATCTGTCTATCTATAAATCTATATCTATAAATCTGTCTATCTATTAATCTATCCATCTATGAATCTGTCTATCTATTAATCTATCCATCTATAAATCTGTCTATCTATTAATCTATCCATCTATTAATCTGTCTATCTATAAATCTGTCTATCTATTAATCTATCCATCTATTAATCTGTCTATCTATAAATCTGTCTATCTATTAATCTATCCATCTATAAATCTGTCTATCTATTAATCTATCCATCTATAAATCTGTCTATCTATTAATCTATCCATCTATAAATCTGTCTATCTATTAATCTATCCATCTATAAATCTGTCTATCTATTAATCTATCCATCTATAAATCTGTCTATCTATTAATCTATCCATCTATAAATCTGTCTATCTATTAATCTATCCATCTATTAATCTATCCATCTATAAATCTGTCTATCTATTAATCTATCCATCTATTAATCTGTCTATCTATAAATCTATCCATCTATAAATCTGTATATCTATAAATCTATATCTATAAATCTGTCTATCTATTAATCTATCCATCTATAAATCTGTCTATCTATAAATCTGTCTATCTATTAATCTATCCATCTATAAATCTGTCTATCTATTAATCTATCCATCTATAAATCTGTCTATCTATTAATCTATCCATCTATTAATCTGTCTATTAATCTATCCATCTATTAATCTGTCTATTAATCTATCCATCTATTAATCTGTCTATCTATAAATCTGTCTATCTATTAATCTATCCATCTATTAATCTGTCTATCTATAAATCTGTCTATCTATAAATCTATATCTATAAATCTGTCTATCTATAAATCTGTCTATCTATTAATCTATCCATCTATAAATCTGTCTATCTATTAATCTATCCATCTATAAATCTGTCTATCTATTAATCTATCCATCTATTAATCTGTCTATCTATAAATCTGTCTATCTATTAATCTATCCATCTATTAATCTGTCTATTAATCTATCCATCTATTAATCTGTCTATTAATCTATCCATCTATTAATCTGTCTATCTATAAATCTATCCATCTATTAATCTGTCTATCTATAAATCTATATCTATTAATCTATCTATCTATCTATCTATCTATCTATCTATCTATCTATCTATCTATCTATCTATCTATTAATCTGTTTATCTATAAATCTATCTATTAATATGTCTATCTCTCCATCTAAATCATGCTAACAATATGCTAATCATGCTAAAATCATGCTAGCGACTTGCTAATCATGTTAAAATCATGCTAGCGACTTGCTAGTCTTGCTAAAATCATGTTAGCGACTTGCTAGTAATGCTAAAATCATGCTAGTGACTTGCTAGTAATGCTAAAATCATGCTAGCGACTTTGCTAGTCAGGCTAAAATCATGCTAGCGACTTACTAGTCATGCTAAAATCATGCTAGCGACTTGCTAATCATGTTAAAATCATGCTAGCGACTTGCTAGTCTTGCTAAAATCATGTTAGCGACTTGTTAGTAATGCTAAAATCATGCTAGTGACTTGCTAGTAATGCTAAAATCATGTTAGCGACTTGCTAGTAATGCTAAAATCATGCTAGCGACTTGCTAGTCTTGCTAAAATCATGTTAGCGACTTGTTAGTCATGCTAAAATCATGCCAGCAACATGCTAGTAACCACCCTGGGTAACCTAGTAACCGCATAGCAACACCTTAGCAACCACCTCAGGTACCTTAGCAACCGCATAGCAACACCTTAGCAACCACCCTGGGTACCTTAGCAACCACATAGCAACACCTTAGCAACCACCATGGGTACCTTAGCAACCACATAGCAACACCTTAGCAACCACCCCAGGTACCCTAGCAACCACATAGCAACACCTTAGCAACCACCCCGTGTACCCTAGCAACCGCATAACAACACCTTAGCAACCACATAGCAACACCTTAGCAACCACCCCGGGTACCTTAGCAACCCCATAGCAACACCTTAGCAACCACCCCGGGTACCTTAGCAACCGAATAGCAACACCCTAGCAACCACCCCAGACACCACATCTATCTATCTATCTATCTATCTATCTATCTATCTATCTATCTATCTATCTATCTATCTATCTATCTATCTATCTATCTATCTATCTATCTATCTATCTATCTTCAATCTTTAAAACTGCTAAAAACTTTAAACTATTTCAGACTGAAACCCATCAAACTTAAAACTTTTTAAACTTTTACTACTTTTTAAAGCTTTCAAAACTTCTTTAAACTTTAAGGCAAAGCTTTCTCAAGCCAACTTAAAGTTTGTCTCGACGAACTTTTTTATCTAGTTCAGAATAAGGTCATTAATTAGATTACTGGTGTCCATGTAAACGTAGTCAGTGTTGAACTGCTAATGGCTCTGAGTGAGCTTAAAATCAACCAATCGTCAATATTGTTGAGTATGCAGATGCCCTGGAGCCGCAGGGGAGCCAGAGCTGCATCCAAACACTTTGTGACAGTACACAGTGAGTGCCCTAGGCCGAACGGAAGAAGCCAATACTGGTAAGCTTTGCCCCTGGAAGCAAACCTCAGAAACTCCCTGTGTTGAGGAAGAATGGAGACATAGAAGTAGGCATCCTTCAGATCTATCGTGATGAACCAGCCCTCAGACCTAATTTGAGTCACGACCTGCCTGACAGTCAGCATTCTAAACTTCAGCCTCTTGACTGAGCGGTTCAGACTCTGTAGATCTAAAATGGGACGAAGCCCCCGTCCATCTTGGGAACAATGTAGTACCGATTGTAGAACCCAGACTTCATGTCCTTAGGAGTGAACAACTCGATGGCCTCCTTCCTCAGAAGGGATATCACTTCTTGCTCCATGACCAGAGCCTGCACGGGGCCCACCACGGTGGGGAAAAACCCCTTCGAAAGATGGCAGTGGGGTGCCAAATTGGATATAATAACCTCTCTCTAAAGTATGCAGGATCCATGTAGACACATTTGGCAGTAGTTTCCACATTGACAAATAATCTACTAAGGCAACCAACCTCTCGAGACTGGTATCTGGTGTTACTTGAACCTCTAATTCAATGTCCACTAACTGAGAACCAGCAGGAAGCACCTGAATTAGCTGCTCTGGGGACCCTCATAGGCCCTGTAATTCTGGCAAGATTAGCTGGCAAATCTCCTGATGACCCGAGGATAGACGGAGACTGTGTAATGTGGTGAACCCTGCTCTTCCCCGGGAGGGCCACTCAGTTGAGACCTTTTTCACAACCCTCAGGTCGGGCCTTGCCTAGAAGTCCCCGGCTTAGAGCGCTCCTGGTCCTGGTCCCTGGAAGGGGGAATCACAGGGAGGCGATGCTATGTTTTTGTGAATCGCGGTATTAGGAGATGGTACATGGCTGGGAATTTTCATGCCCAGCTGTCCCAGAGGCAAGGACACGGCGAGGAAGGTATTGCTGGAATGCTACCACTTGTTTACGAGCCTGGTGGTATCTGCTGATAACAGAATCGACTCAGTTGCCAAACAGACCTGAAGACTGAAGCTGGGCATCCAGGAGGAAGACCCTGTCCTTCTCCTTCATGTCGGGTAGAGCGGTCGTCACCTCATCTTACAGTGCCCTTCTCTCCTCAGTGCCCTCAGGAAGCTGAAATGTTTCCTCTGATACATCAGAGCACAGCAGTTTCCAGCGGGTTTAATCCGCGGCCCTCTCCCCCTCCCTGGGGAAGGAATAACGGAAAAGGAATAACGCCAGGAAAAATCTCCTCTTCAGAAAACCACTTATCTAAGCGTAGTGTGAATCGACAACGATGCAGGCGCGAAAGCATGCCTACTGTTTGTATCCAGTCAATCCTCACAGGGGAGAGTCAGACAGTCAGACACTGTAAAACAGTTTCAGAAACTGTTGGGTCTGATGGCAGCTGCATCCAATGTGATACCTCTTGGCCTGCTGTACATGCCACCCTTGCAAAGCCTTCTGTCCTCCTCACTTTCTGGACCAAGAGAAGCTTAATTGTGTGTGTCCAATGCGAGAAAATCTGACCGACTGCTTGTATGCTACAGTCCTTATAAAAAGGGCTTCCTACCTCTAAGCGGACCCTTAGTCTATGGATAGTGGAGGCCATCCCTATGGCTTATGAGTCCTCTGACCTCCCCACTCCTTTGGGGATCAAGGCTCACTACACTAGGAGTATGGCTTCCTCTAAGGCCTTTTTGTCGGGCGTTTCCCTGTCCGACATCTGTAACGCTGCGGGATAGTTCACGCCTCTTACTTTTTGTCAAATTCTATGGCCTAGACATTGGGGCCACTCCAGGCTCTGCCGTCCTCTCGCTCTAGTGGTTCTTGGACACCCTAAGCAGAGGCTTGCAAGTTTGGCGGCGTGGGCATATCGCTCGCCATAGTGTTTTCGGACACAGCTTGAGTTCCCGGTGGGAACTCTCCTAGGTTACTTATGTAACCCTAGTTCCCCTAGGGAATGAGAGCTGCATCTCAAAGCAAATACTTCCGGCGCCCCTGCGTCATGCTAGCTTCTCTGGAGCAGAAGCTGCCAGCTGCATGCGCCCCGTACTTTATAGCTTCCAGGTCCCTACGTCATCTGCCGGTGACATCGCGTTTGTTCTATTGGATTTCATACGTCTTTCAAAGCATGGTCTTGCTGAGGGCGTTCCCCATAGCGTTTTCGGATGCAACTCTCGTTCCCTAGGGGAACTAGGGTTACAAAAATAACCTAGGAGAGGTTATTAACATAATTGACAATAATTCATGAACAATTTATTTAACAGCAATAGTTTAGCAATAGTCACATTTATTAAAAGAGCATGGCTTGGACAATATTGCCAATATTCAGTTATAGGCATTGTTTTTCACTAACTTAAATATGCAGTGTTCAATCTCCACCAAATTTCACATTTGGTAAGCATCCTTGCCTAAAGACATCTACATGCCAATATTGTAAGTTAATATTTATAGTTTTTTCGGGTAGTGCTGGATGGACGAGACGGAACACTAAGTACAAGCAAACAAAGTCTTTAATACAAACCCACAGATGGAAACAGGCAGGAACGCAGAGTAATATCCACACACGTTAGACAACATCAAAGACCGACCGTGAACTAAAGACTCAGACAGACTTATAAAGGTTAACTGATAATCACAGACAGGTGAAGGGGATCACGTTAACGAGGGCTAAAACAAAGTAAACAGAACGACAAAGGGAGACAATGGAAGAAGACAATGGATGTTTGGCACATATAAATTACTTTGGCATAGGTTTACCACTTTTAAAGCATGTTGCCCACCATTCACTGTTTTCTTAGGCTACGTCTACATTAATCCGGATACATTTGAAAACGGAGTTTTCGTTTGAAAACGCTCTTCGTCCACACTAGCGTTTCCAAGCATTTTCCAAAAGTTTCTCATCCACACTGAAACGTAGGAAAACATCAAATTCGCCTTACCGCGCATGCGTAAAGCCTCCAAACTTATAACTTACAGACATAATAAGTTTTCACGCAATTCTTCTGCCGGGATAATTAACGGAAACATCTCATCATCCACTGACGCGTCTATATCGCGCTCATTCATGTTTTATCTGAAAAGCAGTTGTCGTCATGTTTTGCAGGACAGCAACTGTGAGTAAATTTTCTGTCATCATTTTAGGACTGTAATTTGAAGAGTGTACAAGGTAAATCTCTTTAGCAGCAGTGTGACAGTGATAAGCACAGGCACAATTACTGCTGTAAACATAGAGATCTATTGGTACAATATGCGTACCACATGACTAAATATGCGTCATCGTTTTCAAAAGCCTCCGTTTTTACAGTACACACTACAACGCGAAAACAACGTTTTCAAATTTATCCACTTTGGAGAGCGTTTTCAAAAAGCTCAGTTTTCCTTGACAAAAACGCCGTCTCAGTGTGGACGGAAGGCCAAAACGGAGAGAAAAGGATGCGTTTTCAAACCGAAAACGTATTAGTGTGGACATGGCCTTAAAAGCCACTGGGTGAGTCTGGATGCAAGGGTCCTTTCAGCTTTAGTTTATGTTATTCTTCTAATTTCTAGAGATGAACTCGAACAATACAAGAAGTTTGAGCATTTCCAAGGAAAGTATAGTATTATATATTTCATTGATATTTTCAAAAGACCTTAGCAATAGTTTTAATAATTTGTAAACTGTACAAAAATGCATAGTACTTTTATGCAGTTTGAATAACAAACAAAAACACACATACTTATCATTAAAATAATTAGGTACAACTCGTTAGTATCATATTGGACCCCTTTTTGCTATCAGAACTTTTCCTTAATTCTTCATCACATATATTTAACAAGGTACAGTAAACATTTTTTACCAAGATGGCGCCAGCGTGTTCGGCAAGCCGTCTGCCTCACCTCCTGCTCACAATGCTAGTTGCAGTTTTAATTTGTGATTTCCGCCAAGCTACCACTGCTTTATTTGTGTATGATCGGCACACACTGCTTAATATCAAAGCAGCTTGTTTATCGCTGCTTAAATATAAATTTGAAGATCAAAATTCCAGCCTTTCCCCACACCAGGCGTCAGTACCTCTATACCTGTGGCGTTCACATGCTGCCTGGCGGAGGAAGTGGCCAAGAAGGCGTGGTAAGCGTGGAGGATTATTGGTAAAAATCCGAACACAGTGGTGGTCTGCCAACAGGAAAATTCCTCACCCATATGCAGAGGGACGCCATGCGCCTGACATACTGCTGGGCCTACGGTGGATTGTGCCGCTACACCCCAGCAGACGGCACACAGCGTCGCAACTCCTGCCGCTGGTAGGGCAGCTGCCCAGGCACCGCAGGAGCAGCCGCGGTGTAGACCATGGATGCCTTCGGAAGCTGGAGCACTGTGTGGCATCGGACCGTGAGGAGCAGACTCTCCACTTTGGTCTTCTCAATGCTAGATCGCTAGCAAACAAGACCTTCATCCCCAATGATGTTTTTACTTCACGCCAGTTGGATTTTATGCTCCTGTCACAAACCTGGCTTCACGTCGGTGAGTGCACCCCATTTTCCGAGTTCTAACCACCGGCAGGGGTGGAGGGCTAGCATCTGTTTTTAAATCTAGTTTGAAATGCCGCCCAGTAGTAACAAACTCATTCTCCAGCTTTGAACTACATATATTTGTATTAAAAGCTGATGCGCCAGTGCTGTGCGCTTTAGTCTATTGCCCGCCAAAATTTAATAAGACTTTCATTCTGGATTTTATGGACTTTGTTGCGGAACTCACGCTCAACTACGACCGCTTTTTAATAGCTGGTGATTTTAATGTCCACTTATGCTGTCATTGTGAAAGTCCAACCAATTGTCCAAAGATTTTCTTAATCTGGTTGACTCTTTTAATCGTACTCAATCGGTGGTCGGAGCAACGCACAAGAAGGGGCATACACTTGACCTTGTGTTTTCATTTGGATTAAATATAGGCATACTGGAAATCTGCGATACTGGCATCTCGGATCACTTTGCGGTGCTGTTCTCAGTCACATTTCCCAAAGCTTTGGATAAACCATGCGCCTCAGCGCGCCAGGTACGCACATTACACAACCTGACTGCCTCTCGCTTCACGGATGCTTTTAATGACTCACCCCTTCACACAAATCACCTCGGTGATCTAAATGTGAACCAGTGGATCACTGTTTTTGACGTGAAGCGCTCTGATTTACTGGACAAAATAGCTCCATTCAGAAATAAAAGTCCTAAACCAGCATCTGATGCATGGCTAAATGAAACCACACGAACCATCACCAGAACTGTGTGAAAAATGTATTCTGTTCTTTCACAAGAAGGTGTCTACTGTTAGGTCCTCCCTCACCCCCTGTGTCTTAGAGTCTCAGCTACTTCCTACCTGTAATGTTGTTTTTGAACATTTCCAAACTGTATCTCTTTCATTTTTAACCAGAGTGGTACAACAGCTGAGACCATCAAACTGTCCATTGGATTCTATTCCATCTCAATTGTTTAAGGAGCTGTTTTTGAGCTCTCATTTTAGACTCTATCAATTCCTCTCTGGGGTCTGGCTGTTTCCCAGCTGCCTTCAAACATGCTGTGGTTCAGCCACTTATGAAAAAATCTAACCTCGATCCCACAGTGTTATGAAATTTTAGACCTATTTCTTAACTCCCCTTCTTGTCTAAGGTTGTGGAGAACGCTGTGCTCGACCAACTACAGTCTCACCTTGACGCAAATGGTATCACAGAAATATTTCAATCTGGCTTTAAAGCTCAGTACAGCACAGAAACGGCCCTTTTAAAAGTTTGAAATGACTTGTTTTTAGCTGCTGGCTCGGGGAAATCTACAGTTCTGTTACTTTTAGATTTAACAGCCGCGTTTGACACTGTGGATCACATTTAAGTCGCTTAGAGCATTATGTTGGCATTAAGGGTACTGTTCTTGTGTGGTTTAGGTCATTTTTATCTAACAGAAGTTTTTCTGTACATCTTGGCCAGCACTCCTCATCAAAAATGCCGTTGAAATCCGGCCTGCCGCAGGGTGCAATTTTAAGTCTGGGGCTATTTTTAATATATATGCTCCTCCCTAGGGGAAATTTTTAAAAAGCACAATGTGGCATTTCATTGCTTTGCAGATGACATTCAAGTCTACCTCCCATTGAGCACCCATGATCATTCTACAATTAAATCTTTCCAGGACTGTCTCAAAGAGGTAGTGTCCTGGATGAACTCAGACTTTTAAAACCTGAACAAAACAAAAACAGAGGTCATTGTCTTTGGGCAACCGGGACAGTGCCATCGGCCCTTTAGCTTCCCTCTCTCGGCCACATGCTAAAAACCTAGGAGTGCTTCTTGACTATGGTTTTAAATTTCACAAGCAGGTCAGTGCAGTAGTGAAAAGTGTTTTTTATCACTTACGACTTTAGCGAAAATGAAGTCCTATCACCCTAAGAGGGAATATCTTTTTATTCTACTTTGGCGGGATCAATTTGAATGCCCTCTGGCAACAAAATAAACCCCAGGAACGGAACTGACCATGCATGGAACTCGCACTTCTCCACTTTGGTGAAAATAAACCATTCTCTAGAAGCATCTGTAACACTCGCCTGACGTGCTGGACGTGATCACGCTCATTCTGGGAGAAGATCAGGATTTCGTCAAGGTCTACAAATACAAACCCATTGACCAGGTCAAGACCGCGAGGGAGTTTGAAAGTCCAAAGAGCATGACTAGAGTGACACCCCAATTTTATTCAGAAATTGGTCTTAAGTCTTAATGACATTTATTTAAAAAGGTACAGAAAACATTTCTTAGTACAGTCAGCCCTAGCACTTGTTAGTGTGTATAAAAGCTGTATTGCTTTCAGAGAGATACAGGCCTAAATCTGGTGTACACTGAGATTTGATTGTTCTCTTTTTTGATAATGTTTAACTGTATATATTTGTATTCTTTCATTTAACACAGTGAATATCGATGCAAAGAGGAGCTGAAACAAACCAGGTAATATAAACTGAGGTCATTTAGAACATTACTGAACAGTGTGTTATAAGCGTATGTCTTACATTTCTGTACACATATTTGTGCATCTAAAGTATTTAACAAATTATTAAAACTCATAGTTCAATGTAGTGTAGACCTTGATACTGTCTATGAAAGTCCAAATAAATCATCTTCACACCACATTTAAAAATCTTTTCTTCAAATACCAGCATATTTGAACACTTTTGACAGTTAAAAATCACAAAATATTTTATTTTTTGTACTTGGTGTTATTATGTATGTTTCTTATTTCTAGAGATGAATTCGAACAATACAAGAAAAATTTTGAGCACTTCCAAGCAAGGTATAGTATTACAGAATACTTTGTTATTTTGAAGGGACTGTAGCAATAGTTCCCTATCAGTCGGTCTCTTCGACGTCTCGTCGAGACCGACGAATTGGGATATCGCCTGGATAGACCAATCTACTTCGTGTGTATACAAACGAGCCAATGAATATTGGCATGCATGATTGCAGCCAGCTGCGGCTGATCACAGCGTGAGCATATAATACGCAGCAGGTGCATGCATCATCAAGCTTTCGCTTCGGAGCTGGACCATTATTGTGGAACGAGTCAAGAAGCAACACTTACCTCCTTTCTTCTCTTTTGTGTTGGCGGCACGGCGCTTCAGCGGCGTGGTCTTCCGTGTCGAGTGGAAGCACACAGCTGGTCTTCACCATCCACCTTCTGTGTTGCTGCGGCCATCTCCCCTGTGCGCCTCAGCACTAAAAGAGCAAATTCCTATAAGAGCAATTTCCAAAAAGAGTGAATTTCTAAAGGAGCTCCACGGGTTGAGCGTCTTTTTAAAGACGAGGCGACATGCCTTTCTCCCCGTGCGTTTCTGGGTGCGGCCGTTTCCTGGCGCCGGGTGATTGCCACGCACACTGCCTCACGTGTCTGGGCTTACAACACGCTGAGGCAGCGTTCGTGGATGATTCATGTCCCCATTGTCCCCAGACTCCGCTTCCTGCAAAGGGGCGGGGTTCCAGTCCCTCTGCCCAGAACGAAGGTTCCTCCGGGGGGGCGTTGTCGCTGGAAGCAGAGGGCTGCCCGGTCTGACGGTGACGGTGAGGAACCCCCCGCCCATTCCATCGGCGGGGGCTCCTCCTTCCACCGACGCTCCGTCGCCACCGGGGCTCTCAGAAGAGCGGGTTGGACCTCCCTTAGGGGTACCGCCCGTTACTTTTGGGGCCCCCCTCGACGAACAGATGTCGGTCGCAGCATCGGGGGGAGAGCCAGACCTCTCTGAGGAGGAGGACGGCACACTGACGTCCACTGGGCGATCAGCGGTGCCCGATACTAACCCGGAGATGATGGCTATGCTTGCCCGGGCCGCCGAGAGGGTAGGGCTTGAATGGAATCCTCCATCACGTCCCGACCCCTCCCGGCTGGACGACTGGTATCTCGGGGTGGCCCGCGCTGGTTCTCAGCGCCCCACCCCAGTGCCATTCTTCCCGGAGGTGCATGAAGAACTCACCCGAACGTGGACGGCACCTTTCACTGCCCGAAACCGCTCGAGTGGGACTTCCTCCCTAACCACCCTTGATGGCGGACCAGCGCGGGGATACACGGCAGTCCCGCCGGTGGAGCGTGCGGTTGCGATGCAACTGTGTCCGGGCGCCACTTCCACCTGGCGGGGCAACAATCCGTCGCTCCCGTCCCGGGCCTGTAGGCACTCGTCGGCTCTGATCGGCAGTGCCTATGCGGCCTGCGGCTCCGCTGGTTCCGCCCTTCACGCTATGGCGTTGCTACAGGTGCATCAGGCCCAGGCACTGAAAGACCTGTACGAGGGTGGTCACGACCCAGAGGTTCTTCGTGAACTTCGTATCGCCACGGACCTCGCGCTACGTGCGACGAAGGTGACCGCGCGGTCTCTGGGTCGTGCCATGTCCACCATGGTGGTCCAGGAACGCCATCTCTGGCTGTGTCTGGCGGATATGAGGGACTGCGATAAAACCAGGTTCCTCGACGCTCCGGTGTCCCAGACCGGCCTCTTCGGCGACGCTGTGGAGAACTTTGCCCAGCAGTTTTCCGCAGCCAAGAAGCAGACTGAGGCCATCAGTCACATCCTGCCCCGGCGTACAGCTGCTGCCTCCACCCGTCCGCCGGCGGCACCCCAGTCTGCTCGTCGCCGAGGGCGGCCCCCGGCTTCCGCCTCCGCTCCACAGCAGCCACCGCAGCAGCCTTCACAACGGCGCCGTGGAGCCGGTCGCCGGGCAGCCGCCCAGCCCGTCCAGGCCCCCACAAAGACCAGTGGGAAGCGTAAGAGCAAGAGACCCTGAGACGGGCAACCCAGAGATGGAGGATGCTGCTCTTCGGGAGATGGTGACCGCACCACTCCCTCCCCCGGAGGAGGGCCGGGCGGACAATCTTTTGTTTGTTTTTTCCCCGCCACCCAAATACTCGACAAAAGAGCAAATTTCTCTATCTCTGGGTCCCCAAGCGGGACTGCGGGGAGTGCGCAGGCCACCCCTGCGCCTCACCCGTCCTCCCCCCTCGCCAGCGAGCGACGATGGGCGGTTCGAGAGCACGGCAAGACGGACTACTCACGCACCATCGGCTCATGCGCAGGTAAGCGTCTCACACACACAACATACAGACGCTCTGACCCCGCCCCGGTCCGGCAACGAGACTGTGAGGCAGGGTCCCTGCCCCCCTCTTCGCTGCACCCCCGCGGGTACGACGGTGGTCCCCCTTGTGCCGCTTGTTCATTTTCTGGGAGCCTGGAAAGAGCTTCCCAGCCCATCTTGCTGGCTTCTTCGGACCATCACTTTCGGCTATGTGATTCAGTTCGCCCGGCGCCCTCCCAAGTTCAGAGGTATCCACTTCACCTCTGTCAGGGCCGCAGATGCTCCCATCTTGCGTGCAGAGATCGCTTCCTTGCTGGCGAAGGAAGCGATACAGCCGGTCCCTCCAGCCGATATGAGGACAGGCTTTTACAGCTTTTACAGGCATATCAGTACACGGTCCTGCCCTTCGGGCTGTCCCTCTCCCCCCGTGTCTTCACGAAGGTCGCGGAGGCGGCCCTTGTTCCCCTCAGAGAACAGGGCATTCGCATTCTCAACTACCTCGACGACTGGCTCATCCTAGCACAGTCTCGGGTTCAGTTATGCGAACACAGGGACCTGGTGCTCGCACACCTCAGCCAGTTGGGTCTTCGGGTCAACTGGGAAAAGAGCAAACTCTCTCCAACACAGAGAATCTCTTTTCTCGGTATGGAACTGGACTCGGTCAGCCAGACAGCACGCCTCACGCAGGAACGTGCTCAGTCAGTGCTGAACTGCCTAGACACGTTCAAGAGCAGGACAACGGTCCCACTGAAACAATTTCAGAGGCTCCTGGGGCATATGGCAGCAGCAGCGGCGGTTACACCGCTAGGGCTGCTCCATATGAGACCGCTTCAACACTGGCTTCATGGCCGAGTCCCGAGGAGAGCGTGGCTTCGCGGCTCTCACCGGGTTCAAATAACACCGGCTTGCCGCCAGACCTTCACCCCATGGTCAGACCTCTCATTTCTACGGGCAGGAGTACCCATGGAACAGGTCTCCAGGCATGCTGTGCTACACACAGATGCCTCCGCCACCGGGTGGGGAGCCACGTACGACGGACAGGCAGTTTCAGGGGTTTGGACGGGCCCCCAGCTGACTTGGCACATCAACTGCCTCGAGTTGCTTGCAGTACGTCTCGCCCTGCTCCGCCTCAAGGGGCACCTACGTGGCAAACACGTGCTGGTCCGTACGGACAATATTGCGACCGTTGCGTACATCAACCGGCAAGGCGGTCTACGCTCCCGTCGCATGTCGCAACTCGCCCGTCATCTCCTCTTGTGGAGTCAGAAGCATCTGAGGTCGCTTCGTGCCATTCACATTCCCGGGTTGCTCAACCGTACGGCCGACGAGCTCTCACGAGCTGCGCTTCCCGGAGAGTGGAGACTCCACCCCCAGTCGGTTCAGCTGATTTGGAGACGCTTCGGCGAGGCTCAAGTAGATCTGTTCGCCTCCCCGGAGACAGCCCACTGCCAGCTCTTTTTCTCCCTGACGAGGGCACACTCGGCACGGACGCACTGGCATGCAGCTGGCCGCGGGGCCTCCGCAAATATGCGTTTCCCCCAGTGAGCCTTCTCGCACAGACATTGTGCAAGATCAGGGAGGACGAGGAGCAGGTCCTTCTGGTAGCCCCTTACTGGCCCACTCGGACCTGGTTCCCCGAACTCATGCTCCTCGCGACAGCCCCTCCCTGGCAAATCCCTCTGAGGAAGGATCTTCTGACTCAGAGACGGGGCACCTTATGGCACCCGCGTCCAGACCTCTGGAAATTACATGTCTGGTCCCTGGACGGGACGCGGAGGTTCTAAGTGACCTACCCCAAGGGGTAGTTGACACTATTACTTCGGCGCGAGCGCAGTCTACTAGACATGCCTACGCCCTTAAATGGAACCTGTTCGTTGATTGGTGCTCCTCCCGGGGAGAGGACCCCCGAAGATGCCCGATCAGAGCCGTGCTCTCCTTTTTGCAGCAAGGGTTGGAGCGTAGGCTGTCCCCCTCAACCCTTAAAGTCTATGTGGCTGCTATAGCTGCCAACCACGACCTCATAGAAGGAAGGTCGGTAGGGAAGCACGACCTGGTCACCAGGTTTCTTAGGGGAGCCAGGATGTTGAATCCCACTAGGCCCCCTTCCGTGCCCTCTTGGGACCTGTCGCTAGTGCTCACAGCACTGCAGCAGGCTCCCTTTGAGCCTTTGCAGTCAGTTGAGCTGAAGTTTCTCTCAATGAAAACTCTGCTCCTGCTTGCATTGGCTTCCATCAAGAGGGTAGGAGACCTGCATGCATTTTCGGTCGACGATTCGTGCCTAGAGTTTGGCCCGGCGGATTCCCAGGTAACACTGAGGCCCCGGCCTGGTTATGTGCCCAAGGTTCCCACGACTCCCTTCCGGGACCAAGTGGTGAGCCTGCAAGCGCTGCCCTCGGAGGAGGCAGACCCAGCCCTGGCTTTGCTTTGTCCCGTCCGAGCACTAAGATGCTACGTTGACCGGACACAAAGCTTCAGGACCTCAGACCAGCTCTTTGTGTGTCATGGAGGCAGGCAGAAGGGGAATGCCGTCTCCAAGCAGAGGATGGCCCACTGGATAGTGGATGCCATTACCCTGGCCTATCAGGTTCAGGGTGTGCCCTGCCCCCTCAGGCTGAGAGCACACTCGACTAGGAGTGTTGCATCCTCCTGGGCACTGGCTCGCGGCGCCTCGCTAAATGACATTTGTAGAGCGGCGGGCTGGGCGACCCCTAACACGTTCACGAGGTTCTATAGCCTTCGTGTAGACACAGTCTCCTCCTGTGTTCTCACCTCAAACGGGTAGGCACAGAGAGGCCTTGGGTCGGCTTGCTATACTGCTCCAGAGTAACCTAAGAGTAGCTCTGTCGAGCTCCTCCGCTGAGCTTGACAGCTGACGTAGCGGAACGTCAGGCGTCAGGCCCTCACTCGATGAATCCTTCAGAACCGGTAGAGGGCTAGGCTCTACGTAGAGACTTAATTGCATCTCTTACAAAGTCCACATTGCGCCCCAGTGGCTATGTGTTTCCCCGGTAGTACTTCTACCAGTATACGAGGGTTCAATCACCTCCAATTTTCCATATAAACCTAATTGAGTATATATGTGTATGGCTCCGAACCTCCTGTCGGAAGGACGTGAGCTCCGCATATTCCCAGTGCTCCAGTTTCACTGAATTGGATGGTGCTGAGTTATACAGTGACTGGCTCTCCTTGATGCGAGCCCCTGGCCAAAGCCAGTAACGGGACCCAGGGGGGCCCGCTCAGGACACTGGAAGGGACAGCAGCCACGGCGCTTTGTTAGGGATCCCAATTCGTCGGTCTCGACGAGACGTCGAAGAGACCGACTGATAGGGAACGTCTCGGTTACGTATTGTAACCCTCGTTCCCTGAAGGAGGGAACGGAGACGTCTCGTCCCGTCGCCGCGGCTCCTGTACCACCGCTGTACGGCCGGGCCTGTCCCAGCTCCTCAGCGAAACCTTGATGATGCATGCACCTGCTGCGTATTATATGCTCACGCTGTGATCAGCCGCAGCTGGCTGTAATCATGCATGCCAATATTCATTGGCTCGTTTGTATACACACGAAGTAGATTGGTCTATCCAGGCGATATCCCAATTCATCGGTCTAGACGAGACGTCTCCGTTCCCTCCTTCAGGGAACGAGGGTTACAATACGTAACCGAGACGTTCCCTTCCAGGAACATCAAGCTGCGTCGAAACTCTAGGGGAACGCCTTCAGCGTGAGCATGCTCTAAATCATGTGTATAATCAGTCCAATGGAGAACTGAGACGTCACGACGTAGTGACGTCACCAGCAACCCTAACCCTAACCCTAAGTACTTCATAAAGTCATTACTGCTGTGCTGTTGGGAAATGTCTGCACCTGTTTATGCTATATTTTTCGTTAATTTAACCACAGTATTGAACAAATACCCAGGGTTATGTTTGTTTTCTTCTAAGAGAAATGAATAGTAATCCGATCTGGCAGTTTTTAATACTTTTCTATAAGATAAGTTGCATTCACGCAAAGCAGTATGAGTGTGATCGTTATATCACGGTGTTACACTGTTTTTCTTAATCTTTTTTAAGCGCACTGGAGCAACTGTATCTAAAGTGCTAGAAAAGAGAGGGTCCATAGTTTCTATTACATCAAGTTTTTCTGAGCTATTGGATATCCTGAGGAATTCAGATAAGTCAGAAAGAGTACTTACAAAGCAGTCTTTTGTAGTAGAAGTGATGGTTCTACCGTACTTGTAGCAAGGAGTTGAATTTACAGTTTTAGCTATCTGGAGTATACAAGATACTAGATAATGATCTGAGATATCATTGCTTTGCTGCAGAATTTCAACATCATTAACATCAATTCCATGTGACAGTATTAAATCTAGAGTATGATTTCGGCAATGAGTAGGACCTGACACGTGTTGTCTAACCCTAATATAGTTTAAAATATCTATAAATGCTGTTCCTAGTGCATCTTTTTCATTATTAACATGGATGTTAAAATCACCCACTATTAAGACTTTATCTGCGGCCAACACTAACTCGGATAGAAAATCAGCAAATTCTTTAATAAAGTCTGTATGGTGCCCTGGTGGCCTGTAAACAGTAGCCAGTACAAACGTCACGGCGGATTTATCATTAGCACTTGTTTCTCTGGATAATGCTATATGAAGCACCATTACTTCAAACGAGTTATATTTGAAGCCATTTCTCTGAGAGACATTGAGAATATTGCTATAAATAGTAGAAACACCTCCCCCTTTACCTTTTAGACACGGTTCATGTTTGTAGGCCGATCACTCACTGTGAAGCAGTTCCAGAAACTGCTGGGTCTGATGGCAGCTGCGTCCAACGTGATACCTTTTGGCCTGCTGTACATGAGACCCCTACAGTGGTGGCTCAAGACCAATGGGTTTTCCCCGAGGGGAAATCCGCTTTGCATGATCAAGGTCACGTGGCGATGCTTTTGTGCCTTAGGCATGTGGAGGGAACCTTGGTTCTTGCTACAGGGCCATTGTTGCCATTGTTGGGCACTCCTTGTCACCGCGTTATGCTCGTGACAGATGCGTCCCTCACTGGTTGGGTGGCGGTCATGAGTGGCCGCTCAGCCGGTGGTCTATGGAGGGGTCAACATCTCACGTGGCACATCAAACCTGAGCCCCAGCGAATGGATGCTTCACCCCGAGGTGATGAAGCAGATTTGGAGAGAGTTTGGCCAGGCTTAAGTAGACCTCTTCGCGACTCAAGAGACATCGCAATGTCCTCTCTGGTTCTCTCTAAATCATCCAGCTCCAATGGGGCTGGATGCCATGGTACAAGCGTGGCCGAGGTATGCCTTTCCCCCTCTCTCAACCGAGGTTGTAGAGACCGTCCTCCAATCAAGAGCTCCCTCTACGAGAAAACTGTATACCCTGAAGTGGAGACTCTTAACTTCTTGGTGCAGAGACTGCCATTCTGAACCAGTTAACTGCCCATTTGGTACAGTGCTGGAGTTCCTGCAGGCCCGTCTCTCCGCAAGGTTAACCCGCTCCACCCTAACGGTCTACGTGGCGGCCATTGCGGCCTACCACGCCCCTCTCGGTGGCTCCTCAAGGGGGGCAAACACCCCCTGGTTATACGTTTCTTCCACGGTGCACTGAGGTTGAGGCCTCCAGTACGCTCTCGCGTCCCTTCGTGGGACCTAGCTTTGGTGCTAGAGGCTTTCTTCAAGCCTCCTTTTGAACCTTTAGAGGAGACCTCGGATCGTCTCTTCACCATGAAAACCACTTTTTTGTTGGCTATCACTTCTCTCAAGAGAGTTGGGGATCTTCAGGCCCTCTCTGTGGCCCCTTCCTTCCTGGACTTTGCGCCTGGCATGGCCAGAGCTTTTCTGTACCCCCGTGTGGAGTATCTTCCGAAGGTCCCCACCCAAGCACCTCAGCCAATAGTACTTCAGGAGAAGCTTAACTGTATGTGTCCAGTGCGAGCATTGGACACATACGTCCACAGAACTGCCCTGTGGAGGAAGGGGGACCAACTGAAGAGGCTATCCGGCTGCTAAACCTCGATGGATTGTTGATACAATCACTCTAGCTTATGAGTCCTCTGACCTCCCCTCACTTTGGGGAGTCAATGCTCACTCTGCCCGTGGGGTATCGGCCTCTAAAGCCTTCTTCGCAAGTCTTCCCCTGCAAGAAATATGTAACGCGGCGGGATGGTCCACGCCCCTGATTTTCACTAGGTTCTATGGCCTAGATCTTTGAGCCACTCCAGACTGTTTCATTCTTTCGCCCTGACACACTTGGGCGGGTATTTCCTCAGTATGGCGGCGTGGGCATTCTCGTTCCCCTAGCGTTTTAACGCAGCTCGACATTCCTGGAAGGCCGCACATGCTTTTATGCTTCGTGGTCGGTGACGTCACTACGTCGTGATGTCTCACTTCTCCATTGGACTGATTACATCATTAAATCACATTAAATATATCAAATAATATTGATACTTGTACATCAGTGGCATCTCTAAAGTTTTATTCTTGTTTTACATGTTATTGTTTTTCTTTTATACATTTGTATTATTTCTTTTAACACAGTGAATATCAATGCAAAGAGGATCTGAAACAAACAAGGTAATATAAACTCACATCATTTATAATATTACTAAACAGTATGTTATAACTGTATGTGTTATTTTTCTGTATTCATATTTGTACATCTGAAGTTATGATTAAAATATTGAAATTCATAGTTCAATGTATTGTAGATCTCAAAATACTTATAAAAATGCATATAAATCATCTTCACAACATTTAAAAAAAACTTTTCTGCATTTAGAAAAATATTTTAACCATGTTCACAGTTGAAAATCACAAGATATTTTCTGTTTTTTACTTGATATGTTATTTTGTATATTTGTAATTTCTAGAGATGAACTCAAACAATACAAGACCAATTTTGAGCACTTGCAAGCAAGGTATAGTATTACAGAATACATTATGGCTACAGTCTCTTAAAAAAATAACAGTTTTCTAATTTCAAAACTGAAAAAAACGTATTAGTACCACGTTGGAGCCCCATGTTAGAAAAGGGATTGGATGACTCAAATGCAGTCAAACAAAAAAGAAAGTTTATTTTGAACTTCAGAACACAAAGCCAGCAAAAAGAGCTAAATACAAAAGTCAGTTGAATTGGCCCTCTCTGATTGACCATTAGTCTGCGGATGGCAACCAGAGGAGAGGCTCACAGTCACCGACAGTTGACGACAGAATTCTGTCCAGAACCTAGATATAATTTGGGGAGCCCTGTCAGAAGCCACGTCCACCGGGAGGTCATGAATGCAGAAGACGTGATCTAAGACAATGGCTGCTGTGTCCCTCACTGAAGGTAAATTGGGGAGGGGAATGAAATGAACCGCCTTCCAAGAATCTGTCTGCCACAGTGAGGACTACAGTGTTACCATCAGATAAGGGTAGGCTTGCGACAAAGGGCATGGCAGTGTGGGACCAGAGTCTCGAAGGGATAGGCAGCGGTCTGAGAAGCACTAAGTCTCCAAGCTAGTTTGGAAGAATAGCCCCACTGAATGACGCTGGTTTGAACCAGCCTAGGAACAAGCAACAGACCCTCTGGGCATAGTGACACTATCTTGCGCCTTGCAGACTCTGGATTTTACCTGCCAGGTGACCTCCACAACCACCCAGTTCGGTGGAACGATGGGTGCAAGAAAGGTGGAGTCAGTCTCGGATTAAAAAAACCATGAAAGCATATTGAGTTTCCCTTCCTACTCCCAGGGCGATAGAAGTGATCTCTGAGACAAAAATGCTCCCCACTCCCACCTCTGATGCATCCACCTCCACTACGATTATCTGGTTATCTTATTATTCTACTTTGGCGGGATCATTTTGAATGCCCTCTGGCGACAAAATATACCCCAGGAACGGAACTGACCATGCATGGAACTCGCACTTCTCCTCTTTGGTGAAAATAAACCAATCTCTAGAAGCCTCTGTAACACTCGCCTGACGTGCTGGGGTGCGTTTCCCGTACAACGAAGTAACTCGCTGATTAACTTACAAAGTACGATGCATTGTTGTGGAAACAAACTAGCTAGTCACGAGTGTTTCCCGAACATGGTCGCATCTCCGTAGTTTGAACCGCATTAGTTCAACAACTTAGGGCCATTTTTAATGACGTCACAGAGTAATAACTTCTGCTATTTAACTCATTAGAAATCTCAAAATGCAGCTATATTGAACATGGCACCCAATAACTAATTTACTATTTTTTGTTCCCTGTCATTTCACTTTATTTGATGTTTGATTCATCGTGTGTGCTCTCTTACGTCATACTCCGGGGTTCCCTCAGACATTTGTGCACATGCGCACTTCTAATAAGCAACGCTTATAGAAGATGAACAAAAATACATAGATTAAAATGCATTTATATTTAGATACAATTGAGGATATAGTTTGTACGGCGTGTTAGCTTGCAAACTGTGACCAAGAACATTATTTATTAAGCCCATATGTCTTACTAACAAGAAACAATGCTTCTAACCACAGGTCGAAAGCTGTAGTTCCAACCAAGTAAGTTTGTGACGCTGTTTGCGAATGTTCGTTTGAACTATGGTGTAACGATGCTTTTGGGAAACGCACCCCAGGACGTGATCACGCTCGTTCTGGGAGAAGATCAGGATTTAGTCAAGGTCTACAAAATACAAACCCATCGACCAGGTCAAGACCGCGAGGGAGTTTGAAAGTGCATGACTAGAGTGACACCCCAATTTTATTCAGAATTTTGCCTTCAGTCTTAATCACATTTATTTAACAAGGTACAGAATACGTTTCTTTGCTTTCAGAGAGATACAGGCCTAAATCTGGTGTACACTGAGATTTGATTGTTCTCTTGATTGTTATTGTTTAACTGTATATATTTGTATTCTTTCATTTAACACAGTGAATATCGATGCAAAGAGGCGCTGAAACAAACCAGGTAATATAAACTGACGTCATTTAGAACATTACTGAACAGTGTGTTATAAGCGTATGTCTTACATTTCTGTACACATATTTGTGCACCTAAAGTAATTAACAAATAATTGAAACTCATAGTTCAATGTAGTGTAGACCTTGATACTATCCTTAAAGTCCAAATAAATCATCTTCACACCACTTTTAAAATCTTGTCTTCAAATACCAGCATATTTGAACAGTTTTCACAGTTAAAAATCACAAAATATTTTCTGTTTTCTACTTGGTGAATGTTATGTATGTTTCTTATTTCTAGAGATGAACTCGAACAATACAAGAAAAATTTTGAGCACTTCCAAGCAAGGTATAGTATTACAGAATACTTTGTTGTTTTTAAGAGACTAGCAATAGTTTTCTAATTTAAAATCTGAACAAAAATACAAATGATTTTTATTTTCATCAAGGAAAGATATACTCACCAGTAACTTACTGGTACCAGGTTGGATCCCATTTTATTCAGAATTTTGCCTTATTTCTTCTTGACATATATTTAGCAATGTACAGGACACATTTCCTGCCACAGTCATCGCTTGCAATCAATAGTCAAGTCAAGTCACCTTTATTTATATAGCACTTTAAACAATACAGATTGCGTCAAAGCAACATCACAGTGTTTAAACAGGACAATAGTGTGTAAGTAACACATTATTGAAAACAATCAATTTTCAGTTAAAGGCAGTTGATCAATGAATTCAGTGATGTCCAGTTCCGTTCAAATAGTATTCGATATTGCTGGAAAGTGTCCCCAACTAAGCAAGCCAGAGGCGACAGCGGCAAGGGACCAAAATTCCACAGGTGACAGAAATAGAGAAAAAGACCTTGGGAGAAACCAGGTTCAGTCGGGGGACCAGTTCTCCTCTGGCCAGACCAAACCAACAGTTTGTACCAATGTCTGAATGTAGAGATTGTAGAGAACTCATCAGGTTCCTATGGTGTAGGGGCCGATGGCCGTCTAGGTGACGAGGTCTTTATTGATGATCCGTCTCTGGAGCTCATCTGCCTGACATTCAGGGCTATAGAAGTTATCTCTAGGTGCTGATACGGACTGGATCCGGGGGACTGCAGTGACCATCTGATCTGGATACAGGCTGGGTCTGGTGGCTATGGTGATCTCGGAATAAGAATGAAACAGACTAATATTAGCATAGATACCATTCTTCTTACGATGCAACAAATACATCTGGTGTTATGGGAGGTGTTTTCGATTCCGGTTGACCTAATTAATGCAGCCTAACAATCCTTTAACGGATTTGAATTATAGGAATGTGTTAATGATTTTATGTGTAAGCCAGGTTAAAGAGATGGGTCTCTATATTTAAACTGACCGAGTGTGTCTGCCTCCCGAACAGTGTTAGGTAGATTGTTCCAAATTTTGGCACTAAAAATGAAAATGATCTGCTGCCTGCAGTTGATTTTGATATTCTAGGTATTATCAAATTGCCAGAGTTTTGAGAACACAGTGGATGTGAGGGACTATAATGTGATAAGAGCTTGCCCAAGTCCTGAGGAGCTGTCCTGAAGTTTAATTAAGCGTGCAGAACAACCGCCTAATAAAGCATTACAAAAATCTATCCTTAAGGTCATGAACGCATGGATTAACGTTTCTGCATTTGAGATCAACAGCATAGGTTGTAATTTCAATATATTTTTAGATGAAAAAATGTGGTTTTGAAAATGCTAGAAATGTGGCTTTTGATGGAAAGATTGCTATCGAGTAGGAACCCAAGGTTCCTAACTGATGTCAAAAAAATTGACAGAGCAGCCACCGAGTATTAGACTGTGTTTTAGGTTATTACTTCTAGAGGCTTTAGGTCCAATAATTAACAAGTCTGTTTTTCTGGAATTTAACAGTAATATGTTACTCGCCATCCAGTTTTTTATATCAGCTATGCATTCTGTCTGTTAGTTTATCAAAATGGTATGTTTCACCGGGCCGCAAAGAAATATAGACCTGCATATCATCAGCGTAACAGTGAAAGCTAACACCATGTTTCCTGATTATAACTCTCAAGGGTATCATGTAAAGCGTAAAATGCAATGGCCCTAGTACTGAGCCTTGAGTTACTTCATACTACACTTGTGATTGATATGATACCTCTTCATTCACTTCCACAAATTTATGCTGTCAGATAAGAATTATTCAAACTATTCATTTCAATTCAATTCAAGTTTATTTGTATAGCGCTGCAGAGCAGCTGTACAAAAGTTTTAGGCTACTACAATATATTTAGTAGCTTATTAGTGATGAATACTGTATGCTAAGTCGATGTACATATGATATAAATGTTAAAATCAGTAACTGTGTAATCAAACAGATGATGAACACTAATTGCAATGGTTATGTGCTGTAATTAACTTGTAGGAAAATTATATAGTGCTGTATGTTGTTTCAAGGCTGGCATCATCTGCGGTCCTCTGAGGGGTTGGCATAATCTTCTTCTGAATCTTGTGTAAATCCTAGTTACCACGGGATGGAAATCCCTTGGCAGAGACAGAGAAACAAAGGTTGCGTTAGACTTTTTCATTGTCTGTCATTTTGACTGACAGGGTGGTAAAAATTCCGTCATAATCTATTATTACCCGTCATTTTAATTTTTATATCATAATAATACATTTAATTGCTTTTATTTTATTCTTTTTCAAATTTTCATTTTTTAATAATGATCATACAATGCAAGCATACTGTATAGTTTTTTTTTTTCCGCATTTATTTTTGAAGAGAACAGATTAAAAGAAACTGCGTTACTTTTCGTGTTCAATACCACACTCAGCTCGATTTGAATAGATTCAAATTTTTATAGACTAATATTTCTTAAATCCTAATCGTTCTTTCTGTATATGTTGTTTGTGAAGAGTAGGCTACATAGCTTGCCTGATTTGTTACTTTCAATATGAAAAAGTGTCAGATTTCAAATTCTGTCCATTTAATTAGAAAATTCAAGTAATAAATACCATTTTGGCGCTCTTTAATGTGGCGTAATAGATCGCTGTAGCCTTAACTGGGTAATGGCCTGTGTGTAATCAAACGCATAGCAAAGGATTCGTAAGAGTTTCTTTTTTTGTTCTGGATAACGTGCTCTGCTGCAACACTGGAGTGCATTTGCCACCAACTGGACAGGGGTGGGAACTACAGTTACAAATTACAATAGATCACCCTCTGTGTATTGGAGCCTTCAGATTTTTCCGTCACTGATAAAAAAATTCCGTCAATAAAGGAAAATTTTCGGTTAACGCGACCTCTGTGCTAAACATATTTCGCTTGATAGAGATGGATATCACTCAAATCAGAAATAATGTGAAGGCTATGATGACGGCAATGGACATCATATGAGCGGTAAATTATAGTTCACAAGTTTGTCCTTTCTAGATACTTAATATTTTCAGGTGAAAGCATCATTTAAACAGGTACAGCACTTATTCACACGCAATCACTCTGTGATTGCATTAAAACAAATGTAATGGTATCCGATTTCGAATGGGCAGAAATCTGTAAGAAATGCAGTGATCCATAAGTAAAATAACTGACGAAAATGTATTTTTATTTTCATTACAAATTTTGCAATGCATAAAGCAGCACTTATACTCTTTTAATGCTGACAATGTTATTAGCTTGGTATGTGGTAGAAACTAAGTTTGCACACTAGTGTTCCAAACTGTCCTGTTATTTTATTTGAGTATTTAAGTATTTTTTTAATATGTGTTATGAACAGGACAGTTATATTTCAAAAATTATTTCTGATTTTTTTTTTTTTTTTGCCGCGGAGCGGTGTTTCTGATATCAGTGAGCGAGGAGTGCAGCGGGAGCGGAAAATTGTGAACCTGGAGCGGAGCTGGAGCGGAGTGATACTGATTATTAAATGCACAGAGCGCGGAGGGGAAATTGTTGCCACTCCACTCCGCTCACATACTCTGGTCCCAAGTGAGAGGTTTTTTTTTCTGTCGCAGGGGACATTGTAAATGTCCAGAGACCCCAGCTTTTACCAGATAATGTTAATATGCTAGATTTCCTTAAAAAAAATGTCTCTGTCTGAATAAGTGAGTTTGTGAGTGAATGAGGTGAGTGTTCTCAAATACTCATTCAGCACATGGGCCAGCTGCAATAAGTAGGCTGCAATTTTTATTTTTTCTGAGTTTTCAAGAATACTAAATTGAAACGTTTTTAATTTATTTTTTTATTTTTATTTTATTTTTTACATGGTTTAATAATTTTTGGTTATTCAAATTGAAGTTCCTGTTTCAAAGTGATAGATGGCTAATTTGTATGCCACTGATATGTTCAGTGTTCATGTAAACTGTTTAATAAGCACTTCTGGCACTTTTTTCGAGTCTCTTCATTAGTTTTGTTTTTCCTGTAAATGATACAATAAATACCATACTGTGACATTCATATCGAGGTATTACAGTACCGTGAAGTTTTGATACCGTTACATCCCTAATTGTTGCTCTTAAATTGTTTTGGATGTTTTTTGTATTTTCTAGCTCGGGGAACAGTCACAGTCTCTTTAGTGTGATATCTAGATGAAAGGGTCTCTATGTGCTGAGAATTAACTGATCTCTGTGACCTGAGGTGGCTAGCAGACGGTTGGTTTAGCCAGTCTGTCTGCTTCCTGACCTGGGCCCCAGTTAGTCAAGTGCAAACTCTAAGACTATGTGCCATATTTCTCGATGAAGGAGGGATGAAAACCATGTCTATTCAGCAGGTCGGGTCTGCCCCAGAAACTCGTCCAATTGTCTATGAAACCTATGTTATTCTGCGGGTACCACTTAGAACTCTAGACGTTGAGTGACAACAGTCTATTATGTATTTCGTCACCACGGTAAGCAGGGAGGGGACCAGGGCATATTACAGTCTCTGACAAGTTCACACACCTCTTTAACACTATTTTTAGTGATTTCCGACTGGCAAAGTCGAACATCATTAGTGCTGATGTGAATAACAATCTTACTGAATTTACGTTTAGCATTAGCCAGCACTTTTAAATTTGCCAAGATGTAAGGCGCTTTGGCTCCCGGTAAACATTGGACTACAGTGGCTGGAGTCTCTATTTTCACGTTCCGTACAATTGAATCGCCAATAACTAGAGCACTTTCATCAGGTTTCTCAGTGGGTGCTTCACTGAGTGGGGAGAACCTGTTTGATGTTCTGATCAGAACAGAAGAGTGGTGTTTCGACCCACGACTATGCCGCCTCACAGTCACTAGCTATTTCCTTGCATTTTTCACATGAAGAAGTAGGGATGGCATTAAAGATCCAATGTTATACTTCAGCCTCAGCACACTGTGGAGAAAAAGTATAACCAGTGGGTTATTACCCACTGAGAGGCCACCAAGAGGGGCGTGGAAGGCCAATTAAGCTGCCACATAGACCTTCAAGGTGGAGTGAGTTAACCCTGCAGAAAAACATGCCTGCAAGAACTCCAGCACTGTACCAGTCGGGCTGTTAACTGGGTCAAGCTGGCGGTCTCTGAGAGGTCAATCTGAGCCTGGCCAAACACTCTCCAAATCTGCTTCACCACCTCGGGGTGAAGCATCCATTTCCCAGGCCTCGGCCCCTGCCTTGACAGGACGTCTGCTCCACATTGAGATGAGAGGTGTTTTCCCTGGGACCACAGGAGGACCTGATATGCCAGCTTGTACATGGGACATGAACACAGACCCCCCGGTGGTTGATGTAATAAACCACCGCTGTGTTGTCGGTGTAGACCAGCAAATGGTGATTTATTAGGTCTGGTAGGAAATGCTTAAGAGTCTGAAACACGGCCAGCATCTCCAGGCAGTTGATGAGATGGCGACCGCTCCACAGATCATTGGCAGAATGGCTAAAAGGAGCTCTCAGCACCAGGCCTTGAGACATGAACCAAGGTTTTCTTCCACATGTCACATAGGCAACACTGCGTGACCTTGCGAAACAGGTTTCCCCTCGGGGAGAACCCCTTCGTCTTGAGCCACCACTATTGGGGTCTCATGTTGAGCAGTCTAAGTGGAATCATGTTGGACACCAGCAGTACTTGAAACTGTTTTACATTGAGTGACTGGCCTAGCTTGAGTCTCCTGACTACAGTGAGGATTGACTCGATCCGAGCAGGTGAAATTCATGCCTGCATCGTGGTTGATTTCCACACCACGCCTAGATAAGTGGTTCTCTGTAATGGAGACAGCACACTCTTCTCGGTGTTCAGGCTCAGCCTCAAAGTTCTCATTGTGAGTGAGAACAACATCTCAGTGAGTACGTTTACATGGACAACAATATTCCGATTTTAATGTGATTACGACAATACTCTGATTATGAAGCAACCATGTAAACTGAGATTTTTTATTAATTTAATCCGACTAAAGTCATAATCGAAGTAAACACAAATCGAATTAAGACAGGTGGAGTATTCCTATTTTAGTCGCATTATGGAAGACATGTACACACCTTAATCACACTATTACCCTAGTGTAGGACTTTTCGCCACATTTTGCGACAGGATACACAGTAATGCTGCTTTCTAGGCAGTTTTTTGAGCTCGTGAATCACGTCTTCAAACCACGATTCAGGACTTTAGCGTTCCAGGCAAGTCACGCCAAGCAATTATTATTTTTATATTATTAATAATTTGATTGCAACGTTATATTGTCCTAAACTCTATTTTCCCACCGTGTGCCACTTGCATAAACACCGCACCCCTACAGGCTTTATTGTTGTTTTGCTTAAGATTAAAACAAATTCTTAAAAGATGGATTTGTTATTTTTAATTAAACAGCATAACAACAATAAAATAAAACTACTTTATATAGCATTTATTAACAAAAACTAATAAGACGAGGAATGGACTCCATCGCATGCTGTGTTATATGCCGACTAAACAATTACAGGGCGCGCAAACACTGAGCAATCAAATTAATTAATAAAAAATATAAATGAAAGCCTCCAAAGCGTAATGTGAGGTAAACGGCAAAGATAACAGGGTTTTCAAAATGAAAACAAACAAAAAAAGTAAAACTAAACTGGCTTTCGGTGACTGTGCTTCCGTGTGTTTTTTTTTTTTTTTTTTCCCTAAAAACTGACTGGCTCTGAAACGCTCACTGTGTGGAGCAGACGCTTTGGAGCAGCACAGCATGCACTCGCACAAATGCGACCACGACAAAATTTAACTCACAAATTCTAAAATATTTGTTGCATATGTCCAGTGCCACTTCAAGCTTTCTGTAAAATTAAAGCCGAAACATCCAAAAGTCTATAAGGAAGATGAACTGATTGTGTTGCGTGTGGACCTAATGATGTGTGTCATTAATCGATCTATGTACTATAACATGTAAAACGGGAACATGAAAGGAATATTCTAAAAGCAACTCATGTAAACACCTTAATCATATTATTGTCTTATTCAGAATAAGGTCATTAATTAGATTACTGGTGTCCATGTAAACGTAGTCAGTGTTGAACTGCTAATGGCTCTGAGTGAGCTTAAAATCAACCAATCGTCAATATTGTTGAGTATGCAGATGCCCTGGAGCCGCAGGGGAGCCAGAGCTGCATCCAAACACTTTGTGACAGTACACAGTGAGTGCCCTAGGCCGAACGGAAGAAGCCAATACTGGTAAGCTTTGCCCCTGGAAGCAAACCTCAGAAACTCCCTGTGTTGAGGAAGAATGGAGACATAGAAGTAGGCATCCTTCAGATCTATCGTGATGAACCAGCCCTCAGACCTAATTTGAGTCACGACCTGCCTGACAGTCAGCATTCTAAACTTCAGCCTCTTGACTGAGCGGTTCAGACTCTGTAGATCTAAAATGGGACGAAGCCCCCGTCCATCTTGGGAACAATGTAGTACCGATTGTAGAACCCAGACTTCATGTCCTTAGGAGTGAACAACTCGATGGCCTCCTTCCTCAGAAGGGATATCACTTCTTGCTCCATGACCAGAGCCTGCACGGGGGCCCACCACGGTGGGGAAAAACCCCTTCGAAAGATGGCAGTGGGGTGCCAAATTGGATATAATAACCTCTCTCTAAAGTATGCAGGATCCATGTAGACACATTTGGCAGTAGTTTCCACATTGACAAATAATCTACTAAGGCAACCAACCTCTCGAGAATGGTATCTGGTGTTACTTGAACCTCTAATTCAATGTCCACTAACTGAGAACCAGCAGGAAGCACCTGAATTAGCTGCTCTGGGGACCCTCATAGGCCCTGTAATTCTGGCAAGATTAGCTGGCAAATCTCCTGATGACCCGAGGATAGACGGAGACTGTGTAATGTGGTGAACCCTGCTCTTCCCCGGGAGGGCCACTCAGTTGAGACCTTTTTCACAACCCTCAGGTCGGGCCTTGCCTAGAAGTCCCCGGCTTAGAGCGCTCCTGGTCCTGGTCCCTGGAAGGGGGAATCACAGGGAGGCGATGCTATGTTTTTGTGAATCGCGGTATTAGGAGATGGTACATGGCTGGGAATTTTCATGCCCAGCTGTCCCAGAGGCAAGGACACGGCGAGGAAGGTATTGCTGGAATGCTACCACTTGTTTACGAGCCTGGTGGTATCTGCTGATAACAGAATCGACTCAGTTGCCAAACAGACCTGAAGACTGAAGCTGGGCATCCAGGAGGAAGACCCTGTCCTTCTCCTTCATGTCGGGTAGAGCGGTCGTCACCTCATCTTACGGTGCCCTTCTCTCCTCAGTGCCCTCAGGAAGCTGAAATGTTTCCTCTGATACATCAGAGCACAGCAGTTTCCAGCGGGTTTAATCCGCGGCCCTCTCCCCCTCCCTGGGGAAGGAATAACGGAAAAGGAATAACGCCAGGAAAAATCTCCTCTTCAGAAAACCACTTATCTAAGCGTAGTGTGAATCGACAACGATGCAGGCGCGAAAGCATGCCTACTGTTTGTATCCAGTCAATCCTCACAGGGGAGAGTCAGACAGTCAGACACTGTAAAACAGTTTCAGAAACTGTTGGGTCTGATGGCAGCTGCATCCAATGTGATACCTCTTGGCCTGCTGTACATGCCACCCTTGCAAAGCCTTCTGTCCTCCTCACTTTCTGGACCAAGAGAAGCTTAATTGTGTGTGTCCAATGCGAGAAAATCTGACCGACTGCTTGTATGCTACAGTCCTTATAAAAAGGGCTTCCTACCTCTAAGCGGACCCTTAGTCTATGGATAGTGGAGGCCATCCCTATGGCTTATGAGTCCTCTGACCTCCCCACTCCTTTGGGGATCAAGGCTCACTACACTAGGAGTATGGCTTCCTCTAAGGCCTTTTTGTCGGGCGTTTCCCTGTCCGACATCTGTAACGCTGCGGGATAGTTCACGCCTCTTACTTTTTGTCAAATTCTATGGCCTAGACATTGGGGCCACTCCAGGCTCTGCCGTCCTCTCGCTCTAGTGGTTCTTGGACACCCTAAGCAGAGGCTTGCAAGTTTGGCGGCGTGGGCATATCGCTCGCCATAGTGTTTTCGGACACAGCTTGAGTTCCCGGTGGGAACTCTCCTAGGTTACTTATGTAACCCTAGTTCCCCTAGGGAATGAGAGCTGCATCTCAAAGCAAATACTTCCGGCGCCCCTGCGTCATGCTAGCTTCTCTGGAGCAGAAGCTGCCAGCTGCATGCGCCCCGTACTTTATAGCTTCCAGGTCCCTACGTCATCTGCCGGTGACATCGCGTTTGTTCTATTGGATTTCATACGTCTTTCAAAGCATGGTCTTGCTGAGGGCGTTCCCCATAGCGTTTTCGGATGCAACTCTCGTTCCCTAGGGGAACTAGGGTTACAAAAATAACCTAGGAGAGGTTATTAACATAATTGACAATAATTCATGAACAATTTATTTAACAGCAATAGTTTAGCAATAGTCACATTTATTAAAAGAGCATGGCTTGGACAATATTGCCAATATTCAGTTATAGGCATTGTTTTTCACTAACTTAAATATGCAGTGTTCAATCTCCACCAAATTTCACATTTGGTAAGCATCCTTGCCTAAAGACATCTACATGCCAATATTGTAAGTTAATATTTATAGTTTTTTCGGGTAGTGCTGGATGGACGAGACGGAACACTAAGTACAAGCAAACAAAGTCTTTAATACAAACCCACAGATGGAAACAGGCAGGAACGCAGAGTAATATCCACACACGTTAGACAACATCAAAGACCGACCGTGAACTAAAGACTCAGACAGACTTATAAAGGTTAACTGATAATCACAGACAGGTGAAGGGGATCACGTTAACGAGGGCTAAAACAAAGTAAACAGAACGACAAAGGGAGACAATGGAAGAAGACAATGGATGTTTGGCACATATAAATTACTTTGGCATAGGTTTACCACTTTTAAAGCATGTTGCCCACCATTCACTGTTTTCTTAGGCTACGTCTACATTAATCCGGATACATTTGAAAACGGAGTTTTCGTTTGAAAACGCTCTTCGTCCACACTAGCGTTTCCAAGCATTTTCCAAAAGTTTCTCATCCACACTGAAACGTAGGAAAACATCAAATTCGCCTTACCGCGCATGCGTAAAGCCTCCAAACTTATAACTTACAGACATAATAAGTTTTCACGCAATTCTTCTGCCGGGATAATTAACGGAAACATCTCATCATCCACTGACGCGTCTATATCGCGCTCATTCATGTTTTATCTGAAAAGCAGTTGTCGTCATGTTTTGCAGGACAGCAACTGTGAGTAAATTTTCTGTCATCATTTTAGGACTGTAATTTGAAGAGTGTACAAGGTAAATCTCTTTAGCAGCAGTGTGACAGTGATAAGCACAGGCACAATTACTGCTGTAAACATAGAGATCTATTGGTACAATATGCGTACCACATGACTAAATATGCGTCATCGTTTTCAAAAGCCTCCGTTTTTACAGTACACACTACAACGCGAAAACAACGTTTTCAAATTTATCCACTTTGGAGAGCGTTTTCAAAAAGCTCAGTTTTCCTTGACAAAAACGCCGTCTCAGTGTGGACGGAAGGCCAAAACGGAGAGAAAAGGATGCGTTTTCAAACCGAAAACGTATTAGTGTGGACATGGCCTTAAAAGCCACTGGGTGAGTCTGGATGCAAGGGTCCTTTCAGCTTTAGTTTATGTTATTCTTCTAATTTCTAGAGATGAACTCGAACAATACAAGAAGTTTGAGCATTTCCAAGGAAAGTATAGTATTATATATTTCATTGATATTTTCAAAAGACCTTAGCAATAGTTTTAATAATTTGTAAACTGTACAAAAATGCATAGTACTTTTATGCAGTTTGAATAACAAACAAAAACACACATACTTATCATTAAAATAATTAGGTACAACTCGTTAGTATCATATTGGACCCCTTTTTGCTATCAGAACTTTTCCTTAATTCTTCATCACATATATTTAACAAGGTACAGTAAACATTTTTTACCAAGATGGCGCCAGCGTGTTCGGCAAGCCGTCTGCCTCACCTCCTGCTCACAATGCTAGTTGCAGTTTTAATTTGTGATTTCCGCCAAGCTACCACTGCTTTATTTGTGTATGATCGGCACACACTGCTTAATATCAAAGCAGCTTGTTTATCGCTGCTTAAATATAAATTTGAAGATCAAAATTCCAGCCTTTCCCCACACCAGGCGTCAGTACCTCTATACCTGTGGCGTTCACATGCTGCCTGGCGGAGGAAGTGGCCGAGAAGGCGTGGTAAGCGTGGAGGATTATTGGTAAAAATCCGAACACAGTGGTGGTCTGCCAACAGGAAAATTCCTCACCCATATGCAGAGGGACGCCATGCGCCTGACATACTGCTGGGCCTACGGTGGATTGTGCCGCTACACCCCAGCAGACGGCACACAGCGTCGCAACTCCTGCCGCTGGTAGGGCAGCTGCCCAGGCACCGCAGGAGCAGCCGCGGTGTAGACCATGGATGCCTTCGGAAGCTGGAGCACTGTGTGGCATCGGACCGTGAGGAGCAGACTCTCCACTTTGGTCTTCTCAATGCTAGATCGCTAGCAAACAAGACCTTCATCCCCAATGATGTTTTTACTTCACGCCAGTTGGATTTTATGCTCCTGTCACAAACCTGGCTTCACGTCGGTGAGTGCACCCCATTTTCCGAGTTCTAACCACCGGCAGGGGTGGAGGGCTAGCATCTGTTTTTAAATCTAGTTTGAAATGCCGCCCAGTAGTAACAAACTCATTCTCCAGCTTTGAACTACATATATTTGTATTAAAAGCTGATGCGCCAGTGCTGTGCGCTTTAGTCTATTGCCCGCCAAAATTTAATAAGACTTTCATTCTGGATTTTATGGACTTTGTTGCGGAACTCACGCTCAACTACGACCGCTTTTTAATAGCTGGTGATTTTAATGTCCACTTATGCTGTCATTGTGAAAGTCCAACCAATTGTCCAAAGATTTTCTTAATCTGGTTGACTCTTTTAATCGTACTCAATCGGTGGTCGGAGCAACGCACAAGAAGGGGCATACACTTGACCTTGTGTTTTCATTTGGATTAAATATAGGCATACTGGAAATCTGCGATACTGGCATCTCGGATCACTTTGCGGTGCTGTTCTCAGTCACATTGCCCAAAGCTTTGGATAAACCATGCGCCTCAGCGCGCCAGGTACGCACATTACACAACCTGACTGCCTCTCGCTTCACGGATGCTTTTAATGACTCACCCCTTCACACAAATCACCTCGGTGATCTAAATGTGAACCAGTGGATCACTGTTTTTGACGTGAAGCGCTCTGATTTACTGGACAAAATAGCTCCATTCAGAAATAAAAGTCCTAAACCAGCATCTGATGCATGGCTAAATGAAACCACACGAACCATCACCAGAACTGTGTGAAAAATGTATTCTGTTCTTTCACAAGAAGGTGTCTACTGTTAGGTCCTCCCTCACCCCCTGTGTCTTAGAGTCTCAGCTACTTCCTACCTGTAATGTTGTTTTTGAACATTTCCAAACTGTATCTCTTTCATTTTTAACCAGAGTGGTACAACAGCTGAGACCATCAAACTGTCCATTGGATTCTATTCCATCTCAATTGTTTAAGGAGCTGTTTTTGAGCTCTCATTTTAGACTCTATCAATTCCTCTCTGGGGTCTGGCTGTTTCCCAGCTGCCTTCAAACATGCTGTGGTTCAGCCACTTATGAAAAAATCTAACCTCGATCCCACAGTGTTATGAAATTTTAGACCTATTTCTTAACTCCCCTTCTTGTCTAAGGTTGTGGAGAACGCTGTGCTCGACCAACTACAGTCTCACCTTGACGCAAATGGTATCACAGAAATATTTCAATCTGGCTTTAAAGCTCAGTACAGCACAGAAACGGCCCTTTTAAAAGTTTGAAATGACTTGTTTTTAGCTGCTGGCTCGGGGAAATCTACAGTTCTGTTACTTTTAGATTTAACAGCCGCGTTTGACACTGTGGATCACATTTAAGTCGCTTAGAGCATTATGTTGGCATTAAGGGTACTGTTCTTGTGTGGTTTAGGTCATTTTTATCTAACAGAAGTTTTTCTGTACATCTTGGCCAGCACTCCTCATCAAAAATGCCGTTGAAATCCGGCCTGCCGCAGGGTGCAATTTTAAGTCTGGGGCTATTTTTAATATATATGCTCCTCCCTAGGGGAAATTTTTAAAAAGCACAATGTGGCATTTCATTGCTTTGCAGATGACATTCAAGTCTACCTCCCATTGAGCACCCATGATCATTCTACAATTAAATCTTTCCAGGACTGTCTCAAAGAGGTAGTGTCCTGGATGAACTCAGACTTTTAAAACCTGAACAAAACAAAAACAGAGGTCATTGTCTTTGGGCAACCGGGACAGTGCCATCGGCCCTTTAGCTTCCCTCTCTCGGCCACATGCTAAAAACCTAGGAGTGCTTCTTGACTATGGTTTTAAATTTCACAAGCAGGTCAGTGCAGTAGTGAAAAGTGTTTTTTATCACTTACGACTTTAGCGAAAATGAAGTCCTATCACCCTAAGAGGGAATATCTTTTTATTCTACTTTGGCGGGATCAATTTGAATGCCCTCTGGCAACAAAATAAACCCCAGGAATGGAACTGACCATGCATGGAACTCGCACTTCTCCACTTTGGTGAAAATAAACCATTCTCTAGAAGCATCTGTAACACTCGCCTGACGTGCTGGACGTGATCACGCTCATTCTGGGAGAAGATCAGGATTTCGTCAAGGTCTACAAATACAAACCCATTGACCAGGTCAAGACCGCGAGGGAGTTTGAAAGTCCAAAGAGCATGACTAGAGTGACACCCCAATTTTATTCAGAAATTGGTCTTAAGTCTTAATGACATTTATTTAAAAAGGTACAGAAAACATTTCTTAGTACAGTCAGCCCTAGCACTTGTTAGTGTGTATAAAAGCTGTATTGCTTTCAGAGAGATACAGGCCTAAATCTGGTGTACACTGAGATTTGATTGTTCTCTTTTTTGATAATGTTTAACTGTATATATTTGTATTCTTTCATTTAACACAGTGAATATCGATGCAAAGAGGAGCTGAAACAAACCAGGTAATATAAACTGAGGTCATTTAGAACATTACTGAACAGTGTGTTATAAGCGTATGTCTTACATTTCTGTACACATATTTGTGCATCTAAAGTATTTAACAAATTATTAAAACTCATAGTTCAATGTAGTGTAGACCTTGATACTGTCTATGAAAGTCCAAATAAATCATCTTCACACCACATTTAAAAATCTTTTCTTCAAATACCAGCATATTTGAACACTTTTGACAGTTAAAAATCACAAAATATTTTCTTTTTTGTACTTGGTGTTATTATGTATGTTTCTTATTTCTAGAGATGAATTCGAACAATACAAGAAAAATTTTGAGCACTTCCAAGCAAGGTATAGTATTACAGAATACTTTGTTATTTTGAAGGGACTGTAGCAATAGTTCCCTATCAGTCGGTCTCTTCGACGTCTCGTCGAGACCGACGAATTGGGATATCGCCTGGATAGACCAATCTACTTCGTGTGTATACAAACGAGCCAATGAATATTGGCATGCATGATTGCAGCCAGCTGCGGCTGATCACAGCGTGAGCATATAATACGCAGCAGGTGCATGCATCATCAAGCTTTCGCTTCGGAGCTGGACCATTATTGTGGAACGAGTCAAGAAGCAACACTTACCTCCTTTCTTCTCTTTTGTGTTGGCGGCACGGCGCTTCAGCGGCGTGGTCTTCCGTGTCGAGTGGAAGCACACAGCTGGTCTTCACCATCCACCTTCTGTGTTGCTGCGGCCATCTCCCCTGTGCGCCTCAGCACTAAAAGAGCAAATTCCTATAAGAGCAATTTCCAAAAAGAGTGAATTTCTAAAGGAGCTCCACGGGTTGAGCGTCTTTTTAAAGACGAGGCGACATGCCTTTCTCCCCGTGCGTTTCTGGGTGCGGCCGTTTCCTGGCGCCGGGTGATTGCCACGCACACTGCCTCACGTGTCTGGGCTTACAACACGCTGAGGCAGCGTTCGTGGATGATTCATGTCCCCATTGTCCCCAGACTCCGCTTCCTGCAAAGGGGCGGGGTTCCAGTCCCTCTGCCCAGAACGAAGGTTCCTCCGGGGGGGCGTTGTCGCTGGAAGCAGAGGGCTGCCCGGTCTGACGGTGACGGTGAGGAACCCCCCGCCCATTCCATCGGCGGGGGCTCCTCCTTCCACCGACGCTCCGTCGCCACCGGGGCTCTCAGAAGAGCGGGTTGGACCTCCCTTAGGGGTACCGCCCGTTACTTTTGGGGCCCCCCTCGACGAACAGATGTCGGTCGCAGCATCGGGGGGAGAGCCAGACCTCTCTGAGGAGGAGGACGGCACACTGACGTCCACTGGGCGATCAGCGGTGCCCGATACTGACCCGGAGATGATGGCTATGCTTGCCCGGGCCGCCGAGAGGGTAGGGCTTGAATGGAATCCTCCATCACGTCCCGACCCCTCCCGGCTGGACGACTGGTATCTCGGGGTGGCCCGCGCTGGTTCTCAGCGCCCCACCCCAGTGCCATTCTTCCCGGAGGTGCATGAAGAACTCACCCGAACGTGGACGGCACCTTTCACTGCCCGAAACCGCTCGAGTGGGACTTCCTCCCTAACCACCCTTGATGGCGGACCAGCGCGGGGATACACGGCAGTCCCGCCGGTGGAGCGTGCGGTTGCGATGCAACTGTGTCCGGGCGCCGCTTCCACCTGGCGGGGCAACAATCCGTCGCTCCCGTCCCGGGCCTGTAGGCACTCGTCGGCTCTGATCGGCAGTGCCTATGCGGCCTGCGGCTCCGCTGGTTCCGCCCTTCACGCTATGGCGTTGCTACAGGTGCATCAGGCCCAGGCACTGAAAGACCTGTACGAGGGTGGTCACGACCCAGAGGTTCTTCGTGAACTTCGTATCGCCACGGACCTCGCGCTACGTGCGACGAAGGTGACCGCGCGGTCTCTGGGTCGTGCCATGTCCACCATGGTGGTCCAGGAACGCCATCTCTGGCTGTGTCTGGCGGATATGAGGGACTGCGATAAAACCAGGTTCCTCGACGCTCCGGTGTCCCAGACCGGCCTCTTCGGCGACGCTGTGGAGAACTTTGCCCAGCAGTTTTCCGCAGCCAAGAAGCAGACTGAGGCCATCAGTCACATCCTGCCCCGGCGTACAGCTGCTGCCTCCACCCGTCCGCCGGCGGCACCCCAGTCTGCTCGTCGCCGAGGGCGGCCCCCTGTTTCCGCCTCCGCTCCACAGCAGCCACCGCAGCAGCCTTCACAACGGCGCCGTGGAGCCGGTCGCCGGGCAGCCGCCCAGCCCGTCCAGGCCCCCACAAAGACCAGTGGGAAGCGTAAGAGCAAGAGACCCTGAGACGGGCAACCCAGAGATGGAGGATGCTGCTCTTCGGGAGATGGTGACCGCACCACTCCCTCCCCCGGAGGAGGGCCGGGCGGACAATCTTTTGTTTGTTTTTTCCCCGCCACCCAAATACTCGACAAAAGAGCAAATTTCTCTATCTCTGGGTCCCCAAGCGGGACTGCGGGGAGTGCGCAGGCCACCCCTGCGCCTCACCCGTCCTCCCCCCTCGCCAGCGAGCGACGATGGGCGGTTCGAGAGCACGGCAAGACGGACTACTCACGCACCATCGGCTCATGCGCAGGTAAGCGTCTCACACACACAACATACAGACGCTCTGACCCCGCCCCGGTCCGGCAACGAGACTGTGAGGCAGGGTCCCTGCCCCCCTCTTCGCTGCACCCCCGCGGGTACGACGGTGGTCCCCCTTGTGCCGCTTGTTCATTTTCTGGGAGCCTGGAAAGAGCTTCCCAGCCCATCTTGCTGGCTCCTTCGGACCATCACTTTCGGCTATGCGATTCAGTTCGCCCGGCGCCCTCCCAAGTTCAGAGGTATCCACTTCACCTCTGTCAGGGCCGCAGATGCTCCCATCTTGCGTGCAGAGATCGCTTCCTTGCTGGCGAAGGAAGCGATACAGCCGGTCCCTCCAGCCGATATGAGGACAGGCTTTTACAGCTTTTACAGGCATATCAGTACACGGTCCTGCCCTTCGGGCTGTCCCTCTCCCCCCGTGTCTTCACGAAGGTCGCGGAGGCGGCCCTTGTTCCCCTCAGAGAACAGGGCATTCGCATTCTCAACTACCTCGACGACTGGCTCATCCTAGCACAGTCTCGGGTTCAGTTATGCGAACACAGGGACCTGGTGCTCGCACACCTCAGCCAGTTGGGTCTTCGGGTCAACTGGGAAAAGAGCAAACTCTCTCCAACACAGAGAATCTCTTTTCTCGGTATGGAACTGGACTCGGTCAGCCAGACAGCACGCCTCACGCAGGAACGTGCTCAGTCAGTGCTGAACTGCCTAGACACGTTCAAGAGCAGGACAACGGTCCCACTGAAACAATTTCAGAGGCTCCTGGGGCATATGGCAGCAGCAGCGGCGGTTACACCGCTAGGGCTGCTCCATATGAGACCGCTTCAACACTGGCTTCATGGCCGAGTCCCGAGGAGAGCGTGGCTTCGCGGCTCTCACCGGGTTCAAATAACACCGGCTTGCCGCCAGACCTTCACCCCATGGTCAGACCTCTCATTTCTACGGGCAGGAGTACCCATGGAACAGGTCTCCAGGCATGCTGTGCTACACACAGATGCCTCCGCCACCGGGTGGGGAGCCACGTACGACGGACAGGCAGTTTCAGGGGTTTGGACGGGCCCCCAGCTGACTTGGCACATCAACTGCCTCGAGTTGCTTGCAGTACGTCTCGCCCTGCTCCGCCTCAAGGGGCACCTACGTGGCAAACACGTGCTGGTCCGTACGGACAATATTGCGACCGTTGCGTACATCAACCGGCAAGGCGGTCTACGCTCCCGTCGCATGTCGCAACTCGCCCGTCATCTCCTCTTGTGGAGTCAGAAGCATCTGAGGTCGCTTCGTGCCATTCACATTCCCGGGTTGCTCAACCGTACGGCCGACGAGCTCTCACGAGCTGCGCTTCCCGGAGAGTGGAGACTCCACCCCCAGTCGGTTCAGCTGATTTGGAGACGCTTCGGCGAGGCTCAAGTAGATCTGTTCGCCTCCCCGGAGACAGCCCACTGCCAGCTCTTTTTCTCCCTGACGAGGGCACACTCGGCACGGACGCACTGGCATGCAGCTGGCCGCGGGGCCTCCGCAAATATGCGTTTCCCCCAGTGAGCCTTCTCGCACAGACATTGTGCAAGATCAGGGAGGACGAGGAGCAGGTCCTTCTGGTAGCCCCTTACTGGCCCACTCGGACCTGGTTCCCCGAACTCATGCTCCTCGCGACAGCCCCTCCCTGGCAAATCCCTCTGAGGAAGGATCTTCTGACTCAGAGACGGGGCACCTTATGGCACCCGCGTCCAGACCTCTGGAAATTACATGTCTGGTCCCTGGACGGGACGCGGAGGTTCTAAGTGACCTACCCCAAGGGGTAGTTGACACTATTACTTCGGCGCGAGCGCAGTCTACTAGACATGCCTACGCCCTTAAATGGAACCTGTTCGTTGATTGGTGCTCCTCCCGGGGAGAGGACCCCCGAAGATGCCCGATCAGAGCCGTGCTCTCCTTTTTGCAGCAAGGGTTGGAGCGTAGGCTGTCCCCCTCAACCCTTAAAGTCTATGTGGCTGCTATAGCTGCCAACCACGACCTCATAGAAGGAAGGTCGGTAGGGAAGCACGACCTGGTCACCAGGTTTCTTAGGGGAGCCAGGATGTTGAATCCCACTAGGCCCCCTTCCGTGCCCTCTTGGGACCTGTCGCTAGTGCTCACAGCACTGCAGCAGGCTCCCTTTGAGCCTTTGCAGTCAGTTGAGCTGAAGTTTCTCTCAATGAAAACTCTGCTCCTGCTTGCATTGGCTTCCATCAAGAGGGTAGGAGACCTGCATGCATTTTCGGTCGACGATTCGTGCCTAGAGTTTGGCCCGGCGGATTCCCAGGTAACACTGAGGCCCCGGCCTGGTTATGTGCCCAAGGTTCCCACGACTCCCTTCCGGGACCAAGTGGTGAGCCTGCAAGCGCTGCCCTCGGAGGAGGCAGACCCAGCCCTGGCTTTGCTTTGTCCCGTCCGAGCACTAAGATGCTACGTTGACCGGACACAAAGCTTCAGGACCTCAGACCAGCTCTTTGTGTGTCATGGAGGCAGGCAGAAGGGGAATGCCGTCTCCAAGCAGAGGATGGCCCACTGGATAGTGGATGCCATTACCCTGGCCTATCAGGTTCAGGGTGTGCCCTGCCCCCTCAGGCTGAGAGCACACTCGACTAGGAGTGTTGCATCCTCCTGGGCACTGGCTCGCGGCGCCTCGCTAAATGACATTTGTAGAGCGGCGGGCTGGGCGACCCCTAACACGTTCACGAGGTTCTATAGCCTTCGTGTAGACACAGTCTCCTCCTGTGTTCTCACCTCAAACGGGTAGGCACAGAGAGGCCTTGGGTCGGCTTGCTATACTGCTCCAGAGTAACCTAAGAGTAGCTCTGTCGAGCTCCTCCGCTGAGCTTGACAGCTGACGTAGCGGAACGTCAGGCGTCAGGCCCTCACTCGATGAATCCTTCAGAACCGGTAGAGGGCTAGGCTCTACGTAGAGACTTAATTGCATCTCTTACAAAGTCCACATTGCGCCCCAGTGGCTATGTGTTTCCCCGGTAGTACTTCTACCAGTATACGAGGGTTCAATCACCTCCAATTTTCCATATAAACCTAATTGAGTATATATGTGTATGGCTCCGAACCTCCTGTCGGAAGGACGTGAGCTCCGCATATTCCCAGTGCTCCAGTTTCACTGAATTGGATGGTGCTGAGTTATACAGTGACTGGCTCTCCTTGATGCGAGCCCCTGGCCAAAGCCAGGAACGGGACCCAGGGGGGCCCGCTCAGGACACTGGAAGGGACAGCAGCCACGGCGCTTTGTTAGGGATCCCAATTCGTCGGTCTCGACGAGACGTCGAAGAGACCGACTGATAGGGAACGTCTCGGTTACGTATTGTAACCCTCGTTCCCTGAAGGAGGGAACGGAGACGTCTCGTCCCGTCGCCGCGGCTCCTGTACCACCGCTGTACAGCCGGGCCTGTCCCAGCTCCTCAGCGAAACCTTGATGATGCATGCACCTGCTGCGTATTATATGCTCACGCTGTGATCAGCCGCAGCTGGCTGCAATCATGCATGCCAATATTCATTGGCTCGTTTGTATACACACGAAGTAGATTGGTCTATCCAGGCGATATCCCAATTCATCGGTCTAGACGAGACGTCTCCGTTCCCTCCTTCAGGGAACGAGGGTTACAATACGTAACCGAGACGTTCCCTTCCAGGAACATCAAGCTGCGTCGAAACTCTAGGGGAATGCCTTCAGCGTGAGCATGCTCTAAATCATGTGTATAATCAGTCCAATGGAGAACTGAGACGTCACGACGTAGTGACGTCACCAGCAACCCTAACCCTAACCCTAAGTACTTCATAAAGTCATTACTGCTGTGCTGTTGGGAAATGTCTGCACCTGTTTATGCTATATTTTTCGTTAATTTAACCACAGTATTGAACAAATACCCAGGGTTATGTTTGTTTTCTTCTAAGAGAAATGAATAGTAATCCGATCTGGCAGTTTTTAATACTTTTCTATAAGATAAGTTGCATTCACGCAAAGCAGTATGAGTGTGATCGTTATATCACGGTGTTACACTGTTTTTCTTAATCTTTTTTAAGCGCACTGGAGCAACTGTATCTAAAGTGCTAGAAAAGAGAGGGTCCATAGTTTCTATTACATCAAGTTTTTCTGAGCTATTGGATATCCTGAGGAATTCAGATAAGTCAGAAAGAGTACTTACAAAGCAGTCTTTTGTAGTAGAAGTGATGGTTCTACCGTACTTGTAGCAAGGAGTTGAATTTACAGTTTTAGCTATCTGGAGTATACAAGATACTAGATAATGATCTGAGATATCATTGCTTTGCTGCAGAATTTCAACATCATTAACATCAATTCCATGTGACAGTATTAAATCTAGAGTATGATTTCGGCAATGAGTAGGACCTGACACGTGTTGTCTAACCCTAATATAGTTTAAAATATCTATAAATGCTGTTCCTAGTGCATCTTTTTCATTATTAACATGGATGTTAAAATCACCCACTATTAAAACTTTATCTGCGGCCAACACTAACTCGGATAGAAAATCAGCAAATTCTTTAATAAAGTCTGTATGGTGCCCTGGTGGCCTGTAAACAGTAGCCAGTACAAACGTCACGGCGGATTTATCATTAGCACTTGTTTCTCTGGATAATGCTATATGAAGCACCATTACTTCAAACAAGTTATATTTGAAGCCATTTCTCTGAGAGACATTGAGAATATTGCTATAAATAGTAGAAACACCTCCCCCTTTACCTTTTAGACACGGTTCATGTTTGTAGGCCGATCACTCACTGTGAAGCAGTTCCAGAAACTGCTGGGTCTGATGGCAGCTGCGTCCAACGTGATACCTTTTGGCCTGCTGTACATGAGACCCCTACAGTGGTGGCTCAAGACCAATGGGTTTTCCCCGAGGGGAAATCCGCTTTGCATGATCAAGGTCACGTGGCGATGCTTTTGTGCCTTAGGCATGTGGAGGGAACCTTGGTTCTTGCTACAGGGCCATTGTTGCCATTGTTGGGCACTCCTTGTCACCGCGTTATGCTCGTGACGGATGCGTCCCTCACTGGTTGGGTGGCGGTCATGAGTGGCCGCTCAGCCGGTGGTCTATGGAGGGGTCAACATCTCACGTGGCACATCAAACCTGAGCCCCAGCGAATGGATGCTTCACCCCGAGGTGATGAAGCAGATTTGGAGAGAGTTTGGCCAGGCTTAAGTAGACCTCTTCGCGACTCAAGAGACATCGCAATGTCCTCTCTGGTTCTCTCTAAATCATCCAGCTCCAATGGGGCTGGATGCCATGGTACAAGCGTGGCCGAGGTATGCCTTTCCCCCTCTCTCAACCGAGGTTGTAGAGACCGTCCTCCAATCAAGAGCTCCCTCTACGAGAAAACTGTATACCCTGAAGTGGAGACTCTTAACTTCTTGGTGCAGAGACTGCCATTCTGAACCAGTTAACTGCCCATTTGGTACAGTGCTGGAGTTCCTGCAGGCCCGTCTCTCCGCAAGGTTAACCCGCTCCACCCTAACGGTCTACGTGGCGGCCATTGCGGCCTACCACGCCCCTCTCGGTGGCTCCTCAAGGGGGGCAAACACCCCCTGGTTATACGTTTCTTCCACGGTGCACTGAGGTTGAGGCCTCCAGTACGCTCTCGCGTCCCTTCGTGGGACCTAGCTTTGGTGCTAGAGGCTTTCTTCAAGCCTCCTTTTGAACCTTTAGAGGAGACCTCGGATCGTCTCTTCACCATGAAAACCACTTTTTTGTTGGCTATCACTTCTCTCAAGAGAGTTGGGGATCTTCAGGCCCTCTCTGTGGCCCCTTCCTTCCTGGACTTTGCGCCTGGCATGGCCAGAGCTTTTCTGTACCCCCGTGTGGAGTATCTTCCGAAGGTCCCCACCCAAGCACCTCAGCCAATAGTACTTCAGGAGAAGCTTAACTGTATGTGTCCAGTGCGAGCATTGGACACATACGTCCACAGAACTGCCCTGTGGAGGAAGGGGGACCAACTGAAGAGGCTATCCGGCTGCTAAACCTCGATGGATCGTTGATACAATCACTCTAGCTTATGAGTCCTCTGACCTCCCCTCACTTTGGGGAGTCAATGCTCACTCTGCCCGTGGGGTATCGGCCTCTAAAGCCTTCTTCGCAAGTCTTCCCCTGCAAGAAATATGTAACGCGGCGGGATGGTCCACGCCCCTGATTTTCACTAGGTTCTATGGCCTAGATCTTTGAGCCACTCCAGACTGTTTCATTCTTTCGCCCTGACACACTTGGGCGGGTATTTCCTCAGTATGGCGGCGTGGGCATTCTCGTTCCCCTAGCGTTTTAACGCAGCTCGACATTCCTGGAAGGCCGCACATGCTTTTATGCTTCGTGGTCGGTGACGTCACTACGTCGTGATGTCTCACTTCTCCATTGGACTGATTACATCATTAAATCACATTAAATATATCAAATAATATTGATACTTGTACATCAGTGGCATCTCTAAAGTTTTATTCTTGTTTTACATGTTATTGTTTTTCTTTTATACATTTGTATTATTTCTTTTAACACAGTGAATATCAATGCAAAGAGGATCTGAAACAAACAAGGTAATATAAACTCACATCATTTATAATATTACTAAACAGTATGTTATAACTGTATGTGTTATTTTTCTGTATTCATATTTGTACATCTGAAGTTATGATTAAAATATTGAAATTCATAGTTCAATGTATTGTAGATCTCAAAATACTTATAAAAATGCATATAAATCATCTTCACAACATTTAAAAAAAACTTTTCTGCATTTAGAAAAATATTTTAACCATGTTCACAGTTGAAAATCACAAGATATTTTCTGTTTTTTACTTGATATGTTATTTTGTATATTTGTAATTTCTAGAGATGAACTCAAACAATACAAGACCAATTTTGAGCACTTGCAAGCAAGGTATAGTATTACAGAATACATTATGGCTACAGTCTCTTAAAAAAATAACAGTTTTCTAATTTCAAAACTGAAAAAAACGTATTAGTACCACGTTGGAGCCCCATGTTAGAAAAGGGATTGGATGACTCAAATGCAGTCAAACAAAAAAGAAAGTTTATTTTGAACTTCAGAACACAAAGCCAGCAAAAAGAGCTAAATACAAAAGTCAGTTGAATTGGCCCTCTCTGATTGACCATTAGTCTGCGGATGGCAACCAGAGGAGAGGCTCACAGTCACCGACAGTTGACGACAGAATTCTGTCCAGAACCTAGATATAATTTGGGGAGCCCTGTCAGAACCCACGTCCACCGGGAGGTCATGAATGCAGAAGACGTGATCTAAGACAATGGCTGCTGTGTCCCTCACTGAAGGTAAATTGGGGAGGGGAATGAAATGAACCGCCTTCCAAGAATCTGTCTGCCACAGTGAGGACTACAGTGTTACCATCAGATAAGGGTAGGCTTGCGACAAAGGGCATGGCAGTGTGGGACCAGAGTCTCGAAGGGATAGGCAGCGGTCTGAGAAGCACTAAGTCTCCAAGCTAGTTTGGAAGAATAGCCCCACTGAATGACGCTGGTTTGAACCAGCCTAGGAACAAGCAACAGACCCTCTGGGCATAGTGACACTATCTTGCGCCTTGCAGACTCTGGATTTTACCTGCCAGGTGACCTCCACAACCACCCAGTTCGGTGGAACGATGGGTGCAAGAAAGGTGGAGTCAGTCTCGGATTAAAAAAACCATGAAAGCATATTGAGTTTCCCTTCCTACTCCCAGGGCGATAGAAGTGATCTCTGAGACAAAAATGCTCCCCACTCCCACCTCTGATGCATCCACCTCCACTACGATTATCTGGTTATCTTATTATTCTACTTTGGCGGGATCATTTTGAATGCCCTCTGGCGACAAAATATACCCCAGGAACGGAACTGACCATGCATGGAACTCGCACTTCTCCTCTTTGGTGAAAATAAACCAATCTCTAGAAGCCTCTGTAACACTCGCCTGACGTGCTGGGGTGCGTTTCCCGTACAACGAAGTAACTCGCTGATTAACTTACAAAGTACGATGCATTGTTGTGGAAACAAACTAGCTAGTCACGAGTGTTTCCCGAACATGGTCGCATCTCCGTAGTTTGAACCGCATTAGTTCAACAACTTAGGGCCATTTTTAATGACGTCACAGAGTAATAACTTCTGCTATTTAACTCATTAGAAATCTCAAAATGCAGCTATATTGAACATGGCACCCAATAACTAATTTACTATTTTTTGTTCCCTGTCATTTCACTTTATTTGATGTTTGATTCATCGTGTGTGCTCTCTTACGTCATACTCCGGGGTTCCCTCAGACATTTGTGCACATGCGCACTTCTAATAAGCAACGCTTATAGAAGATGAACAAAAATACATAGATTAAAATGCATTTATATTTAGATACAATTGAGGATATAGTTTGTACGGCGTGTTAGCTTGCAAACTGTGACCAAGAACATTATTTATTAAGCCCATATGTCTTACTAACAAGAAACAATGCTTCTAACCACAGGTCGAAAGCTGTAGTTCCAACCAAGTAAGTTTGTGACGCTGTTTGCGAATGTTCGTTTGAACTATGGTGTAACGATGCTTTTGGGAAACGCACCCCAGGACGTGATCACGCTCGTTCTGGGAGAAGATCAGGATTTAGTCAAGGTCTACAAAATACAAACCCATCGACCAGGTCAAGACCGCGAGGGAGTTTGAAAGTGCATGACTAGAGTGACACCCCAATTTTATTCAGAATTTTGCCTTCAGTCTTAATCACATTTATTTAACAAGGTACAGAATACGTTTCTTTGCTTTCAGAGAGATACAGGCCTAAATCTGGTGTACACTGAGATTTGATTGTTCTCTTGATTGTTATTGTTTAACTGTATATATTTGTATTCTTTCATTTAACACAGTGAATATCGATGCAAAGAGGCGCTGAAACAAACCAGGTAATATAAACTGACGTCATTTAGAACATTACTGAACAGTGTGTTATAAGCGTATGTCTTACATTTCTGTACACATATTTGTGCACCTAAAGTAATTAACAAATAATTGAAACTCATAGTTCAATGTAGTGTAGACCTTGATACTATCCTTAAAGTCCAAATAAATCATCTTCACACCACTTTTAAAATCTTGTCTTCAAATACCAGCATATTTGAACAGTTTTCACAGTTAAAAATCACAAAATATTTTCTGTTTTCTACTTGGTGAATGTTATGTATGTTTCTTATTTCTAGAGATGAACTCGAACAATACAAGAAAAATTTTGAGCACTTCCAAGCAAGGTATAGTATTACAGAATACTTTGTTGTTTTTAAGAGACTAGCAATAGTTTTCTAATTTAAAATCTGAACAAAAATACAAATGATTTTTATTTTCATCAAGGAAAGATATACTCACCAGTAACTTACTGGTACCAGGTTGGATCCCATTTTATTCAGAATTTTGCCTTATTTCTTCTTGACATATATTTAGCAATGTACAGGACACATTTCCTGCCACAGTCATCGCTTGCAATCAATAGTCAAGTCAAGTCACCTTTATTTATATAGCACTTTAAACAATACAGATTGCGTCAAAGCAACATCACAGTGTTTAAACAGGACAATAGTGTGTAAGTAACACATTATTGAAAACAATCAATTTTCAGTTAAAGGCAGTTGATCAATGAATTCAGTGATGTCCAGTTCCGTTCAAATAGTATTCGATATTGCTGGAAAGTGTCCCCAACTAAGCAAGCCAGAGGCGACAGCGGCAAGGGACCAAAATTCCACAGGTGACAGAAATAGAGAAAAAGACCTTGGGAGAAACCAGGTTCAGTCGGGGGACCAGTTCTCCTCTGGCCAGACCAAACCAACAGTTTGTACCAATGTCTGAATGTAGAGATTGTAGAGAACTCATCAGGTTCCTATGGTGTAGGGGCCGATGGCCGTCTAGGTGACGAGGTCTTTATTGATGATCCGTCTCTGGAGCTCATCTGCCTGACATTCAGGGCTATAGAAGTTATCTCTAGGTGCTGATACGGACTGGATCCGGGGGACTGCAGTGACCATCTGATCTGGATACAGGCTGGGTCTGGTGGCTATGGTGATCTCGGAATAAGAATGAAACAGACTAATATTAGCATAGATACCATTCTTCTTACGATGCAACAAATACATCTGGTGTTATGGGAGGTGTTTTCGATTCCGGTTGACCTAATTAATGCAGCCTAACAATCCTTTAACGGATTTGAATTATAGGAATGTGTTAATGATTTTATGTGTAAGCCAGGTTAAAGAGATGGGTCTCTATATTTAAACTGACCGAGTGTGTCTGCCTCCCGAACAGTGTTAGGTAGATTGTTCCAAATTTTGGCACTAAAAATGAAAATGATCTGCTGCCTGCAGTTGATTTTGATATTCTAGGTATTATCAAATTGCCAGAGTTTTGAGAACACAGTGGATGTGAGGGACTATAATGTGATAAGAGCTTGCCCAAGTCCTGAGGAGCTGTCCTGAAGTTTAATTAAGCGTGCAGAACAACCGCCTAATAAAGCATTACAAAAATCTATCCTTAAGGTCATGAACGCATGGATTAACGTTTCTGCATTTGAGATCAACAGCATAGGTTGTAATTTCAATATATTTTTAGATGAAAAAATGTGGTTTTGAAAATGCTAGAAATGTGGCTTTTGATGGAAAGATTGCTATCGAGTAGGAACCCAAGGTTCCTAACTGATGTCAAAAAAATTGACAGAGCAGCCACCGAGTATTAGACTGTGTTTTAGGTTATTACTTCTAGAGGCTTTAGGTCCAATAATTAACAAGTCTGTTTTTCTGGAATTTAACAGTAATATGTTACTCGCCATCCAGTTTTTTATATCAGCTATGCATTCTGTCTGTTAGTTTATCAAAATGGTATGTTTCACCGGGCCGCAAAGAAATATAGACCTGCATATCATCAGCGTAACAGTGAAAGCTAACACCATGTTTCCTGATTATAACTCTCAAGGGTATCATGTAAAGCGTAAAATGCAATGGCCCTAGTACTGAGCCTTGAGTTACTTCATACTACACTTGTGATTGATATGATACCTCTTCATTCACTTCCACAAATTTATGCTGTCAGATAAGAATTATTCAAACTATTCATTTCAATTCAATTCAAGTTTATTTGTATAGCGCTGCAGAGCAGCTGTACAAAAGTTTTAGGCTACTACAATATATTTAGTAGCTTATTAGTGATGAATACTGTATGCTAAGTCGATGTACATATGATATAAATGTTAAAATCAGTAACTGTGTAATCAAACAGATGATGAACACTAATTGCAATGGTTATGTGCTGTAATTAACTTGTAGGAAAATTATATAGTGCTGTATGTTGTTTCAAGGCTGGCATCATCTGCGGTCCTCTGAGGGGTTGGCATAATCTTCTTCTGAATCTTGTGTAAATCCTAGTTACCACGGGATGGAAATCCCTTGGCAGAGACAGAGAAACAAAGGTTGCGTTAGACTTTTTCATTGTCTGTCATTTTGACTGACAGGGTGGTAAAAATTCCGTCATAATCTATTATTACCCGTCATTTTAATTTTTATATCATAATAATACATTTAATTGCTTTTATTTTATTCTTTTTCAAATTTTCATTTTTTAATAATGATCATACAATGCAAGCATACTGTATAGTTTTTTTTTTCCGCATTTATTTTTGAAGAGAACAGATTAAAAGAAACTGCGTTACTTTTCGTGTTCAATACCACACTCAGCTCGATTTGAATAGATTCAAATTTTTATAGACTAATATTTCTTAAATCCTAATCGTTCTTTCTGTATATGTTGTTTGTGAAGAGTAGGCTACATAGCTTGCCTGATTTGTTACTTTCAATATGAAAAAGTGTCAGATTTCAAATTCTGTCCATTTAATTAGAAAATTCAAGTAATAAATACCATTTTGGCGCTCTTTAATGTGGCGTAATAGATCGCTGTAGCCTTAACTGGGTAATGGCCTGTGTGTAATCAAACGCATAGCAAAGGATTCGTAAGAGTTTCTTTTTTTGTTCTGGATAACGTGCTCTGCTGCAACACTGGAGTGCATTTGCCACCAACTGGACAGGGGTGGGAACTACAGTTACAAATTACAATAGATCACCCTCTGTGTATTGGAGCCTTCAGATTTTTCCGTCACTGATAAAAAAATTCCGTCAATAAAGGAAAATTTTCGGTTAACGCGACCTCTGTGCTAAACATATTTCGCTTGATAGAGATGGATATCACTCAAATCAGAAATAATGTGAAGGCTATGATGACGGCAATGGACATCATATGAGCGGTAAATTATAGTTCACAAGTTTGTCCTTTCTAGATACTTAATATTTTCAGGTGAAAGCATCATTTAAACAGGTACAGCACTTATTCACACGCAATCACTCTGTGATTGCATTAAAACAAATGTAATGGTATCCGATTTCGAAAGGGCAGAAATCTGTAAGAAATGCAGTGATCCATAAGTAAAATAACTGACGAAAATGTATTTTTATTTTCATTACAAATTTTGCAATGCATAAAGCAGCACTTATACTCTTTTAATGCTGACAATGTTATTAGCTTGGTATGTGGTAGAAACTAAGTTTGCACACTAGTGTTCCAAACTGTCCTGTTATTTTATTTGAGTATTTAAGTATTTTTTTAATATGTGTTATGAACAGGACAGTTATATTTCAAAAATTATTTCTGATTTTTTTTTTTTTTTTGCCGCGGAGCGGTGTTTCTGATATCAGTGAGCGAGGAGTGCAGCGGGAGCGGAAAATTGTGAACCTGGAGCGGAGCTGGAGCGGAGTGATACTGATTATTAAATGCACAGAGCGCGGAGGGGAAATTGTTGCCACTCCACTCCGCTCACATACTCTGGTCCCAAGTGAGAGGTTTTTTTTTCTGTCGCAGGGGACATTGTAAATGTCCAGAGACCCCAGCTTTTACCAGATAATGTTAATATGCTAGATTTCCTTAAAAAAAATGTCTCTGTCTGAATAAGTGAGTTTGTGAGTGAATGAGGTGAGTGTTCTCAAATACTCATTCAGCACATGGGCCAGCTGCAATAAGTAGGCTGCAATTTTTATTTTTTCTGAGTTTTCAAGAATACTAAATTGAAACGTTTTTAATTTATTTTTTTATTTTTATTTTATTTTTTACATGGTTTAATAATTTTTGGTTATTCAAATTGAAGTTCCTGTTTCAAAGTGATAGATGGCTAATTTGTATGCCACTGATATGTTCAGTGTTCATGTAAACTGTTTAATAAGCACTTCTGGCACTTTTTTCGAGTCTCTTCATTAGTTTTGTTTTTCCTGTAAATGATACAATAAATACCATACTGTGACATTCATATCGAGGTATTACAGTACCGTGAAGTTTTGATACCGTTACATCCCTAATTGTTGCTCTTAAATTGTTTTGGATGTTTTTTGTATTTTCTAGCTCGGGGAACAGTCACAGTCTCTTTAGTGTGATATCTAGATGAAAGGGTCTCTATGTGCTGAGAATTAACTGATCTCTGTGACCTGAGGTGGCTAGCAGACGGTTGGTTTAGCCAGTCTGTCTGCTTCCTGACCTGGGCCCCAGTTAGTCAAGTGCAAACTCTAAGACTATGTGCCATATTTCTCGATGAAGGAGGGATGAAAACCATGTCTATTCAGCAGGTCGGGTCTGCCCCAGAAACTCGTCCAATTGTCTATGAAACCTATGTTATTCTGCGGGTACCACTTAGAACTCTAGACGTTGAGTGACAACAGTCTATTATGTATTTCGTCACCACGGTAAGCAGGGAGGGGACCAGGGCATATTACAGTCTCTGACAAGTTCACACACCTCTTTAACACTATTTTTAGTGATTTCCGACTGGCAAAGTCGAACATCATTAGTGCTGATGTGAATAACAATCTTACTGAATTTACGTTTAGCATTAGCCAGCACTTTTAAATTTGCCAAGATGTAAGGCGCTTTGGCTCCCGGTAAACATTGGACTACAGTGGCTGGAGTCTCTATTTTCACGTTCCGTACAATTGAATCGCCAATAACTAGAGCACTTTCATCAGGTTTCTCAGTGGGTGCTTCACTGAGTGGGGAGAACCTGTTTGATGTTCTGATCAGAACAGAAGAGTGGTGTTTCGACCCACGACTATGCCGCCTCACAGTCACTAGCTATTTCCTTGCATTTTTCACATGAAGAAGTAGGGATGGCATTAAAGATCCAATGTTATACTTCAGCCTCAGCACACTGTGGAGAAAAAGTATAACCAGTGGGTTATTACCCACTGAGAGGCCACCAAGAGGGGCGTGGAAGGCCAATTAAGCTGCCACATAGACCTTCAAGGTGGAGTGAGTTAACCCTGCAGAAAAACATGCCTGCAAGAACTCCAGCACTGTACCAGTCGGGCTGTTAACTGGGTCAAGCTGGCGGTCTCTGAGAGGTCAATCTGAGCCTGGCCAAACACTCTCCAAATCTGCTTCACCACCTCGGGGTGAAGCATCCATTTCCCAGGCCTCGGCCCCTGCCTTGACAGGACGTCTGCTCCACATTGAGATGAGAGGTGTTTTCCCTGGGACCACAGGAGGACCTGATATGCCAGCTTGTACATGGGACATGAACACAGACCCCCCGGTGGTTGATGTAATAAACCACCGCTGTGTTGTC